>NC_086352.1:16823917-17140301 GCF_036324505.1 Eleginops maclovinus
GTGTGTGTGTGTGTGTGTGTGTGTGTGTGGGTCGGGGTGAGTGTGTGTGTGTGTGTGTGGGTCGGGGTGTGTGTGTCAGGGTGTCTGTGTGTGTGAGCAGTTCAATGCACATATTCTTGTGGGTTCACATACCCAACCACACACACATAGTATATGTTTGGGAATGCACCACCCCTCAGGATGGGGTGTGTAAGATAGATAGTAAGTTTCCATTTTCCACACATAACACAGCATGACTTTCCACATCTCCGCTCTCACCCTAGACAGTTTTCACCCACATTACTCAGGTTTCTTGGTCATTTGGCCTTCTAAAAGGGATCTTATCACCCTACTCAGGTTTAGACACTTAACTGAACACTGTGCCTAACCCTCAGGCTTCTGGCACTGCCTCACTGCTTCACTGCTGAGTCTCTGTGTGAGTCAACTCATCTCATCAGACCACTGCATGCACCTCAAAGGTTGTCCCAGTAACTTCACAAATATAATAGAAGTGCTGTTTTTTGTTTGCTGTATAGCCTGGGATGGTGGACACTTAAAAAACAAACAAAAACACACAATTTCCTCAAATGCTGGTGTCTTCTCAAACTCCCTTAAGCGTTTTTGCTTAAGAAGGGTGTCCCTTTAAGACTGCTCTTTGGTGGATATTTGTCTAATTCCAGGTGCTAGTGAACCCTGTGTTTTACCAGGTGCAGGACTGGGTCATTACTAAGGTATTTGTTTTCCAGATTACACAGAATGGCCCAGGATTATAGACATGTTATCCATGTCCCCTATCTGTCTGTCAGGGCATGATCCCTGCGTGTAGCCAGGATCCTGCTCCAGTGTGTTTACTTCTGTTTGCAGTCATGCCTGCTAGAGATCGCTTAGACCACAGCCCAGAGCTACCGTGCTGCTCCGAGGGGCCAGTTCACCTTCTCCCGTCTCTCTGTCAACAGGAGCTTGGTATGCTGATCAGTGTCAGCTACCCTTAATGGAAGTAGAAGTAATGGTAATGACATCTCCCTGTTCGCCCAAATCACTGCAATTCCTCAGGGTTTGGCTGGCAGGGTAAGCCAGGAGAACTGAGCGATGATTGGGTTGTCGGTTTGTGTGTTTGTGGTTAGGGTTGGAGGTGGGGGGACACATTTAGCCCCATCCCATTGGTTGCGCGACAGTTGATGGTCTCTTCTAAACATTTACATAAAGCCCCACAATTATGATAATAAACCGTATTATCATTGGGCTACCAATCAATAATGCAGCATTTTAAGGTTTAATATTTCAATGGTATTGATCATTTTAACAACTGTGTTTGTGGTAAGCTTGCCTTAACAGCAACACTGTGGGAATGTGTGTACGTGTGCACGTTTGTACATATATGGTTATGGCACCATGTAATTCTACCATTTATGCAATATTTTATATAGAATTATATAAAGGGGTTTCTTACCTACTAAAGGGTTACTGATTCTATATTTCACATTTTGCTCAGCTTTGCAGTCTACTGTACATGGTGTTCTGTTCTTCACTTTCATAAAAACAACATTCCCTAACAAGTTGTGTTCATTGGTTCGCTTCACCCCCTCTAACACCCTCACCCTGTTACTGTAGGACAAATGTAATAGAGTGAGTGCAAACAGAAACTCCAAAAGCACTGTAGTTAGCAGATTTCACTTCCATCCTCTCTTGAGAGAACGTCTGCTTCCCACAGATATAAATAGGGGTAGATTTGATAATTAGTAGAAATAAAGGTCCTGGAGCTCAAATAGTTTGATCAGCACATTTCCCCCTTCTCCCTGACCTTTTATTGGACATGTGTCTTTAGCTCTCTCTAACTACATCTCAATCATAGTTTTTCTATCCCCCCATCATCCTTCTTGAATTGTTTTCATTCTGAAAACACTACAAAAACATGGTTATACATTCTGTGTTTTACATACTGAATTATACATATTGTTTATCTAAATAATATGTCTTTATGTGATTTCTAAATGTTTTACATTTAGAAATCTTCCCAAGGATCCTAATCAGTGTGTTGTTTTCTGATTGATTAGTGCCACACAGACCAGCTGGGCACAAAGTATCAAGTGTTCTTTCAGCCTTTCTGCATTCTTCACTATGGGAAAGTGAGCACTGAATGTTAAAGGATGTTAGGATCCATGGCAGACTGTTGCAAATCATTCAATATCCATGTCTGCTGGTCTAAAATTGATCAAAAATGCTGGATGTGTGTCTAAATAATCTGATAAGAATTTGCAAGTCGCAAAGTTATTTCTCTCACTTTCTCTCTTAACTTTATGTCTCTTTCTGTCTCTGCCTGTCTTGCATTTCACAGACACCACATTGTGTAGTATGTGCTCTGGGGGTGAATGCTAGCTTGAGCCTGATTGCCCCTCTCTGATTATACATCACACCTTAATGTTAAGGATAGTTAATGCTCTTAGAAATTACAAAGCTTTCTAAACAAACCACAAGGGACATAACAGGAAAACAATAGTCAAGTATTTTAGTGTGGTTGGTAAATGAAGACAGATTGTGTGTGGCTGCCAAAATAAGAAGATACTTTTATAGCAATTAAAACAGCCCCTGCGTTGTTTTGTTCTTAATCAAGCATTCTTCAGAAACCTGGTTGTCATTTTCTTTTTAGTTTCACTCTTCAAAGTTTCACTGCAACTCGGGTAGTGTGTTTTCTCTACAAAACCATAATAAAAAGTGTCTCTAGCAGCATGCATATTTAAATAGAATGTATTTTGTCTGCTCTCTCTTTATCTCATACCCTGTTCTGAGGCTTGAGTGAAATGATATAAGCTTTCTCACATTTGTACTGCTCGTATACCAGAGAAGCCCACCCCCCATGCTGTTTGCTAATTGGCAGGAGACTGGGAGCTTCCTGCTGTGTGTTCGCTGCTTCCCATTGCTTCGCCACCCCACCAGGTCTTACACCACCTCTCTGCAGAACCCAGTAATTAACCCACAGCTAATTAACTACTTCTAATTACACCAGCACGCTGTTTCTATCACACCCTCCAAAACTGAGAAAACACTCTGGTGCAATGTATGAATCCCCTTGTAGTGGGTTTTGAAAGTTAGCTGAGCTCCAATCGCCTCATTGAATCAGACTGCCCTATGTATGAGAACCATACAGTTATGCACTATGATTTCACCGCTGCTCTGTCTTAAATCACTTTTCTTCCGTTCTGCAATATAAAATGGATTAGCAGAATTTGATGGTGTTGCGTAAAGGGTAAAATCCTTTTCAAGGTTCTATTTCAAGTCTATTAACAAAGGAGGCAATTGATATTACAAAAAAATCAATTTCGCCTTTTCTGGCCAGTGAAACTAGTACAAAATGGTTAGTAAAATTGAGTGCTTTACAACTAAACACATTGCCTCCTGGGTATTTGAGTTGTTCATATTGTAATCAGTAAGGATTATTTTAGCAGCATATATTTTTTCAACACTAGTTTAGTACATAAAGTACACACAGACAGCAATAATACAACTGGAGAGTTGCAGTCGTTTCTCTATAGAAACTCATGGTGGCTGTAAGCATGGCAAAAGCTGCATGCCTCAGTTCTGCTATCTCTGAGAACTACTCCCAGACAAGCCAGAGACCGGCCCCCTCTACTCACACACACACTCATGTAAACACACAGTACCGTTCTTCCCTGCCTCAGACTCAACACAGCCACGGCTATTTCTGTTCCACAGACTGATAGCTCCTACTGAAGATCATTGATTTTACGGGAAGCCCTGTTTACAGGCTGAGTGCCATCGACCTGAGGTGACTTTTTGCCTCCTGCAGTTGGAGCAATAGAGGAGCAGCCTTATGTCTGCATTAGCACAATAGCAGACAGAATATTTACAGCACATCATAAACAACAATGCTGCACATGTTTAATTGTCTGATTTACAGGGTTGGGGAACAAAGAGAACAAGAACTCTCCCTAATATAATTAGAATACTTTATTGTGGTTGACAAATATTTTTGGCTTAACTATAAAATAAATGTGACCTTGTGATAGCACTGAAATATGATATGCATTTTTCACTTTCAGACAATTTGAGCTAGTGTATTATTTGAAGAAAAGCATTAATAAAAAGTGTGTTTTAATGACATTAAGACTAAGTTATCATCTTGATTCTGTACAGTAAATTATCTGACTGTTTAGTGCAGTAGCACAGTTGGACTTTTTCAGATATCGCATACTTATTCCTTAGCTGAGTATCATCTTATTGTAATAGATGTTGGCTGGAAGGCCACCGTTAATTCATACAGAGACTAGAGTAGATTGAATATAGAGGAAAGTAAAAAAGGTGGAAAGAGACACTTGCATTGCAATGTCAGAAACGTAAATTCCCTCACAGCGAGATCACAGTTTTAAAAACAGCATTTACTAAGCCATGTCAGACATTAAAACGGACTTATGTTTAAAAGGGCAATGCATGAACATTTTTATTGGTGATTACGGTAATTGGAATAAACCTAGGAGATAAACCCAGGCCTTACTCTGCCTGAGGACTACAATGGTTCTCCCATCAATGAGCATGTCCCTAGTGCAACATCAAAGGCCTTCCCCTGCTTTATCAATAAGAACCCTTCCTTCCCACATCTTCCTGTAACTTGCTTAGCGTTCACGCCATTGATTTTCCAATAAGCGCCCCTTACCCTGCGGTGGCTGGCCAGGCTCTGTGATGGCTCAGAGACTAGACATAGACAGGCAACATCACTGAGGGACAATTGAAAAGCAGATCGGGGGTATTGTTAGGGGTCTCTAGGCTGATTAAAAAACACTGTTTTTCTATTGTAAATAGGTGTTCGCTTACTGCTGACGTGTACGCAAATAGGAATAAGGGTCAGGGCTGTATCACACTCACAGCCCAGCAGTACTCACAGCTAGGGCTGAGTCAGAGATAATTCCCTCAGGAAACCCTCAAGAGTAGGGTCCTCTGGAGGGAAGGCCAGGCCTTCAGGCAGGTGATCAGGCATGCTTATAATCAGATGGTTCCTTAGCCTTTAATTCTTCCCAAGTTGGCTGGTAGATCCCACCTTATGAAAGGACCCATAACTTATATCTTATCTCATTTTCCATCTCTACAAAATGACAACCAGACCCAGTCTTTGACAGTGTTCATTAGGACACAGGCTTTTTCAAAAGGTTTAACCTTATCTGCTTTTTAGGGAGGTGGAAAGAGATGAAATATTACTTTTTATTGTTGAGTCAGAGGGGAGAAAAAGAGAGAGGTGGGGGACCCTGGCATAAAGCCTTTGAAGGCAGGTGGCAGCAAGAGTGTGTGAGCACTGGCGTGCTCTCCCTCAGATCAGCTCAGGAATTTAGCCTTTTCTTCCCTCTGATTATCTCTTATTGTCAGTTAAGGCTTGTTTTGGCTGCATACAGCCTGCCTATTGTCGACCCAGTAGGCCCACATTCAGAATTATGATACAACATAAGCAGAAGCCATGGCAGGTTGACTTGTTTTGCGCAACTAGCATTAGTGCCCCAATGCAAAGGTTTTGACTACTTTTCTCCTTATCACAGTACATATTCATACATTTTCCACTCTGCAGTAGTCACCTTTAGCAGGCTGCTCCATTATTTTGATTTGTGGTTATTAACACAGTCAGCACACAGAGACATTGGCCTCCTCCACTTCCCCTCTCCTTCGACCGCGTCTCTTTGTCTGTCTCCCCGACTTGTTTAGTGCCTCCCAGAGATTAAAGCTTTTCCTGCTTTAAACAGGTGTCACTGAGCCAGGCAGACCTCCGAGAGACAAACAGCGTTATATCTGTTGGCCCATCTGCGACTCCCCGACTCCAGACAATCCCATTGCTCATCAGTAACCACTGCAGGTTATTGAATTACACCATCTTGATTTTAAAGGGCAATCCTGTTTTCTGTACGCAGTGGACACACCAAGCTGGCTCAAAGCTCCAGCACTGATCAAGAGTCATCCTGTTGTCTTGTCTACTGCTAATTGTGTCAGGTATCTTACAGGAGCAATAGGGATGGATGGGTACATACACTCACTACTGTACACAGTGACTTTTATCTCAGACTTGAAAACTTAAGAGGTTATTGCAAATCAAAAATCTTAATTGGTAGTTGCACATATCGTACAGTCTTCCCAGGCCTGCTTAAGAAAGGCAAAGGAATCCGGAGGAGGAGCTGATGGAATAGATTACAGGAACAAGGTGTGAAACGCTTCATGCTCAGACAGGACGCATGGATATTTTTCCCGTGAGGCCGGCCTTTTAGACAAGTCACATTTTCTTCATGTTTTCATTTCATTTTACATTTTATCCATGTGCTTTTAGGTGACGAATCACTGTCTGTTTGACATGTGGCACTTTTTTTTTTCATGCATTACTCTCGCTGCCCTCAGTCCATTTGTGTGAAATGGCTGTTGAGCTCATTGCCTCTTATTAATGGAGCAGATAATAAATACAGACCAGTAACGCTAGTATCCCCTCACTCAATATGGCAGCCATCTCTAAATCATGTCTGGCTGTATAAAGCAATCTTGTTAATAAGCCAGCCAGTCTAATATCTTTCATTTTATATGCAAAGCAAGGCAGGGTTCATCAGGGTCAGCTTCTGTGTTGTGTCAACAACACAATCGGGTGGACCATGCTGAGAGAAAATGTCTATCCCTGAGTATTTATTACTATAACATCTACATCATATTTGCAGTCATGATGTAAATTCCTTGCTTTATCATTATGGTATGTATTAGTTTATTGTTACTTTGCCCAATCAACGTTTTTTTCTCTCTCCTGCTATTGTTATTTAGGAAGTCCAAAGACAAAAGCAACCCTTTAATATACATGTCCATTATTTTTTTGTAGCTTGAGTGCATAAAGACTACAGAGCTCTCAGGTACGGTATGTTTTGTGGGAGACAAGCTTCATCAGACATTCATGAAGAGGCAGACAGCCATTATCAATCTATCCTCTCCCTCAGTGGTTAATATGTTAGGGTGTGGGGGTAGACTCCATTCTGATCACAGCTGAAATTTGCATCCCTAAGTAAATAAGTAAATAAATCAAATGCAAGCAGGGAATGTGCTAATCAAGCGGGACATGGCAGTGAGGTTGGTGCCGGGAAACTTTGCTCATGTAATATTCAGTACTGGTGGGTTAAAGGGCAGCCCAGAGTTATTGGTTTCAGCCCGATTGCCCCCTTTAATCAATGTTGGCTGCATCCCTTTAATAAAATTATTAGCTCAGCAGTATCTTGTGCTATCATTTTATCTCTTCTGCGCTCTAAATTGCAGCCTGTGTTGGGCCGCTCAGATGCTCAGGGCATGTTCAGCTCCCGTAAGCTCAGTTCCCATTTATTATTTTAGAGGCGAAGGGTGGCTGGAGTGTTTGAAACCAGGCTGAGCGTAGAGGTTATTGGATGCAAGATCTAAACACAGCTGCTGTGAAGTCCCAACCCAGCCTATGTATTTTGGGCTCACAGAAAAACTGCCTTTTACTGCTCTTATTAAAGATCATACACATCTATATCAGTATATCAGTAGTGCACATGTATTATAGCCTTCTTTATACATATAATCAACTTGAAGATGGAGTGATAATGGTGATACTGTGAAGAATCTCTTTTTTTAGATGCAGTTTTCCCTTTTTCTTTCAGTTATGTAAATGTACAATGTGCTGATGGGTGGCTTCTCAGTGTCTAATTATCTCACAGGGAATCTATTTGATCCATTAAGTTAGCCTGTTTCTCCTTTTTTCTGACTGCAAGTTAATTAAAAACGGATGTAGGATTTGCAGAATATACGATTAGGAGTGTTGTTTGGAAGGTGAAGATAAAAGATGGTACCTTCCTGATATGGCAGGAAGATGAATCATGGACGGCTTATTAGTGCTTGTCTCAGGTATTGTGTTTAAGTACCTAATCTAGCGTAATGAGCAAGGTGTCATTTTTCCAATTATATCTCAGACTTTTGTCTCTCACCCTATGCACTTTACATTTGATTTTCTTCTTTTAAAGTTCCTATATATAACAGTTTTCATGTATTCTTTAACTGATATTTTCTTAATAGGCATAGTTATATTTCAGAAAATATCGACATCTTTCTTTGCAAAGGCATTGCAAACTATGAGTTGAAGCATGATCAACGATGAGTTGTTTGTGCATGTGTTATTGTGTCTATGTTTAAATTTAACATCCAAATTTCAACAATAACCCCTTATCGTACCTTTTTTGTGTGTCTGCAGGCCTGGATGCGATGAACGCCTCATGTAGGCATCAGCATGGACAGCTGTGAGTCTCCTGTGGTTTCTGGGACAGACGATGGGCTCGGCTCCTCCCAGCAGCAGCAACCACCACAGCCCTGGAACGATCACTCTAGCTCACAGGTCCCTTGCACCAACCAGGACCCTTCGCTGGACCCCTTGTCTCTCTCTGCTCCGTACCCTTCTCAACTCAAAAACTCCAGTGCAACTCATGACGGAGTGAGAGAACCACTGTCCCAGCAGCAGCAACCAAAACAGACATCACCCGAGGCCCACCGTGATAGCTCTGCCACAGGCCAGCTGCATCCCATAAGAGAGGGTCTTGAAGAAGAAGAGCAAGAGGGAATAAGCTGTGGAGAAGAGGAAGAATCTGAGGACTTAGATGAAATGGAGATTGACAACTGTTTCCCTAGTCTTCAACCCTTTCCTGGGGTCTCAATGGCATCTGGGGGAGGGGGTATGCCCACTCTTTTGCGGCATCAGCCCACAAGACAGCAGGGAGCACCTGAGAGTGGGAGTGATGAAGGAGAGGAGGAAGAAGAAGAGGAAAGTAGTGATGTGGAGAACCTTGCTGGAGAGATAGTGTACCAGCCAGATGGCTCCGCCTACATCGTAGAGAGCATCAGTCAGTTGATCCAAAGTGGTGGGGGCATGGGCAGCCTGCTTCCCACAAACTCTCTCACCAGTGGGGGAAAACCGGGGGATCCTGCTGGGACTTCATCCTCGGTCTACCCTCACATCATCAACACGTTCCACATAGCCTCGTCCTTCAGGAAGTGGTTTGGCAATTCAGACCAAGGTTTCCCCAATACCTCAACCATGGCAGGTCTCAGCCCTGTCCTGCACAGTTTCCGTGTCTTTGATGTGCGGCACAAAAGCAACAAGGATTACCTGAACAGCGATGGGTCTGCCAAGAAGTCCTGTGTATCCAAAGATGTTCCCAACAACGTGGATTTCTCCAAATTTGATGGGCTAGCCCTATATGGCAAGGGTAAGCCCATTCTCATGTGTTTTCTCTGCAAGCTGTCCTTTGGCTATGCCCGTTCCTTTGCCACTCATGCCGTCCATGATCACCGGATGACACTGTGTGAGGACGAACGGCAGCTGCTAGGGGACAAGCAAGCATCTGCCATCATCCAGGGCATTGGGAAGGACAAAGAGCCCCTCATCAGTTTCCTGGAACCAAAAAATAAGAGCACTTCTCTGCCACCAAACCTGCTCCCCAATAACTCTGGCCAGAGCTTCTATGGCACTTTTAGTGGTGTCCATTTTGAGCCTGGAAGCAGCAGCAGAGGCAGAGAGAGCCTCCTCAACAAAGACTCTGACTCTGGTCCCATCCAACAGCAGCAGCAGCAACAAAACCCACTAAGCTCAGTCCTCTCTCTTGGGGGGCTGAGCATTCCCAAAGCATCAACTCTTACCTCGTCCTCAGGCTCTGCCAAAGACTCCAGTGCCCTGCCCAAACAGGGAGGGAGAACAGAGGAGCCTGCTGGGAAAGAGTTGGCATGCAAGGGAGAGGATGGGGACACCAAGGGAAATGAAAACAAGGCGCACTTATCGAGCCAGATTGGTTGCTCGGAAGAAGAAGAAGAAGAAGAAGAAGAACTGTTATTAGGGCAGGAGGAAGATGAGTTAGAGGCAGAAAGCACTGCAGTGGTCTGTGGTGGTAACAGTAGCAGCGGCAAGGGTGAAGCGGGGGAACAAGCTATCTCAAACCAAAGCATTTCCAAATCTTCTTTATTAATGCCTAGTAGCGCTCTCCAGCCTTCTGCCTGCACCTCTGCGGTCAGTTCCACACTAAACAGCAAAGACCCTGCTTCCACTTCCTCCTCTGTTAAGAAAGAGGGTTCAGCTGCAGACAGTGGAGGGAGGACCTCAGAGCTCCCTCTGAGCTTTAACTGTCAGGGACCCACTGTTCCCATGGCAGTGAGAAGGAGCGAAGACGACACTGCTGGCACTTCCTCCTCACCTCTGTCCTCCAATGCTGCTGCTGATGAAAGTGCCAATCGAGATAGTGCCACAGCTCCAGAACCAAATGATTGCTCAGCAGAGGGAGAGGAGGAAAATGGAGCCCTTCTGCACCATCACCACATGCACCACCATCATCATCTCCTCCACCCATCATCTCAAGGTCACTCGCACCTCTTCCCGGGAGGCTCCTGTGACTTAACAGGGATGGGCGAGTGTTCCCAGAACCATGGGCCTGGTGGCAGCGGAAGTGGGGTAGAATGCCCTAAATGTGACACCGTTCTGGGTTCTTCACGCTCCTTGGGTGGACACATGACCATGATGCATTCACGCAACTCATGCAAGACACTGAAGTGTCCGAAATGCAACTGGCATTACAAGTACCAGCAGACATTGGAGGCACACATGAAAGAGAAACACCCCGACTCTGGAGGTACCTGTTCGTACTGCACAAGTGGTCAGAGCCACCCTCGTCTGGCTCGTGGAGAAAGCTATACCTGTGGATACAAGCCCTTCCGTTGTGAGGTATGTAGCACAAAAATGGGTTGCCATTAAAGTTGTTTTTTTGTTAGTGAGCCATTTACATGTATGTCAAATGGGAACTGATGGGTAATGGTTGCATATGTTTACTTTATTGCTGTTCAATTTAAATTGTCTTATATGTTCTAGGTTTGTAACTACTCAACCACCACAAAGGGCAACTTAAGCATCCATATGCAGTCGGACAAGCACTTGAACAACATGCAGACACTACAGAATGGAGGTACCATTGGATCTGCACAGGAGCAGGTATTCGGACATACCCCAGGTGGAGTGGTTGCAGTCCCCTCAGTGACCCAGTCCAGTAGCCATCACCCTCCACACCACCATCCAACACAGTCCTCCACGCATATGGCTGGACCGTGTGGGGCCCCTTCCCCGACCAAGCCCAAGAGCAAACCCACTTGGCGGTGTGAGGTATGTGACTACGAGACCAATGTGGCACGGAATCTGCGTATCCACATGACCAGCGAGAAGCACATGCACAATATGATGCTACTCCAACAGAATGTCACTCAGATGCAGCATGGACGACTTGGCTTGGGAGCCATGCCTTCACCATCTGAAGCTGAGCTATACCAATATTACCTGGCCCAAAACATGAGCCTTCCACCAGGCCTCAAGATAGACCCAGCTGGAGCTGAGGCCCAGTTCCTGATGGGGAGTTTTCACATTGATCCCAACATGGCTGCCCTGGCCCCTGCACTTGGTGAGCACCACTCTGACTTACTTGCTCTCAGAAATGACCATAGTAACCACAGAATCCCAAGGAGATATTACTTTTAGGATAAATTAGTTTCAGTTTTACTTAATCTTTATTCCTAATTGGAGAACACAAATAATTGTATTAAACTCTCTTTTCATTGTGTTAAAACACAAAATGAGGAAAATGGAAAATTGCATATTGCCCCTCTCTCCTGTTTCTTTCTTATACCCTAAGGTATACCTGCCCTAGTAAATTTAACATCATTCTCTCAATTTAGTGTGTCTGCAATATAAAGTGGGAGTGGTGTAAGAAAGATAATCCTTTTGAGTCAAGTTTATAGCTGGGGGCTTACCCCAGACCCTCTCTCATATTTCCTTACAGATAGTGTTCATGATCATTTTCCTTATTCAGTAGGCCTATGCTCAATGCCTTTATCTCACATCAATAGTTAACCTTCTAGTGCCAAATACTAGTTTGTCAATTATTTTCATCTACAAATGCTTTTGGTGTACATGTATCTATTATTGAAGAGGTCATTTGTTTTTGTTTTCAACAAGACATCTAAGTAGTACCCGCTTTTGCTCACAATAGGTGAGTTAGTGTCACACCTCTATTTTCTCTTTTCCCTGCCTTATTTCTCAAGCAGCTACCCTTAGCTTTTTCATGTCATTATTCCCCAACTGCTGCTGAACTTCACCACTGGAGTTCTTTTTCAAAATGTGTAATTGGAGCTATACATTTTATCTTGGTCAAAGAAGGGAGGTTAGAGGGCACAGCATGTGTAATCCACAAGCATATAAGAGCTTTTGGTAGGCCAGTTACAACCCAAAAGTTTGTACTGATTTGTCTCCAACTGTCGCCAGTTCAAAGACAAACAAGTATTGATTGCATTTGCCGGGACTAATTATTTTTAGCTTTTCTGCCATCTGGTTCATTTTCATGTGAGGTGAGTTTTAATAAGCATGTTACAAGGGAGGCAATGATGACACAGTGGTGTTATCCTCTGTCACACTTTAAGGAACTCTTAAAGCCATCATACACAAACAGTCTGAGGTTAACTCTACAGTATGATACATAAGGCTTAGTAAATCTCTTGGAAAATCTGCCATAACAAGGAGATCTCAGACCAGGCAGCCAAAGCAAGAGGTTCTCTTTCATGCTCTCACTGTGGATTTTTGACTTTAGAGTGCATTGCAGAAAAGATAGATAACAAATGTTAACCTCATATGATCTCACACTCATAGTAATCTTCGTTCCCAAGACTCAGCTACTGTAGTGAAAGGAAGATATGAAATGAAGGGCAAGAGACTAAAAAAGAAAGGAGGGGGATGTGATTTTTAAGCCATTTGTGCTGGAATGTAATGTCTCACATACACTGTGTGTGACAGCACAATGGAAAAGTCAGAGAGTTATGCACTTTAAACATTAGTCTTAGAAAGTAATCTAATGTATTTAGATTTTCTTTTAAGATTCACATAGCATTATCAATCGTACATGATATTTTTGAAAAATGAGTGTTTAAACAGCAAAATATGTGAAAACAAAGCTACATACCTAGGTCTTGATCTAATGGTCAACAACTAGGATTCAGGGAGGAGTATAAGCTAAGTACGGGTAAATCATTGATTCTAAATAGTAATGACGCATGAGAGCCAGCTAGAAAAGAGACATGCAAGGTGCAGAGAAAGACAGCACTGGTATAGCTATTGGATATGTTTGTTTGTAAGAGATAGAGAGAGTGTTAGAAGCCATGAATGCAGAGCCAGGTCTGTGAGTAATTTCAGAGGGCTTCTCAAAGGTCTCCCTCTCCTGGCTATAAAAACTCAGGTAATGGAGAAAAGTCCAAGAGCAGGCTGCATACTGCAGCAATAAATAAAAAGGAGCTGCTGGAATTAATTTAGTGTAAAGGCAGGCAGGGTCAAGCCTGTATGCTCAGTCTGGGCAGTTAAAGATTAAAGATCAGCAAGCAAAGGCAAAAACTCCAGCTGCTCTTACCTCATATTTTTAGCATGAATTTTTTAAGTCATCCTACCCAGACTGTATAGACATCAGTTCTATGGTCGGTGTCATATGATATGTGCTTGCTATGTTTCTTTCCCCCTCTCCTCATCGTTTAGACTCAGTACCAAGCAGAATTAATCTGTTAGGTGTCCATATTGATTTAGAGGCAATCTGAAGTGAAATAAGCAGAAGAATCCAAGAAGCAAAGTGGATTTTTTTAATGCCATTTTTCTGTGAAAAGTGGCAACAGATTTGATTTACAGTAATGTGTGCTTTGGAACTCCTTAGTTCTTCAGTAATGATAAAATAACTTGCTTTTTCTGTGGAGCTCATGGCCTCTGGAGTTGATTTACAGACAGGCCATGAAAGTCCAATAGCCCAAGCAGGGCTATGTGTATGTTCATTCTCTGGCAGTGTAAGGTCCCTATGGAAAATGTCCCAGCTTTGCTCTTTCTCAGCTCAAAGTAAGGATAGCTATAGGTCCATTTCAAATTTCATGCAATATAGTTTATCCTCCAGGCGATTCCATACTGACTGACACAGATAAAGTAAAGCTTTGGAAAACCACACTGATATGCAATTCATTTTGAGAGTGGAATAAACAGACAGCAAACACTTAAATAATGATGTCCTGAAGTGAATTACTGAGAAATAAAGTGATCTTTACAACTGAACTCCAGTTCAGAGTGTTAGCTTTGAGTATTTCTAGGATAATTCTAAAGATATTTTTTGTCTCTTTTCCTCTTTTTTTTTTTGTCTCTCTTTGTGTTCCCCCCACATTTTAGTAGGTGGGGAGATCCCTATGGATGTGCGGCTGGGCAGCGGGCAGTTGGTGTCCGAAGAACTGATGACCCTGGGAGAAAGTCTATCACAAACCAGTGACCCCTCCCTCAAGCTCTTTCAGTGCGCTGTATGCAACCGCTTCACCACTGACAACCTGGATGTGCTTGGCATGCATATGGGAGCTGAACGCAGCCTACCGGAGGAAGAATGGCGTGCTGTGGTGGGTGACTCTCACCAGTGCAAGTTGTGCCACTACACCACTCAGCTCAAAGCAAACTTCCAGCTGCACTGCAAGACAGACAAGCATGTGCAAAAGTACCAGCTTGTGGCCCACATCAAAGAAGGGGGCAAAGGCAATGAATGGCGTCTGAAATGTGTGGCCATAGGCAACCCAGTGCACCTGAAGTGTAACGCCTGCGACTACTACACTAACAGCCTGGAAAAGCTGAGGATGCACACTGTCAACACCCGTCATGAGGCGAGCCTCAAACTCTACAAGGTTAGTAGTTCTCCTTTATCACATACACCACACAAACTACAGAGTATTTCTATTTTCATATCATTACTGTATATATAACTAATCGGGCGTAAAGAGCATGTTCATAGGTAGAATGTCTACACTATTTGAGGTTTTATAATATGACCAAGAGAAGAAGTATGTCTGTGTCATATTAAGGAACATTTATTGTCCTTTAAAACTTTGATGAGTTTAACTGAAATGGCAAATGTGTCAGTAATCCTTGACACTCCTCCGGAAGAAACAGTGAATGTTCCAGTGCAGCCCACAGCACTAAACTAGCTGCTCTCCCAAGGCATGAATGATAGCTTTGTTGTGTGAATCTTGGCTTCCAAGTATTCATGTAGACGCAGGACCACAGTGCTGCTATGAGAAGAACATGGCAAGTGAAGCTGGCTTGGAGGCCTAGGGTGAATCACTAGGAGACGAATGAAGAAGTGTGAGGAGACAGAGGTTTGGTGCTAATACTCCTCGGAGCGGGAAAGGCTGAATCGTTCTCGACAGCCGTATTGATTTTTGCTGGACTTGGAGCTTCACCTTCTCCTCTAATCATTCCATAATAGCCAATGGATGAACACTCTCCGAACAAATGGCCATAAATCTAACAGGCCTGATTCCACTTAGGTACCTATCCTGTGAGTCTGCGGCTTTGGCCACTCTGCGCTTAACCCAAACTGGCATAGCTGCGCATGCACAGACACATAACACACAACAAAATACATACAAACGGTGACAATATACACTCGCTACAAGCCTACATAACTTACACACCAGCAGAATCTAAAATATAACACTGTAGTTGGCACTATCTTCTAGTGGACGTTGCCTTTATTTAAAGTAAGTCCACTCTATTGTCAAGTGTTTGACTCTTAAAAAGTAAACAGGAAGCACCATTTAAACAGTTATATTGCTTGACAATTTTTCGGCATTTCATTATATCATAGTGTGACATCTTTGGAAATTGAGGCACAAGAATGTGATGCTTCAAGCAAGGTGTTTTTAATCAAATTAAAAGCTAATGTTTAATGGGACATTGAAACCTCTTGAAAAGGCTTTCTATTTGAAAATTCCAGAATTATTAATGGAAAAGATAGAAGGTGTTTTGTTAAATGGGAATGGGTGATGTAGGACTCATAGTACAGTGGTTATTGGGCCAGGCCTCACAGGAGGTGTTGAGGGGAGTAAATGCTATTTTGGAACAGGACAAGCATGAGGTCCACAGGAACATTTTCAGCTGCAGATGGTATTTATAGATGCATAGAAATGCAAATATGCAACACAATCTGCAAATATGTTGAGTCAGTTGTGAGACAGCAGAAAATCATAGGCAGTTATCCTTCTGTTTAATTCGAGCTCATAGTCATCATCTCTTGGCATAAGCTGCTGGACTTACTGGCCCACAGGCCAATGACAGTCTCACATTAGACCAAAAGAGACAGACTGTGGCATACTATCTCTCTACTTCTCACACTTTTTGGAGGAAGAGACTTGTTTTTTTTTTCTCACATGACAGGTTACAGTTTATATTACATTATCTGAGTGCTTTACACTTCGCTGTGAGCCTAAAAGGCAAAAGAGACCCCCCCCCCCCCTCTCTGTCTCTTTTTTTTTTTTAAGAGAGAAGAGACATATGTCATACTGCAACTCAGGCTGCGGGGGATTAAATATGTAAAACACATCCAGGCATGATCATATTTTATGACTTAAGCCTCTTAAGATGGCTCCGTGTTTCTTAAAACCAATTGAACTTTTGAGTAAAAGTGTACACATTTGTCCAGAAATTACCTGTTATTTCAACCCGAGAACACGAGTGGCCCTCATAAGCTCTCCTCACAACAGACACTGCTCAAAAACAGAGATGTTCTGAACTTGACATGTATCATTAAAATATTTTATGACTTACAAATGTGATTAGCGGACAACAAGAACATGGTTGTGAGGCCTCTTTGGCAGCACAGGCTCCCCACTTGACAATGTCACAGTCTTCATACTGCCTTCGATTTACTGTCCTGGTAGAGATACTGACAGGCAGTAACCCACAGTGGCCCACAATCCCGTAAACCCAACTTGGTATATTATGCAAGGACAAAAAAAGAAAATCCCCATTCGTTTATTCTTCCCAAAAGAAATCTGATGCAAATAGGACCATTTTTAACCTTTTTGGGGAGACAATAAATCATCAAGTCAGCATAAACAGGCTGTATGATGTGGGAGATGCTTGGGACACTTCACCCAAATCAAACTGGTTTGCATTAAACAGGCCCTTTGTGTGCACAGCTCCATATAAATTTGAGCCTGTAATTACTGGAATTAAAAAGGAAGGTTTAAACTGAGGGCTAAGCTGGATGGGATAATTTGAGACTCTGTGGTATGCGGCCCATATTAGGGCTTTCTAAAAATATCACCCCCACCACCCCAACTATTGGAATGTTCCAAAAAGACCACAGAAAGATCCTGCAAGTCATCCTGACCACACTGACCAACACATAGTGGGGGGTGATGCCATCTTCCCCTGTATACTGTGTTCTCTGTTGAGACATACCCATTCTGAGCGCTGTGTGCTCAGCCAACACACCCTTGGGCTCTAAAGCTAATTCACCTTTTATTTCATCCCATTTGACCATGAGATTTTTTGTGGCATTGATGATGGCATTATGGTTACCCGTCTGCTCCAAGAGTGGTCACTCCTAAACACAAACATATTGGTTCTTTCAAAGTATCCAGATAACCCAAACGTTAGTGTACTCTATGTTTTTAGATGTAGTGTCCCTTGAGACTCTCTCTTCATCTTGGACATACCCAGCCTCTATTCGTATTTTACAGTTAGCACAAAGTACAAAACCGTTGAATATAACAGCCTTTAAACCACTCACAGAAGGCCTCAGGGCTTGGCCGTGTTTTAGTGTGGAGGTGAGATGAGTAAAACTAATCCAGCTCCCAGGCCTCGGCCACTGTGGCCAGACAGAAAGGGTGGGGCCTAGCCAGGCCCGGCCACAGGCCTCAGCTTCCTCTCAAGGGTTGGGGGGAAAGGGGAGGAGCATAGGGAGTTAGCTGGCTACCTTCCTTGTCTCGGGGGCCGGTGCAATCGGCGGTAATTGAGATTGATTGGATGTTATTTTTCCTCTTGCAAATGTAGTCCATTAGCTTGGCACATGCATAATCAGTTTAGAGCGCAGTTAGCCGAATGTAATCATGTTCCTCGGTGTCTGCTAGCACAAAATCCACTCCAGATGCCGCTTGGCCATGGAAAGAAAAGGAGAAAGTGCCGTCGCTATCACATGGGGAATCTTTAACCAAGAAAGTCCTGACACCCCTCCCTCTGTCCTGCTCCCGCTCTATTGAGCACACACATAACTATGCAAACCTCTAACCTATCTCTCTCTTAGCCATACACATGTAGTCACATCCACTGATCATATGTTCTGTTTTTAATTGCACTAACATAGTTTCAAGGGAAGCCGAGTGGCTGGCCCATTAACTAACACAATACATCTCTAACTTTGAAGGAATTACTGCTCTTATTTTACCCTTCAGTGCAATCCAAAAGATTCGGTGAACATTGAGGAAAGAAAATGTCTATACTCTAGAGAGCAAATAATCACAATGAAACATAAAAGAGGATGAGAGTTAGTCATGTAAATTAAAGGATTAGTGGTTACATGAAAAGGCATTAAGGTGGCTCAGTGATGATCCTACTCAGCAGAATCAGGAATGCAAACTGTGTTGACCTCTCCCCATTAATGATCTTGACTGCCAGGAATGACTTCAATTCTTTTTGCCTATAAAATAGTTTGTTGTTGGGATATAGCCTCTAACAGGGTATAGTTGTATTCCAGCTATAGGAAAATATAAATCAAACGGAGCTGCAAGTGTATTTTGGACTCAGGAGATCAGTCCAGCTGACATAAGTGCCTACTATATGACAGGATGTTCGGGAGTTTTCAGATTTTAAGACATCTTCAGGTTTATTATGGAATCTTTTTGCCCTTCACCACAGTGACAGGATCTGCATTTGCATATCCTATTCCTTCCCTAAGCCTATACTTTTCTGTGACGTTCCAATCATTATTTATATGTTTTGGTGGGCCTATTGTGTCAGCAAACAAAACTTTGCAACCTGTACCTCTGGTGAACGTCAAGATAAAAATGACTGCAGGTACTGTAAGATGTCCTCTGGCAAAATGACATCCGGCGGGCGCCTGGCCTTACCCGCTCACCCACCAGACATTTATAAGAAGAGGAGGGGTAGGAGAAGGATGGAGAGACAGGCAGGAGAGAGGGGATGGAGGGGGAGGGGGAGACAGGAGGGTTGGAAGGATAGATACTCTGCTAATTATCATGGCTAGCCTATGATTGTTCAGTAATAGTGCTCAGTGGGAAAGGTTGCAGCAGTTCCAGGAAGAGCTGAGCTCTGATTTACTGGTACTACCGCTCTAATAAAGCGCTTGCTGCACATCCTGGGAGACAGCCCATTCTCTCCTTTCACATGCACAAGCGTGTGAAAGCACACACAAACACACACACACACACACACACACACACACACACACACAGCGCAATCTTGTGATCTAAAGTGCCAGCAGATGACAACATAGGGCTCATTAAATGTATAATTTTAATTGCTCAAAACGAAGTTCTTATAGTATGAGTAGAATGATTATGTGCAAAAGATGTTATAGAAAGCATCACACTAAGGAATTTGAGTTCCGTATGGGCCCCTGTTACACCTTCTCAGTCAACATGTTCATGATCCTGAACCCAAATTACTCTCTATGTATTAGTATTCAGCTGCAGGGCGTTATGCTTTTGGTGTGCTACCTCAAACAGATATCAGTTCCTCTGAGTGGTGAGTGGAACAAGGAAGTAGTGGCAGAGAAATCTGGATGGATTGGATAGAGGGGCTGTCATGCAAGTACTGTAATGGGGGGCTGGTAAGGTTTAGTGTTTGGCAGTATGCAAGCATTTCACAACTCTTCTAGCTCCCACCGCTTGAGAAGACAAGGGAGCGGGTGGGGCTTTGACCCGTGGCACAGCTGCTGCTGCTGTTGCTGCTGCTGCTGCTGCTGCAGCTAAATATGTGCAACTGCCCTTCTGTGGTAGCTGCTGTGACAAAGCAACAGCGAAAGAAATCTAAAGATGGGGAGTAGAAAGCTGCTTAGACAGGGGAGGTTAGGTTTTTCCCACCTTTATTTCTTAAGGCTTTTTACCACAAGTGTCAGAGTTAAAAAGGCTGAGTGCATTACGAGACCATGTTCTCTGTCTTTGGTTTGTGGTGGCGATAGAGATGCATTCTCTGTGTTCCATCACACAGAGCCGTAGGAGTAGAAAAAGGTTAGAGATGATGTTTTACATTGTCAGCTGGGAGCCGGAGATCCTTGGTCATTGAATTAATGGTTGTTTGATTTGATACTTTTTTTTTTCTTTGGATGAGAGCAGCAGAACACGCTTCTGCCTATGTGCAAGGAAGCTGTTGTTAATGTTATCTCCAGCATGATCAGCAGCAAAGGCAGATTTGTTTCCGGGTAAGAAATGGAATAGGAGGCAGAGTTATAGCATGTTCTTGGTGCCAGGTTTCGTAACAGTTCAAGGCCGATGTGGATTCTTCTTTGTGTACAGTAGGTGGCATTGTCACTATAAGCAGTGCTGAATAGTTAAGATATAGTTTGTTCTTTTGTTCATCCCACCCTGTTTCTTATACATTACTGTCAAATGCCCTTAGCTCTATCCCCCTTAGTCCACTGTGCTTCTGTCGGTTTTCCTGCTTTCGTTCTGCCTTTTCCTACCTTTTCCCCCTTTCTCTACAACATTACTAAACATAACAAATAGGGAGTGAAAGGACCCAGAAAATAAACCAGTAAACCAGTGGGTGGTCTACAGTGGGGATCTGCTTAAGGTTAAATATCTATAATCCAACCATGCTTGAAAACTAAACATTCTCTCAGCTGAATTGTCTGTCTGCATCCCCCATCCTACTCTTATTTATTCTTAGGCTGGTTAGAAGTTCCTTGCTTCTCCCTTGAGAGCAAAGTTCTGTTAACTTTATTGTGAACATACTGGTTAACTTATTAAATCAGAAATTCTAGCTCCTATAACCAAAAATAAAACAATACACACAGGGCTATCCAGGCTTCAAATTGTCTTTACAATTGTGATTATCACAAATGGTAAAATACAAAATGTTTGATAATTAAACTGCTGTTGAACATTTTGTCATGTAGGCGGATTGTCACTACATTTACAAGAAATGTAATATCTGACATTATGTGTGTCTACCTACAGGCTTACAAGAAATATTAATATAGTAGCACTGAAGCTAATTTGGGAATTTGAGTGGTCTAAAGAACACCTTAACGTAAGCTCTATATACACTAAAAGAAACCAAACTTAGCGACTGATGTATTTTGGGTGAATGGAAACACACTGTGTGGCTATCACGGCTTCAATGAAGCATCTCACATGTCTTTTTGCCTTACTGGTCAATACATCTTATGCTACCTATAGCCACCGCACCTGAAATACTAACAGTGGTAAATGGCAGGTAAACACTGCATTGATGAGGCCAGATGGAGACTCCTGTGAATCTAAGTAGCTCCTAAGCTGAAGGGATGGAGAGAGTGAGGCAGGCAGGCTTACCGGCTCTGTGCCATCAATACATCAGTGGCTAAGCCACCAGATTAATGGCCTCCGAGTGGTCAGGGCCACAAAACTACTCAGCTCTGAGGTCTGTGTTCAGTGGAGCTGTACATGAAAGCAAGGTAGGCTGAAGAGAAAGATGAGGAAAGGGGAGGAGGTCTTCGGTACCAGGATGAGCACACAGGGACCTCTATTCTGCTTGGCTTTGGCCTACAAAGTAGAGTCATGGGACAGATACATTTTACAGAATGATGGATATGTGCCCCTGGCTGATGTTTTATTCCCCTTGCCTTGTAATGTTTCACTTGTAGTACAACATAATCTTGGAGTTGCTAAACCCAATATTATAGGCAGTTTTGAGTTATTATAAATACATATTTATAAGTAAGAACATTACACAACCTGTTGGCTTTATTTTTTTGTTGGAGGCAGCCAGACTCAAACCCATGGATTAACAGTACTGCTGCCTTTAAGATAGCTCTTAAGTTTGAAGAGCCTGTTCTGCATTTATTTTACCTAGATTGTTCTTGGTTTAAAAAAACAATTCCCCTAGGGTCTTTCCATTTTGTTGTGAATCGATTACTGGTGTGCAGAACGCAGCATTTTCTGACTGTTGTGCTGTTGCTGTATGCCATAATCTAAGCAGCCTATTATGGATGGGAAAGGCTTGAGTAAAAATCCTGAAAAAGAAATTATGGGTATAATTTTTATTTGAAACAGTGGGGCCTCTGAGGCCTTTTCCATAGTGAGAAAAGCCATCCCTCCCTTACTTCATGGCGCTGTTTGGCCATCCCTGTTTGGCTTAATTGCTTTGTGCATGAGTCCTGGGTTAGAACTGGGAGCTGTAAATCTAACAGGGTTACACAGACAATGTTTTCTCCAGATGTAGAAGAAAAGATTTCATCCTTTTGTAATTAAGCGGTACAGCCCAGGGTGTCATGCAGCTTTTATTGGGGGCCCTGGAAAAGATCATTTTGCACCTTGTTTTCTCATCATGCCTTTTATTCTTCAACACAAAAGATGGAAAAAATGAAAAGATTAAAATGAAAAAAATGGCAAAGAATACAATCTCTTTTTCAAACTGTTATATGGAAATTACTAGGTAGTGATGTAAGAGGTTGTGATGGGGAGCGTGGGGTGGAGGCACAAAGGGGACAAAGGCATAGTCATGGAAGCACGGCAATTACAAAGTTTCCCAGATGAAGAATATCAGAAAAAAAAATCTTTTTTTTAACCCCAGGAATGTTCCCAAATGTTATCTTTCCCACGGGTGCCGTCTTCTACACCTGTGTTCTACTTTAAACTGAGAGAGGGGGAGTGAGTAGGGGAAAGTGATAGTGAGTAAAAAAGAGAGAGACAGCTTTAAGAGTTGGGGACGAGAATGCTCTTCAGTTTCTCAAGGGCAACGATACTTTATGGCCTTCACATTCCTGCATGACAAACTGATGCCCAGAATAGACAGAGTGGCGTTTAAGAGTTTAACAACCATGCCTTTAAGCCCCACCCCGACATATCATCTCTGTTCCTTGCTCACCTTCACCTCACCCTGGGCCGTTTATGTGGCAAATCTCAGGGTCACACTGTCTGACACTTTTCTTTTACAAGCTAAAGCTTGAGGGACTTATGTACAGGCTTTTGTTCAGTGTAACCAGTTGCACACATTTGTGTTTTATAAAGTCCTTTTCAACCTCGTGTTGATTTACAGAGGCCTCGTTCCTCTAAGGTCTCTTCAGAGAAGCAGACGAAAGAGGAAGTCTACATAGCCACTGAACTCCTCTGGCCAGTCGCAGATCATATACTATCTTTTTCACTGCCTTCCTTGCCAGCCACACAAACTCCTTTTTATAATGTCACCACATTCAATCAACACTAGCCCTAAAATTAAAGACTGCTGCATAATTCAAACTAGGATCTTTCCTTTAGATGGCCTATCTCTGTCACTGGATAGGAATTTCCTTAATTTATGCTTGTTAGGTTGGAATAGTCATGTTGAAATAATTTGAACCATAAGGGCTGTCTGTGCTGCTACTGTTTAAATGAGAACTCTGGGAGCCGTTAAAGTTTGAACATGAAATTGTGAGATCTCAAATGCAAATTATAATTCAAATGATCAATGTATTAATTTGCATGCTCAGAGGCGTGAGGAAGAGAGTATCTTAATAAGTTCCGCAAATAAGTATTTTTTATTATTTGTTGATGTTTCATGAGTGAGGGCGTATATATTTTGCAGTTATTACACATAAATCTCTACTATCTCACTCACACACACACCTCATACTACATCATACTATGCATCTTTCACACAAACCCATCAACATATTCACAAAAAGTCACTGTGTGCTCAACAATTTTTTGACACACATTCCCTTCCTGTTTCTCAGCAAGTATCATTTCACAGAAAACTTACAAACATGGCCTCCTAATACAGATTGTTGCATTACCCAGTTTTCATTCTCATTTTGAATTTCAAATGTCAAAATGTCTGGATTAATTGGATATTAAACAGACTTAAACTACAGATTTAAGCCTTAAGAAGTTGAAACTGGTTGATTGAGGAGCCAAATAAAGGTTAACACTTAAGAACATGGAATTACTTCAAACATGTGAGATTTCAGGACCTGCTGTTTGAATTCCTACCATCTATTTTACACATAAAACCGGGCTTATCATTACATTTTACTCAATGAACAACTTTTTCTTCTTTCTACTTAACTCTAGTTTCTAGGCTTGGATCTAGTCTGGGTTCAAAGGATGGAATAATTTGTTGATATATATTAAAGTGTTTAGGATTATCTGTCATCATCTGGGATCTTTGAGTGGTCGTATTGGATCAAGAGCACGTTTGTGTTTGAACAGCCTGGAAAATGAGGCCAACCTAAAATAGAGAAAAACATATGTGTTATGAATGTTATTCTAATATCTTATCATTGAAGGATTGGGTGGCCTTTAGCTGAATACTAACCATGAGTGGCGTATGTAGTACAGAGAGATCAGTCCTTACATCTGGAAAGGTGGATTTTCAAGATGAGAGACCCAGCAATGGACTATTCCCAGTGTTCAACTTAACTTTTAAATCATTAAAAATGATGAAGCCATCTCCACAAAGTCAGAGGTTTATGTACAAAAATCAAACACCATCTGCCATTTCTGATCAGAAGCAACAGCCATCAGACCAGGGTTACCAAGGCAGAACAGGAAAAGCCATTAACTGCCAATCACTGCATCGATCGACAAGCCAGCACCACCCCCTCTTTACCCCCACCCGCCCCTGCCCACAGACACACACATACAGTTCATTGGCTTTTACTGTACAGTGCACACACATAAGCACAGACACGCACATGGGCGCATTGCCTTGCATAAACCACTCTCTCTTTGTGCAACAGCACAATGTGATGGGTAACATTTGGTCGCGTTTGTCTCTTTCCCGCCTGAACCACATTATCTTTTAAATTATCTCGAGTCTAGATTGCAGGATCAACATACTGTTCAGTTTAGATAAAGGTTGTCTGATTTTCTTTTATATTGGCTCAGTAGACCCACTGAGTTTCTTGAAGGACAGTCAAGATTCCGTTAAAAAGATATTTCCTTCTGAGCATAGGTTTGTAATCTACTCATTATCGAAATGCATCTCAGTAATGTCCATTGCCCTATCGAAATGAGAGTAGACACTCAATTCTGCCCGCTCTCCCTTCCACATTTTTGGAGTCGACCCTCTGATAAAAAGAGAACTAATAGAGTTGGTGAAGGGCAAAAAGAAGAAACAAAACTAGATTGATTTTTTTTTTTTTCCTCCTCTGTTTTCAGTGGTCTCGCTAGAACTAAGGGTCATTAGAAGAATATTTACCTACTTCCCAATTTAATAGAGATGCTGTGTATCAGGACGATCTGGATCAGAGGTCAGGGCAGGGGGGAGCAATTAAAGCGTATGGATCTTGAAGCTCCAGGCCTGTCCCATTGTGTGAGTTGTTGGCAGAAACAGATAGGTGAGCTAAAAGGGAGGCAGAGCCAATATGTTTTGAACATGACTGTATTAATTAATCGAGCGTTGTTGCTGATGGAATAGTGATGCATTAGTCAGGAGCACGGATATGTGTGTAAGCACAACACACAAAGGCATACGCTCGTATTGACCGGCATGGTTTTATTTTTGATTGTATACATAAAATGCACTCATATTGTACTGGTTCAACTATGACATATCATTTCATACAAGTTAAACCAGTGACCATTAATGCATGCATTCACTTCTAATGCTAATTGTGCTGTCTTTTCTGTTACTTTGCTTTGGTTAGGTCAGCCTTCTCTTGGGACACACAATAGCCAGAGACAGAACAAATATGATGGATGTGGCCTGGGGCCTATGCACTCGCTCTGCGTCTGCGGTGGCCTCATCCACACATCAGCCACGGGGAGAGGGAGGGAACGCAGTAGGGAGGGGGGGAAGGAGGGCAGAGATACAAACCAGACCAGCCATTTTCCTCGTTCCGCTCATAAATATTTGTGTGGCTGATTTATAAACAGTGGAGCAAGACAAGAGATCAAAGTGAACTGTAACGCTTATATAAAACGAGGGCTTTTTCACCACACTGCCCTACACACCATGCCCGTGCCTATTAAAGACAAAGCTATATATCACAAGGCATATTGGCAAGAGTACTGAATGGCCACTCACACAGCTAAGTCTTCCCGCAGTTGTGAGTCTAGTTCTTATTGCACAACCCTTGAAGGCTCTCAAACACTAGTTAAAGGCCATCAATATGTGTTACAGATAAATCTCAACCTGTGTAAACTCCCCCAGGGTCAGTGGCTTCTTAGGTAGATTTTAAATGGCTGTAGTAATGCCAAGCAGCCATATTAAAACATAGCAATGCAGTGAAGAGTCATATGTCCCGTAGTGGCAGAGTAGTGTTCGTCACAGTAGACAGCTGCACATGCTGATTCAGGCAACCAGCTGGTCAGACGCAACACAAAGGCCAAACCTCCTGTACGGTAGAGAGGAGGGATTAGGGTGGGTTGAAACAGTGTGTGTATACTGTATATGTGTGTGTTTTTTAGAGTAGAGTACTGGCCTCATGTGTCCAAGCACTACCTAAAACTTACATCTACAACTAAAGCATTATATTCCCGCTCGGAGCAGAGTAGACATTCCACACCTACAAGCAGTGTTTACCTCGTGCCCCCACCCCCCAATAACACACACACACATATATCTTCTATCTTACCCCAGACCCCACCCCTACTGTTGGTTCCCAGCCAGAGTGCAAATGTGGGGGAGCAAGAGGTGCTCTCTTCTGCCTCTGGCCCTCTCCCTGACTAAGAACAGTTATGGCTGGCAGATGCAGTGGAGCACCATGAAGATGGCTGTTCGCTGACCTCTGTGGGAGGGAGAATAGCACGGGTAATGAGAGAGAAAAGAGGGCCCATTTCAATGGAGATTCTCCCCTTTGTCCACCAGTAGGACAGGGTGTGCTCAGTGTGGTGAGGCCTGGGAGAGTTGCCTGTCCCTCTGTCAGTCAGTCTGTGTGTGAATGCCTTGAGACATCTGGTTCTGTGGCTGTGGGAACACAGTGGCATTATTTTTACTGGCACGTCACCGTTAGCTTACATAACACATAAGTGCAGGTTTTTGTACATGGTAAAAAGAAAATCACTTGCCTATGTATAAAGCAATGATTTGAGGAATATGTTTTTAGTGAATGTGTAGCATATCAGTTAATTTGGAAAGATAATAAAGGTATGTTTCCATAGCCTCTCCTGTAAGTATGAGGGTATTCTGCTATCTTGAACAGCAGTTATAGGAAGCAATCTTTGTCTTATATGTAGCTGTCCTCCCTACACTCGGTTGTATATATTGTAGATGTGAATATAATCAGGTAGGCAGGCATTGTATGGAGGGTTGGGAGGGAGTAGACTGCAGATTGTCTTACCCCTGGTGAGTCTGAGTTTCTGTGCGAAGAGTTCAAAGTCCTGCTGAACATCACAGGGCTGATGCTGAGTGATGCTGACTAGCTGCAGCCTGTGGTCTGGGAAGGGTTACTGAATTATTACTGATGGTTTCAGGGGTAACTGTCCGACCACAGGACTGGGGAATATTAATCATTTATTTGATTGTCCGCATGTGCTGATTAATCAATTTGAGAAGGATCTGCAGGATTAACTACCCTATTATTCCCCTGTAAGAACAGATAAGAGATAAGAGACTTTAAAATATCATATTCCATTTATCATTTATTTTTAGGTCCCTGCTGATGAGGGTGAAATAAAAACTGAGGTGAGATTAGGCAGAACAGCAACATGGGAAAAGCGTTTGGGGAGGAGGATAAGAGAAAGAGGGATGAGGAGAGGGAACAAAAATCTCTTAACTGCAGATTTTAGTACTTCAGAACATGGGGGAAAAGATACAGCTTTGTTTTTCTTCAAACATGGCACAGAAACCAAGTTGTGCAGCTGGGAGTGAGAGAGCAGAGAGAAAAGGGGGGCGGAGAGACAAGAGGAACAGGAAGTTGATGGGAAAGTGATAGCTGTCTCCACCTGGAGTATAGCCTGAGCTGTGTGTTTGGAGAGAAGGCAAAGCAAGGGAAAGAAGTGAGCTGCTGCAAGTGAAACCTACACTGTACTCTGGTTTAGGTAAGTTTGGCTCTCGTACCAAGTATAGTTAGCTAAACAATGTCACAATACCTGTTTACCTCACTCACTATCTATTCAGCCTATAAATTCTCAATCTGCCAGCTGTTTAATGTGTTATGTCATGTGGTAATGCCTTTGATTCCAACATGCCTCCGTTTGTAAATACAAGAGGCACTCAAAAGGCTGTGGTTTCTTTACAAGCATGGCGCCCCCGGCGCTTTGGTTGGGAATGCATTGAGAGAGAGAAAGATTGAAAGAGTAAGGGAGGGAGTGAGAGGTGGTTAGAAACTGTATACACTTCCCGTTGCTCTTCTGCCAACCCTCTCCCTGCTGCATTTGGTTGTGCAGGCAGGCATTGAGTGAGAAATGTGAGAGGGAGGAGTATATCCTCTCTCCTGGCTGAACACAGCACCTAATTATGCACTTTTCAGCAGGTTTTACCTTTAACACTTTCCTCCCGGGTTTGAGATTAGTGCTCACCATGCTTGATTTACTGCACAATTACTGAACAAGAGCTCTATCTAATCAATAAACAGGAAGGAGAAAAGTGGTAGGCTTTGAAGTATAGTTTGAGATTTTTTGCACGATTGAGCAGCGTATATGGTGTAGCCAGTAGGGCCGCTTGGCTGTGATGCCAGCCTCTGAAATATCTATTATATCAGGCACGCCTCTTTGCTTTACCAGCTCTTTAAGCCTCTTTACTGTGCTGAACTACTGGAGTGGAAAATGACATCTTTTTATCTGACCACTGCTTAACGTACAGTATAGGTCAGCAACAAATTGCCTAATAAGGACATTCCACCAAAACATTAGATTAAAATCACAAGTTGTCTAATGAAAGTTAGATGGAAAACGATATAAAGCTCCCTTGTGTGGTAGCAAGCTATGCCCTGTATTAAATGTCCCCAAATGTGCAGCCAGCACAATGACCTCTGTGATGACACTTGCTAATGGCATGAGCAGTTATTTTAGGAAGCTCCAACGGCCGGCCATCACAAGTCTTTCTGGGGCTTTATAAAGCTTTTTGCCAGCATGAGCAAAGCAATAGGCCTCTACCAATTAGTCTGGTCCGTGTTTGATTTTTAGTGATGACAACTATATCTCAGCTGCAATTATGCTGCACTGGGAATGATGAGGGTTTAGGTTATTGATCCTCAATTGATCAGCCTGATCAATGTGCATTTTTTTCTTTTTTAATGGAAAGTGGAGTTATGTCTTTTTTTTCTTTGGCTAATGTACCGGGGCACATGTGTATTTGTGTTGGCTGTGCTCATGGGAAAGAGGGGGGCACAGCATAGAGGAATATTTTTCAAAAGTGCAACACCTCCCTATGGGCGTAGGTCAAGGGCTACAATGGGTATTATGAAGAAGAAGAAGAACAGCAACAATAACAACAACAATTACGAGAGAGGAAGGGGGATACAACAACTCTGTCTAAATGTATTATAATGATAGCGTTCTTATTTAAAATCTTAAGGAAATGCCATTAATTTTTAGTGAATTTTAAACAGGATGGATTCGGGTAGTGTTTTTTTTGTTTTTTTATTCTACCTGACCCTGACAAAAAATATATATATATATTCAAGCAATAGTATTTTAAATGACTCTTAAATGTTTAACTTTTTATCGTGCACACCAAAAATACAATGTCAGTATTTCACTTATTCAAGTTGCAGCTCTTAGTTGCTATATAGAAGAGTTGACAGGTGAAACTGGTGGGTGTTTGGTGTATGAATTGCTTGAAGAACCCTCTAACAAGGCACTTGTTTCATGCAAATAAGCCCACATATAGACCCACTCTGTATATTCACCTCCACTCAACCCCACTCATTAATTTTCATTTTAAGAAGAGGACCTCTCAAAGGCTATGTTGCTCCTTTTGTCGTTGCTTTGCTTCTTATAAAGATAGCAGTGTAAGACTGGGTTAAATATTGACAATGGCTGAGCTCATCATCACTGTTCTTAATTAGCTGCTGTCTCTAGAAAGCTTGTGCGAGGCTGGTGTGTGAACAGCTAAATATTTTCCCTTATGAGATCTCAAACACCTACCTAAAACACATTTCTATGAGGTATGCATAAAAAAAGGATAAGGGAAAGTCAGGAAACATACAGTATTACAGCTATGACAGCCTTATTGCGTAGCCTGGAGCAGAAACCAATTATGAGGTAATGAAATATTTACACTACCAAACTGAGAACGCCAGGGGGGAAAGCTACATAATACAAGCCTGAGGAAACTGTATTCTGTGTGTCCTCTGTGCTGTTACGCTGTTACGTCAGCGAAAAGGTGGAACAGGAGATGGGCTAAAGACAATAGGCTTAGAAGCAAGAGAGTGGGCAGACCTGCATTTCAATAAGCATGGCTTTCCCTCGCCTGTACTGCTGTTGGCACATTTAGGGGCTGTTTCTGGGTCACAGTAGAACCACAAGATTGGAGGGGAATGCATGATTGCAACTGCAAGACCCCTTTTGTGTTGTGATGGCTACTCCCTTACAATATTATGGCAATGAATCTGCATTCACGGCAGAGTGTGATGTTTGTTCTGGAGGACTAATTGTGTTTGGGTAATGTTCCTGCCCTGAATTTAATTCACACTGACTGCATTAATCACTACAAGTGGTGTTTGTCTGTATCTTAATCCAACACCCTCCCATCCCCTGACTCTCGGTCCCGATCACTCTTCTAAGGATTTTTCACATCTGCCCTCTCCAGATTATTGTTTATCCTTTGCCACCATTTTTTTTTTTTGCCCACATTTTGTGGCAGCTCCTCAAGGCCATAATGTCATTGTCAGGCTGGTAAATGACAAATCAGAGGCGGTGAGGTGTAGGAGATGGTGTCTGCTATGTAAGTGCATGGCTACTTCTGTCTTTATCCTAACACATTAGTGACCTACTGTACAGACCAATCCAGATCAAGGTAGTCAGTCATGTTGTTCGTATCTAGTATGCACACACTTAAGAGCCCTACATAGCTTTGTTTAGATGAACAGTGTGATGCCTTTTATACATTCCTGAGATTTTCTCCTACACGATCATTCGGTTTGATTGATAGTTCAACAGGTATACTGCGGTTTGCATTGCGAACTCTGATCCCATACAGGATGCTTCTAAAAAGCTGTATGCTTAAACACGCGATCCACTGTACAAAGCGCAGGAGTACAAAACGTATAATGCTGGCTGAAATTCAGACTTAAATCTTTCGTGTCGGCCAAATTTTCTTAGCCAAAAGTCCAGGAGAGTACCATTAGTGGCCTCTGGCTGCAGCCGTATCTCTTTTATTTGAACGAATATTTAGATATCTCAGAGTGCGAAGTTAGGTTGGTTCTGCCAGGGTTGAAAGCATGTGTATTTTCCGCAGAGACATGCTTGTTTCTCTTTTTAAAATCTCATTGCGACCTCAACAGTTGAATAGATATTTTGTTTTTGTAGAACATGTTTTTTTTCTCAGCACTATCACATCTTGTTACAACAAAAAAGGGTTATTTTCCTCCCTAATGTCATGCGCTATAATTGTTGTAAGAGTGTTAGAGTAAAACACTGATGCAATTAGCTATTAAATCAAACATTAAGCGCCTCCTGTTTTGCTTAAATGAGAGAAACAAAAGTTATTCCACAGCTATGTACAAGTAATTATTGTCACCGGTGTCCAAAATAGAGGGTTGTAATGTTGATACAGACCTCTGGGTAATGCAAAGTAGGGCCAGGGCAGGTCTTGATTTGCCCCATTCAGCTTCCAGATGGTTCCTTGCCAGTACACATGTCGTCAAGTGTCTGTAACCATTGTTTGGGTAACCCCATGGCTCCACCCTGCTCTCGCCTCCTGCAGGCAGTCTTATTGTACTGCAATTTTGGCAAGCTCCTCCCAGCATGGCTTTCATAAAAGCACCAGGAGGTTAAGCTGTTAATTAGCTACTGAAAGAGGAGGCCAACAGCTTGCTGTTAATTTGCTTTACTCTTTTTTTCTTATTTGGGAATCGACATCATTTCCTGCCTGTTTTGGAGTCGTTGCTGTGTGTCACAAAAGCAGGGCCGAGCTCATTATAGAGGGGGGAAATGTTTTTATCCGGCTACGATTAGAAGTGCACATTATGTATGTAAAGCCATGCTTATCCAAATGTTCTTAATGAGAGAGACCCTGGACGCCAGTGTGGGGCTCCTGTGGGCATAGACCCAGGCTCGTTATCACCACACAGGGCATTGATCTCTCCACCGCTCGCATGATTTTCCTCCTCCTCTTCCCCTTTCAAAGACAGTGACTTGCACATGAATTATGTGGACACATTGATCAGCTGATTGAGAGCTATTGTTTAGAGCCCTGGGTCATTATTGAAGGAGGGATTACCCAACTCTTGTTTTGTGCGTGTGTGTATGTGAGTGTATTACTCAGCTCCTTGTCACAGCACACACTCCCCTTATCTCACCTTAGATTTGAACAGCTACACAAATGTGCACACACACTGAGCACATGCAGAAGCCTACACAATCAACATGGCCCAAATGACTGCCTGCATTGATTGCCTTCCCTCTGCAATTATGTTCCCATTGTTTACTTTCTAGCATCTTACTCATTCAAACGGAATTCAATAATTATTGCTTTATTTAATGTTAAAGTAAGTAAGAGTGGTGGGTGTGGAGCACCAGTAGCTGCATTGTCTTTAAGTGTCTCTATGACCCCTCCCTGGCTTCTTTGTTTCATTGGCCTATGTTAAGTCATCCTCTCCAAGGACACCAACAGTGATCCATCTTTACCTCGCTGCCCTCCCTTAAGACACAAAGGTCCGTTTTGTTTCTCCCTTCCCTCCCAGAGACAAATATGCAGCCTGTTTTTTATTCACCGTTAGTAATGGATCATTTCTACAGCAAGGCAGTAGAGGAAGCAACTTGGCACATTATATCGGTTCAAGACAGAGGGACAGGATGCAGTGGAGGGGCGGCAGGGATTAGGAAGAGTAAAAGACAAGAAAGGACACGGGTTGAGGTTCAGGAAGCAGTAGGTAGGCAGTTTGAGCCTGAAGTACACAGTCCCCTTAATCCACAACCTAACTTTTAGGCATGTTGCAGCTTGCAGTGGCTAATTCAAAGCAGCCACCACACTTGGCACCCAGTGGGGCCTCTGTGGTTGGAGCTGTTGTTCGTGCTGCTGGCAGACAGGGAAACACAGGCTAAACTGTGAGCGCTCACTGACTCCAGTCACTCGGCTTTGCTTTCCTAAATAACCTGCTTATGTTCCAGGGGAATCCCAGAGTGCAGATTTATGAGAACCAAGTCCCTGAAAAACCTCTGTACACGTACAAATACATTACTGCAGGGAAGAAAGGAGATCATTAAATTACCCTTTTTTTTTTTTACCCTAACCCTAAAGCTGATCCTGGGCACTAAAATATATACATTTTAATTAAACTTTTAAATTAATCTTTGCTTCTAACTTCCTTAGTAAGGCAGCATTTGTGCAATTCCTTGATGGTTTTAGAGTAAAATAAACATAGACATAGAGATATACTCTAGAGTACAGGCATTTGGTCACAGTTTTCACACAGTGATTAAGCCACACAACGATGTTTTCTTCTGCCTTTTGTCACGGTGTGTTTTTCAACCCAACAGGCACATTACATTTTTCTCCCCTCAGAGTGAAACAGTTACCTCACTGGTTATGATTGCTGCTATGACATCACTGTTTTATATAACAAAGGTGCTGCTTGACTTATTCAAACACCGCTCAAGCCGGTTAGTACATTGTCTTCCCAGGTGACGGGGTAAACAAGATATTTACCTATGTTATTTTAAAGGTTAATATGTTCTTTCTCATATTACGAAACAGGTGTGCTATATTGCAGTGCATTATTTGGCTTCAGGTGTGAATTGCATTTTTCTACCCTCCCATGGCACACGCATACACACACTCAGACACCAGTTTGTAGTGCCGAGAATAGAGGAGGAACGGGGGGGAGGGGGGGGGTTACAAAGCAATATCCTGGCAGATACTCACTGGCTCTCTCACAGAGGGAATTTGGCAGCTCTCTTAGAATTGATAGCTATTTAGCTCACAGATAATCATCTGTTTTAATGCATTAATTTTGTATTAACAGCACTGCCAAATTTAATGGGGAAAATTAGGGTATGATCGTAATGGTCTGTGGCTGTGTGTGAGAGTCTGAATGTTCATGTGTACTTGTTTGTGTGTGTACATTTCTGATGTCCATTTTGTCTATATTATTGTGCGTGTTTGTTGCGTGTATTATACAGCTCCATTGGGAGCCATCCTTTGGAATTACCGGCTCTCTGTCTCCCTTCCACCCTTCCAGTAATGCCCACCTCTATCTTGTGTTAGTTGGACTCTCTCAGCAACCACACTGTTTTGTGTTAAAGGTGCACTTTTACTTTGCATTTAAGTGGATGGAAATGCAGATGTATGCACTGCTCTGGGTGGGTGGTGAAACTGATACAGGCGTGTATTGCCCACTCAGAGGGCAAGGTGCACTGTGGAGTTATATGAGAGAGGATGGGGTGGTGCCCACACCGCCCCTGTCCCTCTTTACCTGAAAAAGCACAGAGCACTGCTTCAGCCTCCACAGAAAAAAAAGATAAGGTGCTCCATAGAAGAGAGATGCTTGAAAAACCACAGATACATTTTTAAACTTTGAAAATCACCACAGTATGAAACAAAGCTTAAAACTAGGTTTTTCAGTGGAAAAAACTGTGAAGGTAGATGAAATTTAGAATATCCTTTAAATTCATAAAACAAAGGATGGGAGGATAATTTAGTGTTATCTAACCACCCTTAGTTTTTGACTGCAGTGGATCATAAATGACGTCTTCTAGTATGTGTACCTACAATCAATGTCTCTTTGTTAACTTATCTGTTCAATCAGACCACACTCGTATAGTACTTTCACATGCACACAGCATGTCTACCATGCCCAATCGCTGTTGAGTACATCACTACATTCTAGGTGGTCACACATTTGTACATGCTCAGCTGAATCTACTATGTGACTGTTGTAAATTGCCAGACAGTTCAGCACTATAATCTGACCTAGCCAGCTTCCCCCTATTATGCTCCACAGCTCCCCTCCTGTTGGGGCCTCGATAGGGCGCTTAGCAATCCCAGCCCAAGTCGACCAATTCCTCCCAACTCAACATGACTTTTTCATTAAGCCGCCAAATTCCTGCACTCCTGTTGGAGGTGATTTATCAACTAGGGGCTTCATCGCAGGTTCATAGGAAACAGACATAGGCCCTTGCATTATAATGTTTCACATTCAAAGTGTGTATATATGAGAATGTGTGTGTGAACAACAGAGGGCGATTGACTGTGAGTGTACCGTGTCCCCACTGTGTTTGCCATGTGAGCTATAATCCTTTAGATAATGCGGAGAGAATCCTGTGAGAACCAATGTTAGATAAAGTTAGTACATTTGATTATCAGAGGGGTTTTGGAGCAGCCCAAGTATAAGCTTTTTTCCCTGGCACTACAGTAACATTTTGCGTTTCTCCTCCCTGTGGTACTGAATGAGCAGGGGCCACCTAACTGATCACACCTTGTTTGATCTCTTACCTCCTCCACTGACTCTGAAATGCCCTAGACTGCATTGGGTCATGGCCAGTGCAGAGATGTTGAAAGTGGTAGTTTACAGGTGTAAACGTTTGACATTGCAGTCAGAGCTACAAGCACTGGGGCAGGCAACTTTTGGCTCTGTTGAGGCCATCTTCCTGGCCAGTCAGGTTTATAGTGAATTATGGCCTATTCAGGGGCAGGCGGTCTAAGGTTCACTCCTATATAAACCCTGTGCGTTTTATGGGAAACTATAAAACTCCCAGGATTTTTTTTTTCTACCTCCTGGGACTAGCTTTGAAGTTTCGGTCAGGTGCTGTCATTTTTTAAAACTTGTCTGATTTTTGGAGCCATGAGTCATATGCGGCTCTCTTTTTTAAATTTTATTCAAGACATCTGCTATGAGTAAAAGCAGTTTGCATGATGGATTTGCTGTTATCTATAACTGAATCTGTCTCTCAGGTTTCTCTCTACCTTAGTTCTGATGCAATATTTGTGCACAGAGAAAAAAAGGAGGAGAGTTACCACAATATCCTGCAACACCTATTCATGACATCATGGATGGCTTAAAACGAGGCGAGAAAGGAGAGCACACAGAGACACAGAGCCTTTTACAATCACCTAATAACTCTATTACACTGAGCTCTGGGGCTCACAAAAAGGAGAGAGGAAAAAAAATCCTATTCTTTTTCCTGGAAGCGGTGTCTTAATGCACATTTTAGGTGTAGAAGTGAGAAATATGAAACCAAAGAGAATGAAACACAATAGCTCAGAAAACCCCATAGCAATATTGCAATATTGCCAGAAAATTAAACATTAGGAGAAAGGGACAAGAGCATTTTAGGGAAGCATAATAATGTTATGACTTTTTTTCTCCAGCCTGTCAACACCTGATTTAGATGTAATTTGGTTAAATGTCTAATGTTTCCATTGCTTTTACAAATTCAAACCAGCCAAGGCCATCCTGTGCAGGGGAGGATAGTTCAGTTTATTCTTGATGAAGGATTTATTTTTCTGAACCTTTATTTACAGTTAGCATAAACATGATGTGTAAGGTACATGCACCGAGTGAGGATAATATACTTATATTCATTTGTAATAACACCTGATTTAAAATATTTATTACATTTAAAAAGATGTAAAACATATATATATACATTTGTATTAATCGCAGGCTTTCAGCACAGTTTATGATTTGACCTGGTTATTTATTATTTTTTCCATAAAATTAACTTGATAGTGTTTCATTAACATATATGACTTAAAAGCTCTTAAGCATCTCTCGGCATTCAAAATGTTTTGCCTGAAATACATATCATATTTCGATAGATTACAATATATTTTGTTTTCACTCATCATGCATTGCAGGAGACATGGGCGCCAAGGACATTAAAGGGAAAAGAGGAACACTTTTGGTGATTTGCATTGATTGTAGCAACAGAAGTCCACAGCAGGACTCCAGAGTTTGATATTAGGAGCAGCACATGACAGGCATATCACAAGTGGCCATACCGAGCCTGGGGCTTTCATTGTAAACATGCAGAAACAATCAGTGTGATGCTTCAGTATAGTGGTCAATAACTCTGATGCTCACACCAGGCCCAGCCATATTGTGTTGGGCTTGCATCATTGATTGAGCCATGCAGGAGGTAATTAGACCGGAGCTCTGTGGTGTGACAAGAGCTTGTGGTGGTATGGTGTCACTACAGGGTGTAGGCATGTTGTGACAGTGCGGAGGGTGGGCTGAAAGCTGGACTAGCCCTGCTGTTGAGTCTTGGAGGACAAGCTGGGGTTGACAGGTCAATACTAGTGCTGATTTCCTGTCATCTAAAGGTTGTCCTCCTGTTGTGGAATGTTCCAGTTTCTCTCAGAGTGTACTAAATCCTCCTCCTGCCTCTCCACCGGCTGACTTTGCCTCTCTTTCTCTATGAGAGAGCGAGGATTTAACTCACCATGATCAATATTTAGTATCCCATGCGTGAAACAAGCAGATGTTTGGAGTTTCCTTTTCAGAGACGGGAGGCTTCTGTTGAGTGAAGGGGATCAATGCTCCCTTCCGTCTGTGAGGCTGTAGACCCACGGCTTCTGAAGGGTGGCTGATGCGATTCCTGCCCGCCCTTGGGCCCCTGAGATTTGCGTGCCTCCCAGGCCTCTCCTGTCCTGTTAGCCCACTGATACAGACACTCACACAGACAAAGTGCGCAGTCCAAACAGTTGTCCTGAAGTGGAAAAGGTCTGGATGTTAAACAACAGGGCTGTGATTGGGAATTGATTTGTTCATTTGCCAACTGTTTGAGTGAAAGTGAGTCGGTGGTGCCTAGCCAGCTATCTGCCATCTACAATAACCTATTTCCCTCTCTCTCTTTCTCCATGTTCCTATCTTTCTCTATCGCTCTCTTTCTCAATTCCCTCCCACAGCACCTGCAGCATCACGAAAACGCTGTGGAGGGTGATGCCTGCTACTACCATTGTGTGCTGTGTAACTACTCAACCAAGGCCAAGCTCAACCTGATCCAGCATGTGCGCTCCATGAAGCACCAGCGCAGTGAGAGCCTCAGGAAGCTGCAGCGCTTGCAGAAGGGCCTGCCGGAGGAGGAGGAGGACCTCAGCTCCATCTTCACCATACGCAAATGCTCTTCTTCAGATACAGGTCAGAACCTGGCCCTGTTGCCCTTTTCCTTGTATCTCTTTATGTGTGTCTTTCTTTGTGTTACTCTCTTGATCTCTGTACTTATGCTGCGTTGTCTTTTGTATACACAACAACCCAATACAACAATATCAATATCCACTTCACTGACACACTTCATGTGGCTGAGTTGTGCATTCACAATTTGTCAATCTCTATTTGTTTAAGATTGTATTGCACGGCAAAGTAGATAGACAGGAAAAGGGAAGAAAGGGGGAAAGAAATGCAGCCCCTGGGCCTGACTGCCGAACATGGTCACCTGCAATACGAAATGACCTATTAGGCCGCACATTTAGTCAAATATCTTCATTTGACATTTACTTCCCCATAGAAGTGTGGTGTTTCTTTTTAAGTGATACAGCTTTCATTGAAATACAGAAGTATTAAACTCAAATGTACATTCTATATAGGAGGACATTCATTACACCACAAAGTTTGACTTTTAAATTATGATTTCATTTAAAGACAGCATTTTAAACATATAACATTGCAATATTTCAAATACATTTTTCATATTGAATATAATTTAAGGTCAATATCATTAACACCAAATATTCCTGCCTCCAGCAGTAAAGGCAGAGATCCTTGTTAATGGGAGTTGTCCTTTTCAGCCATAAAAAGACATATTGAGACAGAGCACTAAGCCAGAAAAGGAGGAGCCGAACAACAGCAGCAGCTGCAACAACAACAAGAACACTACCAAACAGACGCAGCTACAACAACAGTAGCTCGACTGAAACAAAGTGCCTTGACTGCTCATTTATTACAGAATGATTAGGAAGAGTGAGTTGTGGTCAATTAACACTCTTTCTTAGCAGAGATTTGGTTTTCCAATCACTTTAACTCCAGTGCCCTGACAAAGGGGCTCTATTGTGTGTCATTCCAAGAGGGAACCATTACTTCCCTCGCACACATACTCGCTGTCTGTGTTGTGCAGGGTGGGGGGGGGGAAGGCCAGCCTGTGAAGATGCTTTGTTCCAAGGAGGCAGGGATAATGAAGCCAGCGGCCGGGAAATTGCGCAAAAGGCAGTCACAGATCTGAAGCAAATCATTAGAGAACATATTTAGCTGAGCAATTACGGACAATTAAGCTTTCTGCTCGCTGCACTCCAAATATGTTAATGACTACAGTACAGTGGACAGGCGAACATGCAAAGGCAAGAGGAAGGCCATTTAGGTTAAAAGGGTTGGGGGTTGGGAATTATTTTCTTGTGTTCAGACAGCAGGAGTTGTTGTGCTTTTTACAAATAAATGTGTTTTATTCATATTTTAGCCAATGTTGGCTTTATCAATCTTTTTTATCTTCAAACATTTGATGAGTTAGATGCCCATGTTTGTGCCATGGTAAGAGATCCAAACTTTGGTTTAGTAATGGGCCCCTGCAGTGGGGCAGTTTAATTACACACACACACGGAAAGACAGCAGTTACTCCCTGCGGAGTTTCAACAAATTTCAATAATCCTCACTTACTTGAGCAGTCGACTAGTATCTCACAACATGTAAAAGGATAACCTCCATTTTTTCTTTTCAAAATGAAATGAAGTATGTAAAGGAAAAGCATCTTGATCGAATTACCTTAATAATGATCATAGCTTTTTGTCTGTAGTCATTATTCTAAAATTGCTGACTAAACACCTCTCAGTTCTACCATTTCACACCCCAGATGCCTTGTTCCTAGAGCCTCAGCTGCTCTGGTCCACCTCACACCCCCACCCCTCCACTATAGGGCTGAACCATTCCCTCCCAGTGTAATGTTTAATTTCCTCTTCGCTAGCTCTTCCATGGCACAGGGCTCTTTTTTTGTGGTTGAGGCATAGTTGCTAAAGTGGTGGAACGTTCCCCCGCTTGTTAAAACAAAGTTGCCCCTGGATTTCTGGGTCACCTAGACAGTAATTCCCTCGCCTGCTGCTGTTCTGTGATCCTGCAAGTGGTTCTCTGCTGGTGTTGGGTGCTGTGCTTTAGTCTGCCTGAGATTTTTTTCTCTGCAAAACATAGATAGAGCCTTCCTTTTACCCAAAACACACACAACTATTATCAAACACGTGACAACATTTTACATAGAGGTGGTATAAAATGGGGGCACGACATAATTCTGCAAACATTTCCCCAGAATCCCTCCATTTTAAACATTTCTGTCTTTCTGTCTGCTGATACCTTTTTATGATAGCAATGGAATGAAATTAGCCTAGCTCATGCATCATCTGCTGCGTTTTACGCTTTACAATGTTGAATATTAATGCCCCTTATGAGGTACACAACACTGTAGGGATTCGGTGCCACATATCTTTTCTCGGCTGGATGTCCAAGGAGAGCAAAGGCAGCAGAAATTCTTACCAATTAGACTAACACAGGAATAAAAGGCTAGCATTGTTTTAATTCTTGCTCATACTGAAAATGTGCTGCTTAGGCATGTTGCTCTCTGGCCCCACCTCCATTTGTCTTCTTTAACCCTTTAGTTGTGGGAAACAAACGGGGCAGAGAGGGACCACAGCCCTGCACAGCTGCCCCGTGCGTGCAAAGATCACTGAATAAAGCTCAGCACTCACTTGATCCACCAGTTTTAGCACACTGCCTTTAAGGATAGCACCTCATTACCATGTAGCTTTTGACATAGAAAAAATAGAAAAGAATGGCATGCATGTGACACAGAAGGTGAGAGGGAAATGTTAAAACTCCCATGAAACATTCACTTGTGAGGACAGCTGGTTTGACAGCATGAAGACACAATATATTTTAGGTTTAGTGGTAACAGAGAACGGGTAAAACCTAGTGTCATGTTGATGTCAAGTGTAGCGGTTAATGGTGACTGCTGACAACTTAAAGCAATGGGTTTTTGTAAGAGAGAGACTGATATATGGAGAATAAGAGATAAAGTAAGCCAAAAAAGTGGGGAAACAAGTTTTAGGAGCGTGCGTGTGAGCGCCAGTATGACACTTGAGCATATGATGACCCTATTCCGTTTGAATGATGTTCACCAGGGCTTACTCAATGACACATTGAGGTTTCTCATTTCTTAACATTTAATCGACTAAAGTTATTTTTTTGAGCGTAGAACAGAATGAGATCATGCCTTTTAAAAAGGGCAAAATTAAATTGCGCTGAAGGGTGTATGCCCTTCTGCGAGAAATGTTTGCTTTGTTGTGTGAGATAGAGGGAGAGTGAGAGAGAAATGCAGGCGAGAACATTTTGTAAGAGTAAAATATTGGTATTTTTCAGTGGTGGTGTACGTGTGTGCGTTTATCTGTATGTGTATAGAGGAAGCAGAGATGGAGAACAAACGTGGCTGACAGTGTGGATTAGCTCCTGCTGTAAATCTGCCTCAGTCACAGATGGCAGGCCCTTGATCGCTGGGCTGTGACGGCTTGGCTCTCATCGCAGGAGGAAATCCCTGTCTGTGAGTCTAGGAGGCTGGGAAGGAGAAGGCTGGGGCCGGGGCCGCCTGGGCAGCAACCAGTCATTGTCTCCCGTTTGTGTAGACATACAGGCCCGGGTATTCAAGGGCGAAGACTGGTTTGGGGGGGGAGGGGGGGGGGTCATCTTACTTTGACTTTGCGATTGTTTCATTCGCCACACTGTGAAAGCTTGTAAGTGGAACTTAAGCCCCCAGTTTAGATCAGCGTTACTTTTAATGACCAGTTTGAGAAACTGGGCAGAGGAGCTGTGTGCATTATTAAATGGAAATGAGACGAAAGGATGCATACAAATGACTGCATAATAGCGGTATCCAAAATGAGATCCATTGCTTGTTTCGCTAAAAGGGGTGCGCTTTCAGGGTCACACACCTAATAGTAAGGCCTGTCCCGACAACAGAGGCATTTTTTTCCCCTCCCCACATACCTCCCTCTCCCCCTCTGCCTCATGCATAATTCTTGAGAGGCTCTGAAAAAGCTGAAAATGGGCTGGAACATGGAAAAGTGCACTAATAAAGCAAATGGAGAAAAGTCACTCATATTGTAGGATTTGCACTTCAGCTCACATTTAGATTCAATGACGGCAGAAAGCATGTGCTGACATCCAGTCTTTCATAAAATACTGTTACAGATATTTAATATGCATTATATTGAACCATGCCTTCATCCTATGGTCTTATCCTTTTGTTTCTACCTGCTTTCTTGCAACATTAACAGGGCTTTACTCTCCTCTGCTTTCATACTTTAGCATACCCTACTATCTGCATGTCCAGTGGCTAGGGTAAAGCAGCTAAAGACAGGTAAAATCAGAGGAGAGCCAGGCCACGCTCTTATGGCATGCAAGGGCCATAGTCTGAGATTATTCTCCCCACGGGCAAGAGCAAAACAGACGGTAGCCATTTCTGGAATGTCCTCCTTTATTCATGCTTGTTAAAATGCAAAGTAAACCTTTCCAGAAACAGGATATTGTAGCCCCTAACCACCAGACCCTTTCTACATGCCACATTATGGCCAATCTGAAAGTAAGTTGTATAGACAGACACTGCTGCAATGCGCTTTTAATAAAGGCTGTTATTGCCCTGGTGATGAAGAGTGGATATGAGGATGAGGACCGTGCAGGCCTGGATGAGTAGGGCCCTAGAGGGCCCAAAGCTCAGTCAGGCCTCTGTCAGCCGCCTGCCATCTAATCCCTGTCCGAAGGGCATCGAAGCAGCATAGGAAATTGTTTGCTGTCCACAGAACGTGCCAGGAAATTCATAAATACATTACTTTTCATTTTGAAAATATTACAAAAGACTAGACGTTTATTAAAAAGCCAAAATGATGGCTTTATAGATTTTCCAGTTGTGTATCAGCATTTATATGACTGCTCTAACCAACAGAAGCAACTCTTTTCTATCCCTTTGCCCTCTGCTTAGATTGGTCTGAATTCCTCTGCTGGCTCATCCTGTAATAGCAAGTCGACCAGAAAACCACCATGCTATTCTGGGATGGCCTGTGAATAAAAATGTCTTCTGTCCAAATTATTTCTACCCCTCCTGACTGAACCTTGTTCTGTAAATACTGGCTTGCTGTAAAGCTGGTATGGTCTGGGTCCTTGTGCCAGCCAGTTTAATAGATCTGGCTTAGAGGAAAACAAGGGCAGCATAAATGTCAAAGAGGAGTGCTTGTATACGGGAAGAAAGAGACAGTAAGAGTAGTGATGAATTCAATGAGACAAGTTGAGTTGTGCTAAAACAACAATAGCAATAGCATCCAGTAATAGGGCCATGAACCTTTCCCAATGCATTATTTTGGGATTTTAACTCTTGCTGAGTTCACCTTGTGTGCGCCCTGTATGTTTTATGCTCCGTGTCTGATTTCACTGTCAGTTATGCCATGTGGGTGTAAATATGCGCCAAATTTTATTTTGCAAACTCGCATACCCATAAATGAGCACACACTTAGGTGTCCACTTTGAGAATCGGGCCATGTGTGGGTGCGAGAGGCTCTCCCTGTCATCAAGCCCATTTTCAGAGAAGACTGGCAGCACATTATAATATTGGTTTCCTCCTCTCTTGTCATTACCAGACACTCTCCTTGAAAGCTGATCCAAAAGATAGACAGTCCATCAGGAGACAGTCATCTCATTTGTACTTACTAAACGTGTTAATGAGTTCTATTTTCAGGCCTAGAGGCTTTGCTGCTGGATATTGGAGCAGAGGTGGCGATCGGTGGTGTGAGGTGCTGGATCGCAGGATCAGGGGGAGCTCGGAGGGAAGGGAGGGAGGTAATGCAGTAGCCCTGCTGCCCCTCATGTCACTCACATGGAGTGACCACAGCCTCCGCAGGGGCTGTCAGTCATGGCAGAGGGCGGGAAGTCTGTGGTTACAGACAGACGCAGCCACTGGAGGAGAGAATAGATTAGGTGACAAAGACATAATGGTTTTGATGGGTTTAATTATAGCAGCAGTCATGTCACTGCCATACAGGTACATGAGATGAAGGAGAAACAAGTCAATTTGAGATGAAGGAACATAGCATAGATTTTGCTCTTTAATGACTGATTTATATGGGGTGTGTTTGATTGAACATCAAAGTAATGTGTAGTTTGGTTATACAGTATATTCAATTGTGAGGTATGTGAGAAATGCACGAGTTGCTCCCTTATTTTTGAAGAGAATATGATGTACGGTTTTGTCAAAAAGTATTTGGACTCTCTACCAGTATAACAAACATGACTCCCCCTACTCTTTTAATTTACTTAAACCCACACAGAGCCAGCTGTGTATGTCCCTCATTATCAAGCCCACTTTGTTTGATTGTCTTTGTCAAAGAATGCCTTCCCTGCAAATGTTCTACAAAATACTTGTTAGGAATATTGCTTGTGTTTGGTTGCAATACAATGCAGATACAGTTTCTCTTGTCTGGCTTTTTTTTTACTGATAATACAGTAAGGTTTTTTTTTCATTTGATTTCTCAATGCTCTTTACTTCAACTCTTGCCTAAGGCGCACACTGTCATCTTACATCCAGCATGTTCTTAGTTAGGATATTGATTGTAGTGCAAGTGTATGCCAGGTAGTCTAGAAAATAGAACCAATAAACACTTTTATTGTTCCGTTTGTTACTATGTTTTGGTATCGGGTGAACAGTGCTGCTTGCTGTCAGAATTAGGCAGCTCAATTTGACCATAGGCGGCATCAGAGAAGAAGCAGGGGTAAAGTTTGGCAACTATTGAGTTAAGGCTGTGAAAGTTTTATTTAGCCATTTTTAATAAGGCTGTTTGTGTCCCCTAGAGAGAGCTGGTGGATCAAAGAGCATGATCTGTGCTATGGATGAGTTCACCCATGGTCCATCAGATGATAGGCCTTACTGACAACAAAACAAAACCAGAGACTAAAGGATGCCCTATCCAGCAGCATCCAGCCCTTACATTGGGAAGGCTCCATTAGAATATGGGCAGGTGAAACAGAGAATGGCTGAAAGCACAGATGTTGTGATTCATTATCCACTCACTGATAGAGAGGCAGGAGTAGTGAACAGTGTGTGCCTAAGTACACGTGTGTATGTTGCTCGATTCGCAAATGCATGCTATGTTAGTTTAATTTGAAGAAAACATCTTTACAGACAAAAAACATTACAGACACACATGAAAAACACACAAGTCCATGTTTAGAGTGCATTAGCAGTGCATCAAACACATCAACTAAAAGCAGCCAGGCAGATGGCAGCAATGAGAGAAGTGCAGAAATAATTCAATAGTGAACCTTTTTAACCTTTACCTGTGGGCGTGAGCACCAGTCATTGATTCATGCTGTGCTTGACAGCACACTACACACCACCTGAGGAGGGTGAGAGGAGGGTGGATGAAGAGAAATGGATGAGTTTGGTTGAAAACACAAAAGGATAATATGAGTGGGAGGGAGGCTCTGCAGTATGTTGGTGATGTTAGTGTGTGACATTACAGGGAACTTTCCATGGATGGATATTGGGAATTATTCTGGATTTGTTCCCCTTGCTCCCATGTAGCTGTGTATCAGCAGACGGACAGACATTCTCACACCACATTGAGTGTGATACCACTAGTGTAGTCTACAGTGGGCTGCCATTGATTACAAAACACCTTCTGCCTGGGGCCCGTGTCTGACTACTTCTCGAGAATTAACCCATAAACCTGACGCACAGTAAGGCAGTGCTTATCTCAGAATAAGTGTTGTGAAGAACACTGTGGTTGATGAGCTGAGCACATACAGTACAGAGTATCTTGTGTGGTGGCTACTCACTGAGCAGTGATCCTGCAGGCACTATCTGTTAAAAAAAAAAGGGAGTCTAGAGGGAAGATATACCCTCAGCCCGAATAAGGCAGATGTGATAGCCTATCCAGTGACACTCTGAGACAAAATAGTATTTGTTTTGTGACAATCTCGGACCTATTGACTCAGATTTATGAGGTCCTTCCTGGTCCAACTAACAGCCTATTTCTCACAGTCTCTCTTTGTCTGTCTGGAAATGCCGCTCATTTGCTGCAGTTTTATAAGTTGGCTGTGGATTTGTTCTTCCCACTGTCCATTTGGAGCAAAAGAGCTTGGATCAGCATAATGATGGATGATATTTACGTCAGGGAAACTGAATTAGGAGCCAGGCATTGACACTGTAAATGTTCACTGAAGAGATAAACTTCCACCAGGACAGTAAAGAGGGAAAAAGGGTTTTAGTGCAACAATATGAATTCAACCAATTTCCAAAAACACATTTTTTCGCTAGCAGTATCTTAGGTCTTGACCCCTAATCAAAGCCTTTCATGATTATTTTATGTATTGTACTAGCAAAACTGTTTAATTACTAACTCCCTGATGCTGCTGTGTTTGCAAAGACATGCATCCTCTGACACAGACATCGATGAAAAAGGAAAAAAGATTCACATTTGTAGACGGACCCCGCAGTGCTTAGTTTATACCAAATACAAAGTACAGAAAAAATTGTTATTGGGAGAAGGGTGTTTATGCCTTTTTTACATTGTAAATGTCTTTTTTTACAAACCAAACCAATTTACAAAGTACAGTAGGCAAACAAGTTAGAAACAGCAGAAAAGCCCACCCTGAACAATTTGAAGCATTAAGAAGAATAATCCACTGTTTAGAAAGCAAGCAAAGGTCAATTTTCATGCTACTTGCTCAGTAAGCATACAGGAGAGCATATCGAGTCAATTCAGCTGCACTACACAGTCAAGGGGGAGGACATGCAATTTCTGTTCTTTTTTGCGTTAGTCAGCTATGTTGAACTAAGAGCCGCTATAAAAATATTTTCCAGGTTTCAGTCATGAGACATATGGTTTTGTTCTATGTAGTTGTATTATTGAAATGATATATGTGCCCTTGAATAGCCATTTTGAAAGACGCTCAATGCTCAGTTGTAAGATATTAGATGATGAGACAAATCAACAGCCATATTAAAAGAAGTCAATAATATAGATATTCATTGTGCTGTAGTCAACTATTTATTGTTTATTTAAAGTACTCTGGCACATGATCTTCAGCTCATTTGTGTTTGACCACATGTATGTCTCTGCTCTTTCTTTTACCAAAAGCACATTTTGAAACTGTCACAAATGTTGGTTGCATGGTGACACAACAAGAAATGAAAAGTATTTTCCTGTGGAAAATTTTCTGAATAAATACAATATTAATACAAAAAAGTGATTAACTGTTGTGGTGCCTGGTAGCTAGTGGTTCTCTGGAAATGAGTTTCTCTCAGGTATATGTTAAATATTTCAAGGACTTGGGAAAACTGCGATGGGGCACATATTTGCTATGTAGAATGGAGAACACAGTGGATGTGTTTGAATCCATGTCACAAGTCGTTGTCAGTCCAACAGACAAGCCAGCGCTCAGGGGCTTACTCGATTTAAGCTGGCATAGGGGCCAGTATGGCAGCCAGAACCAGGAAAATGGGGCTGTGTTTTTGTCATGTTAAACCGGGCAAAAGAATCTAATTGGGTGGGGGAAAGCGAATGGCATTACCTTCTTTGTTTAAGGGCCCTCTGCAGTCACTTTACAGGACCCATTGTGCATTGACCACAATAGCACTAGTTTGTTCTCTTGTTCTGGACTCTTCTTTTCTCTGGCTCTCTGCAGTCAGCTCCTGTCCGTTCCACTCTGTCTCCACGCTTCACTTCCACGCTCCACCAGTGCTCTGGAGGGGACTCAGAAACATGCCCCCCATCATGATTTACCAAACCTCGCTCTCCCCCTATCCTGTATTATCCCATCACCATCATCATCTTCAATACTTCCTGTCATGCTTACTTGTTCACACTGTTAAAAAGGTACAGATAGAGAACGAAAGGTACCTTGTCTGTAGTTCACTTTTGTCTCAAGAAGAGATTCTTTATGTAATCCTTTATAAAGAATACAATCATTAAATTACATATTATCGTAATTGAATGTTCCATGAGTTCACAGACAGTGCCATGAGGTTTGCAAATGTGCAAAGAATGATTTATAATCATAAAAATAAACCCTATTTTTAGCGACGTAACATAATAATAAACCATTTTTTATAAATCTGTTTTCCTTGATGTGTGTCACTATCAGCAATACAAAACCTCTGCAAATGACTGACTCTTATTATTGAATAGACCTTGACAGCAGTGCAAACGTAATAATGACTTTCAATCGGCAACCACTCGTGTATAGCACAGTATTTATCATTTGTCAAAATTATTTTATTTAAAGATAGGGGCCATATTTAATGAGAGAAGCACTTTTCATGGTGGCTTTTTAGAGCAAGCTTGCTACCCGAATTAGGACATCACAAGAAGCAAAAATAGATTTTTAACTCCTATTTAATATGTTTTATTGTACGAGTCTTGAAGAATATGTTATTATAAACAGCAGGTAAATAAATGAGGCATCTGTATCAGGACCTAGCTTACAGTCCTTCAGTACCTCCAGCTAATCCATCTGCAAATTGTACAACAAAGTTCCTTAGCATATTTAGTGCACTGTTAATGGCCCTCGTCGTCTTGTGGAGGTGTAATCAAGTGTGATAAAAACCGGGCCCAAGTTACAAACCTAGGAGCAATCTCGTGTGCATTAAAGTGTCCTTTTTTTGTTACAAAGGTCATTCATAACTTGGTTGCGTTGATGTACAGTGAGAGATATTGATTGATTAATGCATTAAGTGCTCACAATCCATTAGGTTCTGTGAAAGGGACTGGAGGGAAGACTTGCTCTTTCTCTCACTATGTATTTTCACCTCTCCCTGTTGTTTAAAGGGCATCATTTTTAGCTGGCAAAGTTTAAGGGACAAAAGCCTGAATATCTGCCAAGTAAGGCATTCAAAAGAACATTGCTTCTCATAAGTGTCAGTTCAATTACTCTGAAAAGCTTGACAAGGAACTGCTCTTACATTAGCCTGCTGCTCATCCTGACCCAAAAAAAAGACGTTTTTCATAGTCACCTACTGTACAACAAGCACACTTCAGCATCAGTATGAAAACATATTTGCTGTCTTTTTCGTAATAAAAAGAATGTTATTTTGAACATACAGTGTCTCTGGCAAAAGTATGCTATTTGACCCTTCTCATTGCAATCATACTGACTACTGTTCATTTGAGGAGCATCAATAGACCATTAGTCAAATTCAGTGGTGACCAGGACTATTGTTTTCAACCCTGCAACTGTTTTGAGCTGTTTTTGTTGACAGAGTAGAAACAGATGTGCTTTTTCCAGATTTGGTTTACCATCTCAGTATGGTATCCAGAACCAATTGGAACAAGGGCCACAGGGTTACTGCCTTACTACTTAGTGATAAGAAATAGGAGACCTTTATCGCCTGGGCCCTATGCAGGGAAGCCTGTGAAAGGGGCCTGAGAGTCAGTCATTACCTTAGAAACATGGGCTGCATTAGAGATTCATAACAGTGTGCCATCTCTGCACCTTTCATCTCCACCAGGGCAAGCTCCATTAGGATCTTTTATCTTTGTGCTGATGGCTGCTCTTGATAATGGGGCTGCCGAGAAATCCCAAAAAGTAAAGACTCACCTCTGACACTATTGGACCTCTCTCTCTTCAAGAAGAGTTGTACATCAGAGTTCAGTTGAAGATATATTCACATTATATGCAGTGTTCAAACCAGATTTGTTTATACATTTTCCAAAAGAAGTTGATATCCATTACGGCAGTTCAGTCAATGGTTTGACCACATTAAAGCTATTGCTGTCCTTCTCATGTCCCATCACCTTTGACAATGCAGCCTGATCATGTAGTTGACAAGGCAGCCAAACACAAGGAAAATTAATTTAATTCCTGTATTTTGCATTTACTTTCTTATGCATGCTATCAATCAGTGTGTCTCTGCAACACACTGGTAAAAATGTGTAAGTAGTAAAATGTTGGCATTCTTCCTGCTGATATCCCCATGAAAATGCATTAATGATATCCCATGCAAAACCTTGTTGAAAACGTTGCTTTTGGGCAGAAAAACACAGCTGCATAATGGTATAGTAATTCATGCAAACCAATGTTTTTCAAATGTTACAGTAATTATGAAAAGTATTCGTACTTTTCCTCTACATAGCCGCAGCAGAGCAAATCTCATTTCCAAGGCAAAGCGGAAAAGGAACACACTGAATAATCATTGTGTTTAAGCTCTGGTCATAATCCCAGGTTTTATGATGGCTTTCTAATGATTTTCTAATGATGTTAAATATTGGTAGAGAGTACAGCAATAATTTGAATGCAGTGTTCATTTTTTCAATGCTCTATCAGCACACCCTATTGCAACTACAATGAATATTGCACTGGGAATGAGATTTAAGAGCCATCCCTTTTGGTGTTTTATTTTGCCGTCTCCCCATCTGCCATAAATCCTCATTGCTGTGCTCTTGAAGCCTCCGCCCTGCCTGCCTTCCCCAGGTGGGAATACAATTAGGTGCAGGGGCCATTTCATTCAGTGCCACTGTCTGTCCACCGCAGTCATTCGTAAAAAAAAACCGCTGGAGCTGTCCCAGTGGAGAAAACACTGGACTCCTGGGAAATATAAAAAACAAAAAAAGACGACTGAGAGACACAGGGAGGAAAATAGTGGAGAGATGAGCACAAAGACAGGAAAAATCTCCAGAATTGCTGTCAGAGGAGATATAAGCTTGGCCTCTGATGAGTGACAATTTTGAGCAAAATATGTATTTGAGACAAAGGCTTTGTCTCCTTCCTGTGCCTTTTCAATGAATTACACCTCTCCACCCCCTACCCCCAGCTTTTTAATTAAATGGCTGCAGCTCCATCTCTCTATCCGTAGCTCCCCATTACAGAGGCTAGATAAGGGATTGCTATCTGTAGCATGTTAAGAAAGGCTGCTGGGCAGCCAAGCCTCATGAAATTTGTCACAAGATCTCATTTTCCTCATTGCCAGACGTGATGCTTATAATTGATGTGGAGGCAGCAGTAATTTATTGGCTGTCTGCAATTATCATCCTCTTCTAGCAGGGGGATGTGACTGCAATTTATAAGTGTGTGTGTGTGTGTGTGTGTGTGTGTGTGTGTGTGTGTGTGTGTGTGTGTGTGTGTGTGTGTGTGTGTGTGTGTGTGTGTGTGTGTGTGTGTGTGTGTGTGTGTGTGTGTGTGTGTGTGTGTGTGTGTGTGTGTGTGTGTTGATGGTGTTTCTGGGGTTGGGGTGTGACACTATATTGTATATATAAACACAAAAACATGTTTCTCCTTATCGCATGGCAAGCGTGCATGTGTGTGTGTTTGCCACTTAATGCAAATTAATGACAGGCTCCATATCATAAACAATATGGGGCCTGTAATGCACCCCGTTCAGCTGAGGTGTCGAGCTTGTCAGTGCGCCAGCTGGACTTTCACACACAGCCGGGGGGTGGAAGGGCATCCAGAAGCCTGGGAGGTGGGGGGGTCAGGGAGGGCGGGCCAGAGGGGGCTGGTGGTGAAACCCTTTGTCCGCAGCTCCTCCTTATGTCTTTAGGGTTTGTTTTCACATAATAAAACAATGACAATAGGGGTAAGTTGTTTATTATCTGGCTCTCCGAATAGTGAGACTGTCAGACTTAATAGTGTCATCTATTTGTGTATTTTCACTTTTTTACTGGCATATTTATTCAAAGAAAAATGCTCATTTATCGAGGAGTCATTTGCTATTATGATACTGCTGACAAAGTGAACAGACATAATGGTGGCTTATAGAAATCTTACTGTGTGATATTCACCTACAGTGAAATGATGTTTTTACACTTCGTTGTATAGAGTATACTGTATGGAGTTACCATCATAACATCAACACATCTTAAAAATGAATGTGTGCTATGTAATATATGGGTACATTGAAGTGATCAGGCTAGGGACAGTGTGCCACAGCCGTAGTTATCCACTATGCCGGGACTGTCTTTGGTCTGGGTCTGTTTGCTTTTATGCACTGTCCCTTTTTTTTTGTAGAATGACACCAAATAATAATTTTCAAAGTCTCTAAAAACACACAAAACTCATTAAATAGACATTTACAACTGTGAAACAATGATAATTCTGATCTGTGTTTCTACTACACAACCATTTGAGCTCATTCACACACAGACACCCACACAAAAAGAATACTAATGTAATTGAGGAAACAACTATCATGTTTTGTACCACGTTCTTGCAGTGTTTTGCATTCTTACATTTGCTGCCCTGTCGACGAATAGCAGGGTTTATTGGAGCAGAGATTTCCCTGTTACACAGCGGTAAACTCCATGGTCAGAGTGGATTGCTGTCATGCCATGGTGAGGCAGAGAATGAGGAAGATGAGCACTGTCACCAGCCGCCACTCTGAGCATGCTCCCTTTGTCTGGGGAAATGGAACCTGTTTGTTTTGTCTACCTGCACGCCTGTTGTGTGCAGTTGCCAAATTAGACTTTCAAATCAAGAAGCCAGTGGGAGACCAAGACTCTAGTTTTCTCCTTCCCTTTAATAATCATCCCTGTTTACTCTTCAGGGAGTCATCTTTATATATTTTTTTATTCTTAAATGCACCCTCTAAGCAGGGAGAGTGTCTTTAATAAAGCAAGCAGGCAGCGCACCATTCCAACATGTGAATTGCACTGGAGAGAATTGAAAGATGGAAGCAATAGAGGAACACCAGAGGAGGGGGGTCGGGGGGCTGCTGCCGCTGCACCCTTCATGCTATTATCTTTATGGCATAGCAAAACATGCTTCAGGCAATCAGCATGAAATTGTTAATTGCTCAGCCCACTTGTGTGTTGCTCAGGGGACAGGGGCCTCCAGGAGGTCCCGCATTGAGTGAGTAAGGGTTGTCCGACTAACTGCCTGCATGTCTGGTCTCTCGCACGACACATAACGCTATCCAACAAACATGTGGTCTCCTCTCACTCTGTGACCTTCACAAAATTGCAGAGGCAATCACCAGAGGCATGTTCCAGATAGTGTTTTTAAGAATTAATTGTAGCAACAATAGAATATCTGCTTGTTCAACAATTTTTGTTTAATAGAGTTGGCATTAATGTAGCTTAGTTTAGGAGGTCACAAAGGTGTTTGATTTAACGTTAAGTAGAAATGTGAACGAAGGGTTCTGTATTTGCAGGTTTTTCAGATCGACTTAAGAGTCATGAGGCCACCCTTTTTTCTTGGTGACATATTCATAAAGGGCAATATTCGCTCCAACATGAATCCAAAAATCAGACGAACACAACTCCCACCACATAGTTTCACATAGTTCTCTCACCTTCTGGAAGTGGCTCCACGTGGCTCAGGAGGATATGTAAGACTTCGGTTCTTTTCAAAAAGAACACCGACCCTCCCGTGACATGCTCCATGTGAACATAATGCCCCTCCTTCTTGGCTATCAGTTTTGTTCCTGTTGGAAAAAGAGTGAAAAAGAGCAAGGTTACACAGGGCATCATATTAATGGGGCCTGTCATGCGCGTTGATCGTCTTATGCGTGGAGGAGGATGAGCGCTCAAAAGGTGTTGTCTTCAAATAGGATTTCTGCAAGTGAGACATCCTCGTTGGGTGATATCCCCCTCAGAGCAGCCACTTTCTTATAGAGTGATCTGTTATTAAGCAAATGAAGTACTGCGGGCCCAACGGTAAATCCCTCCACTTTGTCATGGTGTGCTCTCAGTTATCACACCCTGTTCCCTCATTCATTCCTGATGTTCTACTCATTTCACCATGTTATTCCAGGGCACACCAGCCTTGTATTCAAAGTCAGTCGCCCCTTTCGGAAGATGCTTAGCAAGGAAGACTCCAAGTTTTAATCAATGAGTCCCGAACAGGTACAATGATCTTGTATAAAAAAGGCAGTTTAAAACTAGGAAGTCTTTTTTTCTAATAGCTATTGCTTGTATGTTTCATCCCTTGTGTCCCTGTAATCACTTGTTCTACTCTAACTGGTGGCCAATCAGAGACATGTTTTGCCCTGACACCCTAACATCAGCGTAATCAGTCTACTGTGCAACGATCTCAGTTTAAGGAACAATTAGGAGATCTCTTAATGAACTTTGGTTTGACTTGGGACTTTTGTCCTGGCCACCCAGATACATGAGAGAGGAGAAAGAAGGGGTGATTGGAAGGGGGAGGGGTAGACAGGGGAAATGGCAACTGCTAGACAGGAATTGATTGCATTAATTGATATGCCAATATGTAAGCTTGTTACATCCACCATTGCTTAGGATGATGGCTAACAGGTCCTGCTGATCAATGGAACCAATAAAGGCTTCATCCATTAATGAGCAATGTGGTAATTAATGTTATCCCTAAACCAATTACCTCAGGCAGTGCATCTACAGGAAAGTGCAGCAAATAGTCCAACCAGGTTATCTCTGTTATACTCTTAGTCATTTTCTCATGCTGCCTCTTTACTGCCTCAGAGTTAACATTGCTGTAAGATTGCGCTCTGCCAGTCTATTCACAGCCCATAAAGGAATACAAATATTGTGAAGTAATTGCACAGGTTATCAAACTAATTGAAAATCAATTTTGAAAATAGTTACATTTTAATATTGTATTTAAATGACACCTAGTTATTTGTTGTATCAGCCTTGATGTTACAGAACCAGAAAAAGTAATCAAAGCTCTTTTCTAATTTAATCTAATTTTTACTTTCATGCTGGTAGAGCTGAAACTTTATTGTTATTGTATGAATGCTGTTTATTTTTCGCAGTCCCCTAGATGTCTATGTCTTCTGGAGGTTTCAAAAGTCCCCATCTATTCAGGAAACAATACAATTTACTGATGATTACAGAGGATTGTCATATAACAAACCTGTTTTTTTGGCCAATAATTCAGAACCTTGTAATTATTACAAATAATAATAATAATTATACGTGTTGCATGCGGTCTATCTTGTGGTGAATAATGTGTCTATAGTGCATGTCAATAGCCATAGAAGCCTGATTGTCTTGACAGTTGTAACAAAGAGTCAACCAGAGAGACAGAGCCAAATAAGAAACCACAGCTCCCTGTGATAGACACACTGTCTGTACATAAATAATAGCAGGCTTATTAATCAATACTATTGTTTCTATGGCTTAAAGTAAGAATTGTCTTACCTGGAATCCATTACCTCATTCATTGCTCAACATTTCTATTCATCTCATCCTCATAGGTTGTAAGAAAAACAGAGTTTTTTGCATTTTAGTTTACGTTTATTGTGAAAGAACAAAGAGGAAAGTATTGCGTGAGTGTTGTTGAATTACTGTAAGTCTGACTATGGAAACAATGGAGTGTTAAGTAAAAGGCAGTCCTTCTGGTTGCTGGGCCCTACCCTCCATGCCTTCCTCTTCCCATTTACAGTAAATGCTTTTCACTCTTTGAGCATTACATGGCGGCTGCAGTTGGTTTCAATTAATAATGTAAGCTTGTCTGAAAAAGTGTTTGTTTAACCGTGTAAGGCATAAGCATCACTTTAATGTGCTAATTCTGTTGTGTATTTAAGTAGCTAACACTAAGTGTGTATTCGAATATATATTTATTTATTATTTTTTATGTATTTGGGGAGATCTTCTGTAACGTAAAACAGATAGTCTAATGGGAAAGTATTTTTTTTTACTTTAGGTATTCCTACCTAAACAGACTTGACAAAACAAGAAATAGAACTAAGTGTGAGATGATGACTTATTAGTTAGTACAGGCCCGTTAGCCCAAAATCCAGTTTGTGTAATGAGTGTTGCAGTAGTGCAGAAAGGCCCATCTGTCTCTCAGCCTATTATCCGAAGCCTTAATCGGGACTTACAGGAGGGCAGGCTAAATAAACAGTAAGTAAGTTGTCTTGGGTGGAGGAACGTCAATGCCTGCAACTTGCTCAAGCCTTTGCTCTGAATAGTTCTGTATTGACCCCTAAGGACCCCTGAGAATTCCTTAATTGAAAATTAATATTGAATCAATGCCGCGGGCCATTTGCATATTGATTATAAACATCCAGGAAGGCACCAAGTATGTCTTGGATCAATAGGGCCCTTCTGCAGCAGGCCGAGTGCACTACATCACATGGCAGCTGCCTGCTCCTGAGGTTAATGACTGCTGCTTGTTAAGGAGCTCTTGTCAGGTAGAATCCAGCCGCAGGGTCTTTCTGCCAAAACTGGCAGCAGGTGAACTGCGGAGGGTGGAAAAGCAGGTAAAGATCGAGAAGATGAAGGGGGAAATATGGGAGTTGGGAAAACCCTTATGTTTTAAGTATTATAGAGTCCAAGTTTCTCTCTGCATTAGGTGTGTTAGTGACTGGTAAGCACCATTGTTGCTCTGAATCAGCCCTTATTCCTTCTTTAAGTACTGTTATTTTGTGCCTTGGCACCCTAGCAATGAACCCTGACCACTCCGTAGCACAGACCATAAAATACAACTACCATGTGTGTTTGCACTGTAAATGTGTGTGTCTAAGAGAGGAAAAAGAAGAGAGGCTGATCAAAGATAACAGTAACCATTTCCAGCCCCTGAAGGGAAAGAAAACAATATTAGGTGGATCAAAAAGACCCTTTTTAATTCGAAATGAGACTTTCACAGCATTAAAAGACAAAGGAGACCCAGAATCCTCTACTTTAAAGCAGCGATTAAGATTCAACACATACATTCCTCTCCCAAACTCCTCATAATAGTTTCCACATGTTGAAGAGATGTAAGAGTAGAGGCAGGAGAGACGGGATGGCAGTGGACACAATGGAGTGAAAAGGTTAAAGAGCTCCATCAAACCACCTTCACTGGTAACCTGGGCATTGAATCCAACAGAAACCTGTCTGGCTGGTTTAGTTACAGTGTTGAGGCCTAGTTAAACTAATGGGGCTCTCTTAAACTGGATGATTCTATGAATCCACAGGAGACAGCAGACCTGGTGTGAAGCACATGTGAGAGCAGCTTATCCTCCAGTCTATGAAAGGCAAGGTCTTGAATTAATGTCGTGCAGACTGTGTCCATTCCCCCCCTCACCACCACCCCCCACCCCAATGCACACTCTGCACTGGGAGCTAGGGTCTGGGAGGGTAGAATGGAGTGCTGGGCCCAGAGAACCAGGCTGCATCTGATTGCTTCATTACAGGCCCTTTCATTGACTTGGTTGCACTGAACTGATGAACTGAGGCAGTGGACAAGAGCACATAATAGGAAGAAATGAATTCTTATCACAGCCTTTCTCAGGAGGCCACTGGTCCTGGCTGGAGCCAGCAGAAGCCATGGCTGAATGGAGAGGAGGGGGCTGTATCTGGGCCAATTCATGAGCAAGAAGCACGAACTACACTGAGGACATGATAGAGCTTTAGGATGTTGGATCAGTACACAGGGGAAGAACCGTGAATCCACAGAGAGCTCTATTGTTGTAGGCAGCTTGTTTAAATGATTAGTTTGGTGATTAGTGTTTGCTTTCTCCTGGTAACTGACACCCATGGCATAACATTTTTTTTTCAATTATTTATTCCATCGGTCCTCCAGAGGCAGACTCCTGCTAGTTAGAGTCCCTGCTTCTGGCACCATAGCAGCTCCCGAGAACCAACCACTGAGATGAATAATTAATTTCATACCTTACTGGGCTTTCACCCCTAACTCGCCAACCTCTGGCTAATGAGTGAGAAGAGTCTTCTGCAGCAAGGACAATAACGGCATCCATTATAAAAACAACAGCAACCGTAGACATGCATACAATAGAAATGCAAGATGTGGTATAGCACAGTGCCAATTTAGCAGCAAACCTGGTCTCCATAGGGCAGGGTGTTGTTAATCCCTGACCGTGCCTTAGAGAGCTACGAACCCCACAATTCTGACCAACCTGCTCATTTACATGTGCCTACATGCACAGTCAGCACTCAACCGATGAGAATGCAAGTAGAAAAAAAAAGATGTGATCCTTAGACCATTAACATAACCGTTTCCTGTAAAAGTTAAAGTTACCTTCAATTATGTGATGTTGTGTCATCATAATGTTTCAACAATGTGCATAAATTATAACTATATTAAGTGCAGTTTGCTGATCAGGTACGACACATACCTGCCAGTGCGCTCTCTCCCCTCTGCCTCCCTGCTGCCATCAAATCATCCCCCTCCCTCCTCCTGCTCATACCTGTTCACTTGGCACAAAATGGATGCTGCAAAGCTATTTAATTGGCCTCCGCTTCGGAATCCAAGGGCATTTGAAATGTTTCTAAAAATATCTCTACCCCTACAGAGCTGGTCTTGACAGTGTTTGGTAAGAATGTACTTTGTTGTTTTGCAGCTAGTGGACATCAGTCTTGGTGCTCCTCCTATGATCTTTTGTCGATTACTACTGGAGGGTCCTAGGTTTCCTTTTTGTTTTATTTTGCGGTAACCGTTAAGTGAACAGTATCAGGTGTAATAATCTTTTTGATTATTTAAGCCCATCTTTTAGCCACATCATCAGTTTAATTTTTTTCCGTGCCTATCTCTGCCTCTCCTGTGGCTGAGCCAAAGATAGCTAAGTAGCAGTGTTTGACTGTAATCACTCCAAAAGTCTCTTTCTCTGGAGAGCAGCACAGCGGGCAGCATGGTCCCACCTCTCTCTAAGCTTCCAGCCCACTTTTACCGTATTATAACATGTTTTGAAGAAACAGGCAAAACCAGGTTTGCTTAAATACCTGTAATGCAAATGCACATGTCGTCCATGTTTGGATGGAGGTTTCTTCGTATAATCAAAGTGTTGTTAGAAAGAGATACATCAGCTTTAAAGCAAGAAAAAAGCTGTCATGCAGGGTGCTCTGTTGAGTTTCATTTTGATGCATTTTTATATTTCAGGTAAAAATTGAAAGCTTAAAGCAATATGGCCTACTGATTAGGCTCAGATTAATACAGATGGGATGTACCACTGAGATAAGAAGGATAACTAGTTGAAATGATGGTTGAGTTGGTCCATTGCATCCCATCATCTGGCTCTGAGTCTATTTAGTAATTAAGGCTGTAAGGTGTGCGCATAATCAAATATATAAATAATTCTGCCAGAGGTATGTGATAAAAATTAATACATTACAAAAAGTGAATAAAGGATCAGCTAATTGCACGAGATGAGACTCTTTCATTAGCCTTTTGAGACAAATGTTCATTATATGCATCAAAAGCCATATTGCCAGATAGAAACCAGTTTTAAAATTATGCATATAAGAATAAAGTATTATGTTAGCAAAGCATAGGAGTCATTTGATATAGTGTATAGTTTAAACGTTCCTTCACTCCTAAGATAAAAAATAAAGCAAAGGAAAAAGAGGACAGCATTGATGCCTTATAACCCAGAGAAGGGTGCAGACCTCTGCTGGTAGTCTCTGTGTCTTTGAAGTTTTGTAGCAATTCAGTGTCAGTCTTTCGGGGGTAAAACAATATATGACTGCGTGTATAAATGTGTTGATTCCAGTTTGATTGAGACATAACCTTGTCAAATGTTGACTTAGCTGCTTTGATGAACATATACCTGTATGAAGACATCTGAGAATTATAAACTAGCAAAATACTGATCTGATATATTCTTCCTCATGAACTAAAATAATAGCAAGCATTTGACATACCAACAGTACACATCTTGCAGTATTGATAATCAGTTTAAGTCACTTTCTCTATTCCTGTTGTTACAAGCAAAACATAAAGTTGTTTAAATGCATCTCCAATAATTGCACTGCAAAGTTGGTTGATTGTATTGTACATAATTACAGTGGAAAACAACCTGCCTATTAAGCCTTTAATGGCAGTAATACAGAAAGCAATTACCATTACTTTGTTGCTCACACTGAAAATAAAGATTTCTCTAAATTAAAAGATCCTCTGACTACTGCTAAGGCTAATTGTGTGGGGTCTTGTACAGACATCTGGTTGTACATCATTTGTAAGGGCTAAATGCTGATCCGTTAGAAAGGCCTTTACAAGCTGTGTCCTAAGTGTGTGTTTTTGGGACTGCTCTGCTGCCAGGGAGTCTGATAGCTCTTGAATTATTTATCTATCAGGCTGCTGGACGGTAGTCACGGCGACCTAGGCCCCGTAGTGGTTGTCTGGCGACATCTCCCTCCAACAGTAGCCATTAGCAGAAAGGGGTAAAGGTGCTAATGAACAGAGTGCAATGTGCATGGGACCAGAGTTTTCTAACCCTCCAACTTTCACATATAGACGCTCGACAGTGAACAAAGACGCACAAACGATTTACAGAGATCTAACTGCAGAACTTTTTAATTAGGGAAAAAAATGAGGTTAGAAAAAGAAAAAGATTGAAAAAGAAAGATAGAAACAACCACCCGTTTTCCTATTAAGGAGAAATGTCAAGCGCGGTGGTGAAGCAATAGTCTGTGTGCATCCCTTTGTTGTCCTCCCTGACATTGAAGGCTAATTTTTCATGGTTATTTGAACTGGAAAATGAAAGAGAGGTTTGCGATTATTTCCTATAAATGACAACACAATCGCATTACGCTTCAGTACAAACACAGAGAGGATATTGCCTTTTCATATTTCATCTGAAAGTAATGGATGGGCCATGCAAAGAGGAACAGAAAGAAAGACAAATGGTGAAAGAAAGCTCCCTGTGTTTGATTTGTATTAGAAACTGAATGGATAGAGCTAGCAAGAGTTTTTTTTCAATAAGTGGTAGCACTCTCATGGATGTTTTAAAGTGCCTGTGCAGTGTAATCATTGGATTTCTTTAGCAATTAGCTATGACCAACCAGCTGGGGTGGTTGTTAGAAGAAAAGTTGCCAAGAGTATCCACTGCAGTATCTACCAGAAAATTACAGTATCGTGAGAAACAAAGTGTCTCAGGTTATATCTGTACTACATTTGTGTATGATTTTTTTTTTTAAATGGGCGTTATAAAAAAGTAAGATAAAACCCCAGACCGCTATCCTCTACCTCTCCTCTCAACTATCCTGAAACATCTGAATGTAGCAGCCGGTAAACTTTTGAGAGCAAACACACATCAATGATACCCTAGATTTTATATTTGGGATAAAAATGGATTAGAAAAATTGGTATTCATAACCGTGTCTTATTCTGTTTTATCTGGGCGTACGCTTTCATAAACAAACATCTGGTTAGCCCCTTTGCTATGGATGCAGACAGGATGACCATCGAGGTGAATGGCAAACCAGCCCACTATGGAGGGGCTTGCTGAGAAATGTGTTTATGTACTTTAAGTTTACAAAAATTGAAAGACCAGCAGAAGAGCCATAGCCGGCAGGACTCATTTAAATAGGACCCATGTGGGAGCTGTGAGCCGGACTCCTAACACGCGCCGAGGTAGGCTCTACATACATCCAACCATGGCAACATTGATTTTCTGAGCTAATACCTCCACAGAACAGTCCACAGGCAGATGGATGCACTACAAAGATATGCAAATGGTGCATTCGATAAATCGACAGGCAGAGATCTTTTTCAGACAGTCCACTGTACTGGCCTGCAGTGCCTAAAAGGAGAGATAAACAGATAAGTACCTGTTAATGGACACACACACACACACAAGTGTGCACACTCAGACAAACATACAAGCACCTGCCTGTACCTGGGTAAACTAAGATCGATAAAATAATTACTATGTAAAGCAGAACTAGTTCAGAAAAGCACATCAAATTAATCCTAGGTACAGCATTTGTTTTTAACATAGTATTGCAGTTTCTAATGTGGCATACTTTGTTTTTAATTTTCAAGGTTTCTTCAAGAGAGCTTTTTGCTCTATATCTTGTGTATGATAACAAAACAAACTGTGGATATATTCATATTCAGTGCGCTTATTAGTCAGATATGAAACAAAAGCTGCTGGGTGTATGTCATATATAATAGATGTGTGCTGTCTTGTTAAGCCCAGCAGGCTGTATGTGGCTGGGTCTCTGTGGAGATAGGCTCTGAAGCTTGCTGTACCTGGTAATTAAAGAGAGTTTGTGGCAAAAGCCAAACATCAGGAGAGATGAGCTATGAACAAAAGAGCTGTGACAGTTTCAGGTTATGTGATTTTTGTGTCCCTTTTTTGCCAAATGAAAAATCAATACATTTTCCGGGTTATACATATTCAGAGTGTCCACCACGCTTCCGCCCTGATGGAGAGAGGGACGGGGGGCTGTGGGCTAGAGTGGGGGGAGTTGCCTGTTCGCCTGTCATAACTGTACCATCGCATTTTCCAACCCACTGGTGAATATTTCAGAGCTGATGTGATTGCCCTTCATGACAGTGGTGATGCTTTTTTTCCCTCTTTTCTAGACACCCCTTCAGCCACCCCCACACTCTGTCAACCCACCCCAGTTCTGTTTGGTCCCTTTGAATAGCTGCAAATAGGTGAAGGCATTGTAGTGTGAGCTGGAGGAAAAAGAAAAAGATGCATTAGTAAAAGGAGGTTGATTTAAGAGGAGGCAGCAGTGGAAGGAGACAAGCATAAATGCATGGCGGGGGGTGGCAGAAAGGCAGAGTGACTCTTTGTGCAGGACAATGTCCCTCAGGCAGAGTAGATGGAAGAGCACTGCCCAGTGATGTTTTTGCCCCCTATCCAGGCTTTTAGTCCACCATCCTAGCAGGGAAAAGTACAGCCTGCATCTTCCATTGTGGACATAATATGCGTTAGCGAACGATCATCATCTTGGACATTCAAGGAAGTCACTGTGTGTGTGTGTGTGTGTGTGTGTGTGTGTGTGTGTGTGTGTGTGTGTGTGTGTGTGTGTGTGTGTGTGTGTGTGTGTGTGTGTGTGTGTGTGTGTGTGTGTGTGTGTGTGTGTGTGTGTGTGTGTGTGTGTGTGTGTGTGTGTGTGTGTGTGTGTGTGTGTGTGTGTGTGTGTGTGTGTGTTTGTGTCAACCGGGACAGAAGCATGAGCAGTCCCTGAATGCTCACTCCCTGTGTAGCCACATTAACCCAGATCCTCCTCTCCTTCATCACTCAAGTAAAACACAAAGAGAAAAGAAATAGAGCGGCACATACTTTATCCACTTTATTTGCCATGTATCTAAACATGCCATTATCACAAGAAATATTTCTAATTAGTATCATTTCCCACGAGATATCACGTTAGGGAACACATTTAATACATTAATAACAGTTCTTAACTAACTGAGTATCAGGAGCAGAGAAAAAGCAGCCAATTTAGCTATTTCTGTATCTGTCTGAATGTATTTTATATGTTAAAGAATGCATGACTTTTGTGTATGACTCTTTGTGACCTGAATGTGCTGAGCATACTTTAAAATGGCCAGTGACTTTGAAAGGCAAGGGGGATCAAATTAAGTGTTGTGTGGAAGACCTATGGGAGGTTTGATGAGCAGGCACCACCGGGAGAGCGGTGGAGCGGTGGAGGAGGGGAAGCCACGATATTGTTCTAGGGCAGTGTGAGCTATCACTGCTGTTTGTGATTAACTTGCCGTTAAAGTTTTTTAGTTATTAGCTGCCCTAACCCCGCACCCCTCCTCCATCTCCTGCGCCTCCTCCTCTGCTACCCTCCTCCTCTCTCCCTCCTGCCCTTAGCCCCATGGAGACACAAAGTATTCATTCACATTTAGATCCTGAGGTCAGAGCAGGGCCAGCAGGGAGAGGCCAGCGAGTCCCCCCATAGACAGGTCAGGAATCTAACACGTAACTCCGACCAGCAGCACTGAGGTAGCTTACTCTTCTTTCCTTTCAAAATGTGAAAGTGTGTGGGAGAGAGGGAGTGAGAGCACGAGAGAAGAGTACAGAGGCAGATACACTCTCATTTTTGTGTGTATGGCAGGTTTTGTGTGTTTTCTGACATTTTACTACATTGATGTTATGGTGCAGTGATATTTATATTAGTAATTTTAAATATTGCTGTTTGCATTTCCAAATGTTTCTCATATTTAAATTTGATGTTCATATAAAAGTGTACATGGTTGATTAAAGTGCATGTCAGTGTCATATTTAAAACACATTTTTTGTTAACATAACACTTGTCCACATTTTAACTCAGCTTGATGCTTTTTAGTGCAGTGGCAAGACAATTACTGGTATTACCTTGTTGTGGTTTATTAGGTGTTCATAAGCAAAAGCCCCTCATGTCTCTGGCTAGATTGTGGGCATGTTTTGCTCTGTTGTGGTTTTATGAGAGGTAGCTTGTGAGGATGTTCAGAGGGAGCGTCTGTGAGGGAGTAAGAGAGTGTGTGTGTGTGTGTGTGTGTGTGTGTGTGTGTGTGTGTGTGTGTGTGTGTGTGTGTGTGTGTGTGTGTGTGTGTGTGTGTGTGTGTGTGTGTGTGTGTGTGTGTGTGTGTGTGTGTGTGTGTGTGTGTGTGTGTGTGTGTGTGTGTGTGTGCGCGCGTGTGTGTGTGTGTGTGTGTGTGTGTGTGTGTATTGCTTTAAAAGGGGGGTCTTGCGTACGGGGTACAGAGGTGCTGATATGAGGAGCGGACAATGCATGAAAGCCCTCAGCATGGGTCCTGTGTCTCATTGTCCCATGGTACCCTCCTGTCACTTTCATTTTCACCCTCTAGTCCAGAGTCAGGCCAACTTTGATATAAGGAAGGGGTGCAAGGCATGATGGGGGGAGCAAGAGGGGGATTTTTAAAAGAGAAAGTCGGGGAGAAAGATAGAGTCTGTGAAGTGTGAAATAAGATTGCTTTTTATCCGACAGTGCAGCGTTAAAGAAAAGGAAGCTGTCCGGCCCTGGATATAGAGGGGGGGGGGGGGGGGGGGGGGGGCTCACTTCTCTGATTTACAGTGCAGTCCTCTGACACCTGGTTAAAATGATAACAACAGCCTCAATAATCATAATGAGAGTAATGAGAGCTTAGACACACAGCTCCACACAAGAGCCCAGAGAGAAGCAGAGCTCAGCCCCACTCGAGAGCTGGGGAGAGGGAGAAGCTCAGCTCAGCCCCCGCGCTGGTTCTTCAGGACTTATACAAAAGCCAAGAGAGACAGACAAGACAGTGTTGGTGACTGTATATGCAACAAAAAAGAGCAGCCTGACACTGCTGTTTGAGGAAGACTGCAACCCTTCTCAGGTAGGACTGGAATTCTGTACTTTAAGAAAGGCAGTTATCATCATAGCAGTGTATTCTGCTGAGGCCGAGGATAGAGGAGGAGCCTGACCTAGTGAAAGATATCTAGAGTGACTATTATTACTTGCTGCTGCTCTTCTCTACAGTCTGGGAAGGAATACTGGAAAGTGCAGTGGTTACCATCAATTATTTATTAGGCCGTTTGTGCTTGTCAGTCTGATTAGCATTAGTGTAATCACTGCTCTTCAGGGGAAAGGAAGGCTGCTCTCTGTCATCTGAAGGTAATCTTGCCATTTTCAGTGTCTCATCTTCACCGGACGCCTCTTGCATAGCATCTGCTTTTGTCGTCTCCACATATTTCTTCCCTTTTCCCCTTCCCCGTTTGTTCTTCTGTGTGTTGCTGCTCGGCCCCTTCCCCCCGCACCTCATTAATGTGTGTGAGCAAGTCGCTCTCTCCCAGCTTGTATAGAGTGACACCTATGGGCCTGATTAAGCTCCTGCACTCACAGGCAAAACACAAGAGGGGAACGCTGCTGCTGCTGCTGTGTGTGTGTGTGTGTGTGTGTGTGTGTGTGTGTGTGTGTGTGTGTGTGTGTGTGTGTGTGTGTGTGTGTGTGTGTGTGTGTGTGTGTGTGTGTGTGTGTGTGTGTGTGTGTGTGTGTGTGTGTGTGTGCGTGTGCGAAAGAGAGAGAGAGTGTGTTCGTAAGGTCTGCACGTGTCTGTCTGCGAGATGCTGGAACAGAGAGCCCATGGACTGTCCCCACTGAGTGACTGGCAGAGCAAAGCTGATATTTATACGCTCAGAACAGATGAGTGTAATCTCTGTGTCGGCAAAGGGCTTATTCAGCTCGCATGATTAGATTAATGGAACTGTTTCATATCATTGTATTAGGATGGTTAATGAAGACAATTAATTAGAAGACAACCTTCAAGCTATTGTCCTTAACATCTCTTAGATTTGGGTTAGAAATGGCCTGCTGCCATAGCTTTGAGTGTTTCTCCTCATCTATTTCCAGAGTTAATCTTTGGTTACAGTTTTAGTGTCTCTTCCATTTGCATCTTACTCTTAGGCCACTCATGACCTTTCATTAATTATGGTGGGCCTGGCTTTAATCATGCTGTGATACCATTGGAGATGAGATGAGGAATGGGCAAAGCTATTTGCCACTTAAAGATGTAATGCTGCTCCTGGAATTAAATGTCTGCATTTCTGCATAAATGATGGACAGGGCTCTGTGTTGTGTGTGTTAGAATGGTCTTATACGTTGATTAAACATCTAAATAAAGAAGCATGTAAAGCACATGGAGGAAAAGATATTATGGCAGCATGGTTGTGTGCAGGAAGTTAGGGGTGGGCAGGGACTCTGAATAGCATCAGGCTGTTGGCTGCCTATCACAGTAATGTTAAAGCACAAAGTGAGTAATAATGTGTAGGAAGGGAATTAGTCTTACTGCAAGTGTCACATAGCTAAAAAATGACACCTTACCCTGTTTTTAAAGGTGAAAAAATTTACCTGGGGATTATTTTGTAATCTGAGCCCATATGCAGCTCTGCAGTATCCTAATTCTCCAGGAGATGTGAATATGTATGCAGCCAGGATTTAGATGTGATTTCGGGACTCTGTAATAGATCTCTGGTTTTCTGGGAATGTTTCAGATCCGCCTCACCAGCATAGGCCGCATTGGATGGAATTCATGAGTTGCCTTGGAAACATAATAGAAACATGGTTAAAAATAAAAGAATAAAATGTATTCATGTGTGTGGGATCGAGGGAACACTTAAATATACTTTTATACAAGGATTCAGTCATCCCTTTTAAATATCTTTATTTAAACACACGATCATTGGATCACAGGATCGGCCTTTAGCTATAATGTGTAACAACACAAAGCATTCACCAATCACTCCGCTCAGAAAGCTGTGTGCTACAGCGTTTCTGTCAGCAAGCTGGAAATGGAAGATATTGCTCTCTTCCTGCCGGTAATACAAAGGTTTTTTCAACGGCTTCGATTTTATTTATTTTTTAACTGGATAACCCCATATGTAAAAATAATGGATAATACAATTACATGATTCTGTAGCCGGTGTGTATTCATTCAACCTTTAAAAAACAAGCCAGTTTTGTATTTGCCTTTTTAAAAATAAAATAGCAGAACTCGTTGCAGATATTCTTAAATACACAACCTTTTTTTTAGCCTACACAAAAAACACTTGAATTTATTTAGCATACACAGCAGAGAATGAAATGTCAAGTAAAAAACAGTTTTTCCTTAAATGTATTTTTCTTTCATAAACATGACTTGTTTGCATAATGCATCCCTATTTACTTACGAAGAGAAAAACATCTGAATATTGTATCTATGAGTAAGACTTGTCTCAGGAAAGGGACTGTTAGAATAGCAGTGTGGTTCAGAAATATATGAGTCTTCAAAGTGTATCCGTGATAATGACACAAACCGGAGTTTGAGAACGAACACAATGTCAACTCTGTGTACAGTATGGGCAATGTTTCACAACTGACATGTTAAACAGTGAGTTTTGGGGATAATGTATCATCATAAAAGTGGTTTCGGCTGTGGGTAGTCATGTGGTGAGCTAAGATTGGATGCGTGATGACTGCAGGGCTGAATACTTGAACAGGATATTTCAGTAGCTGTTGTAGCATTGTCAATATATCAATAGCTCGTAGAGTAGAGACCTGAGCATGAAAGCATTTTCAAAAGAGCATTTAAGTACATTTGCTGAGAATTAGCTGACGTGTGTAATAACTGATAGGAGCTATTGACTGCGGCCTAGTTTACTGTTGTCAAATCAATGCTATTGCATGCAAGTCCCACTACTTTTAAACAAACTTAACAGGCAAAGGGATGTTCAGGGGGCACTAGAGGGAAATAAACAAGATTGATGCCCTTTTTATTATCTGTTTTTGCTATCTTTTCCTCTGTGTGTTACTTACAAATGGCGTTATCGGATATCCATTGTTTGGACTTCAATGCTCCTAAATGGCCTGATATATCGAGCTGAGGCTTTTAAGGCGGTTACAGGGGATTTGTGCCTTTGACTTGGCATAAAACTAAAATGAATTGTGGCTCTGAAAGTTTTAAATATTTATGATTTTTTTGCTGTTGTTGCAATAGTAGGATAGAAGATGCGAAATGAATGCATTGTATTGGTAAGTAACAGATTGCAGATAGCACAGTAATATATGTGTTCATGTGTGGGAAAGAAAATGGGGGCTTGTCTACTATAAGGTCTTCCTTTTGAAGAATAGCGCTCACAATTTTTTTTTCCATCTGCCCACTTCAGGACATGTGTTCTTTTTTCCGCAGTTTTATGACCACGTTAAACAGAGGGAACCATATTTGTCATGGTCTTAAAAAATGGAGAAATATAATAAATAAGCTCTTGATGCAATTCAAATATTAATATAATAACAATTACAAAACAACATAAATAATTGTAATAATGATATTAATATAATTAATAAATATATGCCTTTAATCCTTCACTGTTATTCAACTCTGATTTTAAAATACTTGCCAAAACAAATTTCACAGTGATGATCAGACAGCACAGGACAGAGAGCAGAAAGCAGATTCTGCCCTCTTTGTCTGCTAGCTTTGCAACTGTGTGTCAGCATATGTAATTGTTGCGAGCTCCTATAGAAAAAAACGCTGCCGTCCCTTTAAGTGCTTCCACCAATTCTGATGGCGTGGTAATTTACATATCCCATCCTCCCTCCCCCTTCAGGAGAGCTGAGTGAGGATGTGGAGGCTGCTAGTGAGACCACCACAGACCAGGAGGACCAAACCAAAGACAGAGAAAGTGGGGGGGAGAAGGAGCTCACCAAAGGGACAGGTAAGGCCAATATTTACACCACACTCATTTAGGGAACACTATTCATGGGAAACATGTGGCCCTGCACCTCAATGGTGCTGAACAACAGGCCTTTTGTCTAATTAAACAACCTATTCTAACAAAAAATATTCAAAGTCTTTTTAAGACATGACACACACTCGAAAAAAAAGATTTCCCTAAGTCCAATTCTAGCGCTCAAAGGGTACACTTTTTGCAGGTTTCCAGGCAATAAATCCCATCTGATACAGTTAGGATAAAATATCAAATTAGATAATATGTTGGGATGACATGTGACCAATGTTTTGTCTTTGCTCAATAGGTGATGGGAAGAGATGGGCCTGTATGTGTAATTCCAGCTGGGCCTTGTTTGTACACACATGTGATAGCAACACACACAGGGTGACAAACAAGACTTACCTGTGTTCAACCTTATTGGATCAGGGTGCTTTTATCTTTGGGCTTTTATATTGACAGGTGTAGGTGGTCAGTCCTAAGCAGGGGGTTGGGCCTAGGGTGAAGGGTGGAGCTTAAGGCCTAAACTATTTCTGACCAAGGGTAAAGGTCTTATCTTAAAAGTATTCATACAAAGTTTCCCGTTTGAATGGTTCAGCATGCATGGAATTGTTGTTCCCTCTTTGTTGGGATAACTATGACAATCACAGCTCTGTGAGTTTTTATTTTTATTTTGTCTGAAGTTTGGTATTATTGAGGTCTCGAAGGCCCTACCATATACAGTGTATGTGCAACACTGCATCTTATTATATCGAAAGCAGTTGATTACTTATTGTATCATAGTTGCATTATTCTTTTGAAAGCAGAAATAACTGGCTACGCCTGTGTTTGAAAAACAATATTGGGACTGTAGTCAAGACATCTCTTATTCAGTAGAAGAGATTTTTGATAATGATGACACTGAACAGTAACAGGCATGGATTGATGCTTCTCACTTGTCTAACTTCTTGTGTTACTGCAGGATGTTTTGATTTACACTAGTCAGGTTAAAAGCTGGAAAACAATTCGGACCTTTTGCATACCTAAGTTTTTTTATCAAGTGTAGGAAAAAAACTTCATCACAGTGTTTGAAGCCCAGCCTTTGTAAAATGTCTTTGATATTCGAACTTCTATTTTAAATGAGGCTGAGTTGTTTGTGCTCTTTGAAAGGGCGACACTCTTCTTTGATGGAAGGAATAATGATATGCATGCCTGACTGAATATGGCTAAAAGTATGTTTTAGCACATCAAAATAAAGCACTTTAAAAAGCATTAAAATGAGCTGGCCGATTAATAATTCACTCATACCTGTGGTGCACAGGAAGACGACTCCTCGCATTAGGATTCCTCCTTTTTGAAAGGCATGCAATTTGATACAAGCATATTCAGTTCCTTTCCTCCCCTCTGTCAGTCGCTAATCACCAAATAAGTGTGTTTCTGTGTTTTCACAAAGGAAATAGGTGCTTGCATATGAAAAATGTACAGCTTCCCAGCAGTTTATTAGAAACGCTTAGTTAAAAATAGAATGTGCATTAGGGAACCAGGTCTGAGGTTCTGTTTGATGTCAGTGAAAAGCAGGATGGCTACGTTGGGGTGGTGGGTTCAAGGCTGTGCTGTCAGCGAAAGGTAGACAGCTGTATTTTAATGGAAGTGTCCCTTTTTGTACTTCAAACTTTTTGTGATTGATGAATACAATGCCCATTCAAAGGAAGTGCAGAAAACCATCTTGTAACAAAAAAAGCCATGGAGACCTCACAATGCATTCAGTAAACAGAGGAGCGCTTGTTCGGGCTAGTGATTGTCTGAAGATGTTTCTACAGTAGGCACACAAAAAAGTGTGCATGTTAAAAAATGGTGTCGGAGCGTCTTGGCCAACCTGTTATTTATCTGAAAGGTGTTCGGTCTCCCACTGTCTGAGGCTGAGCTGTTTCTTAGGTCCATCATTAGAACTACTGAAGTGTTTCTTCTCATCATTGTCATGTAGCTGTTGGAACAGAGCACAACATTGTTCCTTACAAATGACAGTCACTGTCAGACAGACAGCATTAGCGAACACAGAAAAAAGGCTTCCTCCTTTTTAAAGTCACTGTCAATCTTGTTTTCTCTTTCTTGTTCCTCAGCTCCTCAGTATTCATTAAAATCATTTAGAGGTACATCAGAAGCCTTTGTTAAATGCATATGCATTCAGCTTGTCATCTTTTGAAAGATGCCTTCATTATTTTGCAATTTTTTTATTTATCTCAATATAATACATACAGTATATGTACATGTACATGGCATTCAGACATATGTTAATGTCATATGCTCCCCGCACCAAAGCTAAAATGTGGTGCAACTTTTTGTGATTATACAGCATATTATCATATATTCTGAGAGAAGAAAATAAAAAATAACAGGAAAAGTAATTATAAGTAAAATACAAAAATCTTAATGCATTTGGCAAAGATGCTCAGGTTGGCCATGCATGCTGCAATTTAATCATCCTGCATGATTAGTAATTCAAAGGATCATTTTTAATGCTACTTGTGAAATATGTATAAATGGATAGCCATGAGGATCTTTCCTCTTCTCCTCCCCTCACAACTTCTACACCTAGCAGAGACAGCACTGACAAAATGAAAGAGCTTCTGCATAGGAATGGGTTTCTTACCTTCATTAAAGCAGGTGCTGTATTTTAGCAACAGCTGAATGTATGGGGATGCAGCACGGAAAAAGGCGGGGGGGGGGGGGGGGGGATAGAAAGGTGAAGAGAGCAGAAAGACAAGGAAGGAGGGGAATTGTTAAAACTCCTGCAGAAACAATATGATTCGACATATTTAACATAAACATATGGAAAAGGTTTTATTGAAGGTTACAAGGGGGGCGTTGAAAGGGAGACATTAGAAAGGGTATAGTAAAAAATAATCCTGAAATTGATCTCAATCAATCATTTTCATACCTTGTCCTTACATTCAGGAAGTTGGGGGTAATATGATTATTTGAACATGCCAAATAGTGTTTTTAATGTTTTTTGGAAAAGAAGTAAGAAAAAGCCCAGCATATTATTTAAAAAGCATTGTATGAATCTGTGTCTTTTTGGTTGTGTTTGATTGTCCAAAACAATACAAGATATTGGAATTTAGTAAGGACAACAGTGCATAAAACTAGTGCTTGAGGGACAGAATTACTTTTGCAAAAAGCTCAATTATCTTGCTTAGTTACTGTAAATGTTGGGAAATTAGAAAATAATCATATTTATAATTATAATATAAATTATTTTGTTTTTTTAAACAAACACAATACTATTAACGGCAGACAGCACATGTTTGTGTGCTGTGAATCCCTTTTTATCATCACTTGCCATGCTGGAATTTGTCTATGTTAGCTTGGGCTTAATTGTTACTGTAAAAGTGTGTAGGAGTATTTTGACATAGTTTTGAGGAGCACCAATTAAATATGACATGCAGCACTGATTATCTGCTGCACACTGTTTTTACACTTCGTGTATACAAATAGTGCATTTCATTTTTAGTGCTTTTTATCCTACTTCATTTTGCCAGAAAACATTGCTTGTACCTTTTATGTGTTGAGCTTGATAAAAGGAAATTAAAAAAGTGCGATCTGTAATACATAATTAAACCTAAATGCATTCCAGACTGAACCGCAGACTGCACAAATGTGTTAACTTGACGTGTCATGCTGAGGTCTTAGGGATGTGCAGTAGACTTTAAAGAAATAGTCAAATAAAATTATAGAGAAAGTGTATTGACCCTTTTTTTCATAGTATGAAAAACATATTGTGTGTTAAAACTATACATGTAAAATACATATCTTTTTTTATTTAGCATTATTCCTACCGAATGTTACACACCTGTCGTGTGTTTTACAGTATGTTTTCACACACACACCAGATAAATGTTGACATTATAACTTTGAAACTGTTTAAATGAAGACTGGGCAGCTGGGTGTGCTTATACAACTGTGTGTTTTGGCTCCACATCCACCTGTGTCTATAAAAATGTGCTTTTGCATGCACATTTGCACACCCAGGTGTATTGTGTTTAAGGGAAACAGATGTTGTATTGTGTGCTGCAGATGCTGCCTTTATTCTGGATAATAAACGTGCCGATTAGCATCCCCTAGACCCAGCACCTTGGCATTGCAGTCTTTTAATTTATTTTCTGTTATCATTTTCATATAACAGTGCAGATATGTGGATTTAATATTAGCTACAATTCATGCGTATTGTTAGTTACAATCAAATTATTTAAGATTATTTTATTCTTGCTCTGAACTGGCAGACCTGCATGGGTTGATTTTTTGTATTGCTTTTAAACCCTTAGTAGTACTCTGTCTGCTTAATCAGGAAGCTGAACAGTGACAATGTTTACATATTCATATCACGTCCTTTGAGTGCTTGTCATCTCTCAAATTCGTAATTCCTTTTGTCTTTGAAGATAATAGGCCATAAATTGTCCTTGTTTGTGAGCCAACTCCCTGAAAGCTCAGTGTTTATGAGTTTTACCGCAGGTTGTCTAATGGGCCAGCACCAGTGCTGTCTCTCAAAGCGTCCTGTAAAGGTGAACGTCGTGTCACCCTGTTATTCAGTGGCTTGAAGATTAATAACGCTTCTGCTAATTAATATCTCCTCTCAATTTCTTTATCTCTTTTTTTTTTTTGTGCCTTTCTTGCACTCATGTTGTTAGGCTGCATAAAAGTCATACAGCACAGTGAAGTTTTTTTTTCTCTGACTTCATAAATAATAGGAAATGATTTCAGATATAGCTTCAATATCGCCCTTTGACTCAACGTTTCTTTTTTTTGTTTCTTTTTAACGAATGCAGCATAATCACCTGAGAAATACAAGATGAAATGTAACACTGCCCTTTATTGCTCTGGGCTCTGACACAAGCTATAGATTGAAAACCTTGATAGAAATAGGGAAAAGGAAAAGACAATATCTGAGTATTGTTAGCATAGCATTAAAAGAGAATGACTTGTAGCACTGGGGGAGTTGAGTCATCTCCATATTAATAGTGAACTTGCACAGGGAATGCAGATACATTTTTCTTCCATATTGCAGGGACCTGAGGCCCGTCAGAAGCCCTCTACAGTGTGAAGGTGAAAGGTTTTGGAGAGTTTTGGATCAGAGGCATTTTTTCAGAAAGTATAGGAAGGTTCAAAATGCAGAAGAATTGTGGGCTGAGCTTCAGTTTAAATTGATTGGCAGACTGTGGCTGTTCTGGGCAAAGCGACAGTAAAGTTATGCAGCCTCGCTGGCTTAGACGGACTGGATGATAGGTTATGTCTTTAACAACCGGGGGCCTGAAGCTGCCACGGCGAGACAGGAACTGTGGTAATAAGGGGGCAGAGGCTCCAGAGTTGATGAGGACCCCATGTCAGCCAGTATGAGGGGAATTCCAAAACATCACTAATCTTTTTCCCATCTTTCACTTCTTTACATACTGTTTACTGTAATTCGCTTGTTTGAGAATATGGATAACCTCTCCCAAGGACACCGCGGATTAATGGCAGCTGTGATTGCACTCCTGGAAGATTTCAATGTCAGATGACCTGTTGTAGTTAATTCAGTCAGTGCTGTGCTGTGTCAGTCACTCTGTCCAGTAGGCATCTTTTTCCCCCTTAAAAGCACAACAAGGTTGTGATTGCTCCAGAGACTGGTGCAGTGTGCTGACAGCCCCTTTGCTGCTTGAATAATACAGTCCAGTTATGGGAGGTGAGACGAGGTGCCAAAGTCCAATTCACTTACGGGACTCGACAGCGCAAAAGCTTCTGGTTTACGGAAAAGGGGCATGAATTAATAATCACCTAATTGACTCTTAGGTTTTTTTTTCTCCACTCATGCCCTGCCTTTTGTGCTTTCAAACAAAACCCACCCTGTGTATCTGTCAGAAGAGGTTTGGTGTGGATGGGGGATTTGTGTGTAATGACCAGGCAGAAGAGGTCAGCGTAGCAGACAGACTCCTGACAGACATTAAGGTCACCGTCAGAGGGGGAGCCGATAGTGGTCTCTGTAAAGGACTATTTGTGAATGGGAAAAGCATTGTTAATCTAACCAACCACCAAGGTCAAATGCAGAAATATACTGTACATGAACTGTTGTTTGAGGTCTTTCTAAAGCAATGTCATAGCAAATCTAAAGAGGCGTTTTTTTTCACTCTTGACATTATTTTTGTCTGCCAAAAGTCCTATACTTGCTTTATCAGGACCCAATATTTTGGTCATTGATTCTATCTCCTGCTCAGATTGTAGAACCACATGTCACACGTGTACGCAGCAATGCTCGGACACAAGTTTCCAATCTGCCGTGTAAGACGGTGTAGTGAGAAAAACTCAATTTCATTTCCCAACTTGGCAATGTTTTGGTCATTTTTTTCATCACCCTTGACACGGAAAAACAGGATACAGTAGTTGGATGTTAGTCATGGTGCCGACGATGGTGTAGTGTTCTTAAGAGAAGCAATTGATCAGATTTATGGAGTCCTAATTGGCCATGACGAGAAAGACTGTGTCTGAGTAAGCCGCTCAGCCTTCCATCTGTCCCTCGCTCTCTCTGTGTTTCTCTCACACACACGCACACATAAACTTAAAACACTGTGAACTAGAGAGCCAGTATGGGCCCCTTTTACAGCAACTCTTCAGTGCCTTAGCATAAACATCCACTTGTTTCACCTCTCTGCTGCTTTTGGAGTAATTGTAGAAGTGGAATATACTTTATAATCAATTATGTTTATCCCCTTTATCATGAGGTTTAGAGGATACTTGTTTCTCTACTTAATCCATGTTGGTTTTTTGTATAGTATGTTATATCATCGGTATATATTACCTGCTCTAGAATTCATTTTTTACTTTAGGAAACTTAAGTCATTCACAGTGAATGGCAATTATACATATTTAAGCTGAAGCAGCTGCTACGCTTGTTCCTTTCCGTCTGTGTGGAAATAAAGCTAAGATTATTTTTTTACACTAAAAAACAGGTGCTTAAAAGAGTTGCAATCTGATATTAATAGTTTTAACAGATGTTGTTTGGTTAAGGCTACTGTTTGGGTCCTTTTCTCTTTTAGAACATATTTTCTTTCACTGCATCTTGACTTTCTGTCTCTCCATCAAGGCAGAGGTCTAAACTAACTAACTCAAAAGGCCTGAAAAAGAAATAATTAATTTTTGAAGACAAATATGTTTTCATTATTAAATGTAATTATGATCACCAACGTGAGTAGTCCAAAGATCAACCACATAGTTGAGATGTGAAAGTGACCATAGATGTCTTTCGTTGTTCTCCTCGAGAGATGAGTTCAGTTGCAGTAGGAGTGGACTGAAGTGGAGTTGGTGAGGACATCGTCATGACTGAGAGGTTAATGTCAGGGAATGGGAGGTTCCTTTTGTTTAACTTTCCCTTTGTTTATTGGCGGATGTGTTTAATAGGATTGCCTGTGACTGGACCCTAATGGGGCCTCCCCGGCTGATCCCGGTGTCTCTGGGAGATCTTGCAGGCTGCTCTGTCCAAAGCCAGGTCCCCCACTGGGTAATCAGCTCAACTGCCCTCGTCCTGATTGGAGCTGACATTTTAATGTCTTGAGCAGGAGCGTGGTCAGCCCTGCTTAACCTGACCCCCCGCCAAATCACCCTCCCCTTCCAATGCCCTCTGTTCCCAATTTGCCCTCTAGGACTGTACAAATCAGGCCACATTTAACTCTTTATGGGCTTGTTAGGGTTTGGTAAGACACCTCCTTAAGTTTCACAGTGAATGTTTTCCACTGGTGACAAGCTTGATGATACTACAGCTCCCCAATGCTAGCTCCATGTGAATGTAGCTCCTCTGTGAGTCCTTAATGCTTAGCGAGTGCTCAACTCTGATGAATTTCTGTGTGCAACCAGTTTCTCTTATTTTGTATAAAGTAGAGTCATTTTAAATTGGTTTTGCAGGGGCTCTTGAGTGTACATTTCTCTTCAGACATGCGTCTTTGTTCATTTTGGTGTTGTTTTCATTAAATGGATTAGCCATGTGATTCAGTTTTTGAGCTAGTGGAACACTTGAGGTAGCTGTATAGGTGACGATAATAGATATCTGTTCATAGATTGGCAGCAAACCGACAAAGAATGTAGCCCTTTTTTACATTTCCTCAGACTGGGAACTGAAGCATGGCTGTATCCTGTGAATATGCTTGTGTATGACTCATCATCCAACTGATGCTTTCTTTGAGCCCAATGGCATGTTTTTGTCTTGAAATATTTAACTTAAATGAGAGCTTGTTGTCATATGTGACCTAGCTTTTAGGGAACATTTAAATTTGCTCAGTGGGAAAGAGGTTTTGTAATCTTGCTGTGCTCTTTTTCTCTTTGCATAGAAACTAGAAAACACTAGATAAGGTTTACCTGTTACAGAAATGCCATTGAAACTGAGAATTTAACTGGCATTTCCCTGCTTTTGGAAACATAAAGTGGAGGAATTTTCCAAGCTGAGACCAACTAATATAAAAAAGAAAAAAAATCATGTACAGTATTTCTTCATTCTTTAAAAACTGCCTCCTCTGTCTTTTATTGACGGATTGACTAACATTTACCTTTGGTAGAACTGTCCCTAAACATTTCCAGAAATCAGAATTTTACCATCTGCCTGACCTCAGCTTTTTGGACCACAAGAGGTGGTTGAAGCTATGTTATAGAAATATTCTTATGTACAGTATGCTCCTTTTACAATATCAGGATCTCCTGACTGGTAAACAAAACTATAGCGTGGAAAAAAATTACATCGGCTCTTTTTAGCATCAAATGTATGTGAAACAAGAATGAATATAAACTGATTAACAGTTGCATGATGAGGTTTCAAGATGTGTTGTACCTCCTCTCATGTTTATAAACTCACATGGAATGAAGATATGTAATGACACCTTAAGTTGCACCCTGTGGCAAATTTATATTTCGCAGTTTACAGTGTTGTACGATATACTAAGAACCAAAATGAAAGAGACAGCTCACGTGCAGCCGCATGGAAACACAAGTAAAAAAATGTTGGTCTTTTTTATGGGGAGACATGAGTTTGATAACAACACATTCTCTGCCCAATTCCCATTAAATGCAGTTTTATCACATTTAAGAAAGACATTCCAAAGCCCTTTATCCACAGTGTTATTGATTGACCTGCTCCCAGGCTGCCAAGTCCTCACCTTGTCTTGACATGTCTGCTCTCTTCTCCTCATCCCTCCGTGTTTGTGTGCGTCTGTTTGAATGTGCAGCAGTGTCTGGCCACTCGGAGCGACACCAGTCAGATTCCCCGGTCCCCTCCAAAAGGCCCTCTTCTCGGTCGGAGACCTCGGAGAGCCCTCTTTCCTCAAAGCGTCCCAGGACAGCTGAGAAGAGTGCTGCGGAGCAGGTAAGAGTTACAAACCACACCATTTTTTCAAATCATTGATGTCTTCAGATGTTAAAAAATGCATAAAACCCTCTGTTTTGAAAAGTCTTTGAATTAAGGGATTCTTGCTAAAGGTTATTCCATCCTCAAATACCAAGGCCTCATTATAAGCTTGAAACCTCCGTATCAATTAAAAGAAGAAATGTAAAAATATGCTTCTAATAATGTTTAGTTAGTTATCTCACTGATCCTTTTAATATTATGCTGGATTTTCCCCAAATCTACTAAAAATTATTTTAGCCTTTCTGCTGTAGTTGCACTGCTAATTGTGCATAAGGTGGAAAATCGATATAGTATTTGACAGATGGGAGCACTTTGAAGTAGGTGCCAAGACTAGGTGGTGCTCAGTATTACACAGTTGTCTGTGATCAGAGGGATCTGCCTGCTTGAGGGAAGGGGGCCCTTAGTCTTCTGCCTGATCTACAGCTCCTCTTCAAGCAGGCCCACCATGATCGCTGAACCTATTTCACCCCATTAACCCTTCGTGGATCTGTTTCCCCCCCTCTCTGTGCCTGCTTCTGCCACCCAGATGTACCAGTGTCCCTACTGCAAGTTCACCAACACGGACTTGAATCGTCTAAGAATGCACGTGATGACGCAGCACTCTGTCCAGCCAATGTTACGTTGCCCATTATGCCAGGACATGCTCAACAACAAGGTCCACCTGCAGTTCCACCTGACACACCTCCACAGCGTGGCCCCTGACTGTGTGGAGAAGCTTATTGCCTCAGTAAGTCCTTTGTTATGTTTTTATGCCTGTGATTGGATACTGTGTGATTGGAAAGGTTTACGTTTTAACCTCATTCTTATGATCCTTCATTCATTTATTAGAGTGGTTTGCTTTACCAATTCAAGGTTACGTAAAGTGTTGTAAAATTGATATGAATTTACTTGTCATGGCAAGTGCAAATTGTTAAGTCTGGTCATCCGGCACCATAGCAAAGAGATAGAGGGCATAAATACTTTAGGAAATGCAAAACAGGAGAAAAGCAAAACCTAGATAAACAAATGTATGGTCTTGCTGTATTGTGCATATTTTTTTAATTCAAGTTCTGTATTAACTCTGTCCTATAATGTGTCTTTAATTACCTACATAGTAATTTATAGAAAACAGCAGCCAGTCAAAGCCATGTTGTATAGGCCCTTCACATTGCAGACAGTGGATCAGGTCAAGGACCAGTGTACGACTTCAACAATGCCAAGAAAATGAGTCACTAGCTGTTAATCAATCCCTCAGCCTGGAGTGGCTGCGTAGTTCTGAGAACAATTGTCATTCCTTTCTTCCCCCCTCTAAATTGCCAACATTCAGTCTTTTATCAAACACAAAGAATGCGGTTAATTGTGAAATGGCTTCAGGCAATCCCATTGGCTCATTGGAAATGATTGGGCCTTTTTAGGATGCATAATTTTTCTTTTCTTTTTCATTGTCTTAATGTGCCCATCATCATTTGCTAGCTCTTTTGTAATCACAGCCATTTGTGGAGGGGAATTCTTAATCTGTTTTAGTATTTTTTTAATAATTTCAAGATGAGCAGGTCTCTTCGCTCCCAGTTCATTTATACTCCACTGACACTCTTGCCATGTCTTTGATCACTTGTGTGCAAGTCAAAACAAGGCATTTCATGATGAATATGTTAAAATAATTGTGGCAAGGATTAATCAAAATGTAATGAACAGTCTCCCCACTTAATGTAATTTGAGTACAAGCATTGGAAATGTTATTATTCACTACAAATCAGGCCAAAATCAAGTCTCATATCAAAATGTGTGTATTTCAGGTCCATTCCTTAAGGAAATAAGAGTCAAAATTGGTAGTGTGTGTATCTTGAATCATGTGGTATTGGACATTTAATTCCTGAAACTAGATGTAACAGCTACAATGCACTGGGAGCAATTTTTAATCAAAGGGAAATAAAATGTGTAATATTAATACAGTTTTCTTGTAAATCACTTAGCAAATCTTTATTCTGTTCTGTCCTGTAAACCTTAATAGCATAGTGGACAATCTCTGACTGAAACATTACTGTCTGCTGCCTTCATCTAGAAAGTAAATGGCAAACACGTTTGTATGGTAGACGGCAATATTTATCTATTTTATAGTGGTAGTAATGTACTGAGCCACTACACGAGGACAGTGATAGAACAGAGGTAATATAACACACATTAAAGCTAGCACCCTTTTATAACTGGTGAATGCAGATGTTAAGGTGCTTTATCCTATTCACATGTCTAAGGAGAGGAGTCAATTAATTCTGAAATAGGTGACTTTTATTTCTTGCCAAGCATGCATAATGATGCATTCATTCTCCAACTGTCTTTGCACTCCCTCGTTTCCTTTTCACCCCATGTGTCTCGAGCTCTGTCTCAGATACAGTATATATACATAACAGTTTATATATAATATCCACACTCCCCCAGTCCTCCCTCTCTCACTCTGTCTCATTTTCTGTCTGTGCAAGATAGGGGTAATGAAAATAATTGTGCTTCATTAATTCGGAGTCTTGCTGGATGATAGCCATTTTGAACTATGTTTGCCAATTAGGCTGTCCAAATTAAAAGTGACCTTGGGATACTCTTCTTCTTACACTAATCGCCTAATGAAGCAGTTGTCTAGAAACAGTCCACTTTGTAATGTAAATCCTTGCTTTTTTTTGTTTTGTGACTTTCAATGCTGGTTGTATTAATTTTCCACTTTTCATTTTGAGAAGATAGAAAGGTATCAAAAACAAAGAAGGAAATTGCTGGATGTTTTCAAGTCAATTTGTGACCTCAGTAACAAAACACAGTGGACACTTTGTGATGGAAACTGTCATACTTAACCTTGCAAATCCTATTGTTTGCATATGAATCTGCTTGATTTGGATTTGCCCTGTAGACTATAGGACATGCTGCAGTACATTCAGCTGTGTGTTCACTGTGCTATTAGAGTTTAACAAATTAACAAACCATCAACTATACAGATCAAAAACTGAACTTTCTTAAATTGTAATACTAACTTCTCCAGTATGCGTTCTTTCATTTTTTACTCGTTTGTCTCAGCAATTCAAGAGATATTTTATAACTATGACTTAAAAGGACAATATATGGGATTTTAGGCTAACAGTAGTATGTGAAGAGATATGGTGCGATAATATAATTCAACATTACATTGAAGTGAGTGAAGCTGAATGTTTGTGAAGTCGATGGAGGTGGGAAAAGACAATCCTCATACTCTGACCTCACCCACTTTCAGCACATTATTATTGTTGTATAGGGTACTGTTAATTATTGATTCTGATGAATTCTCAAGTTTTGGGGATGAAAAAAGGTTATCAGAGGGAGAAATAGGAAGACATTTGGAGGAGAGCAGCAGAAATAAACAGAGGTTGTTGTCGTTCACACATGATTGACTCCAACCTTTTGAGAGCGGAGAGAACCATACTTCCTCCCTGTACTTTCTTAATCAATACCTATTCGTCCTTGAAATATTTGATTTAGTAAAGTAAAGAAAAAACTTTTCCCAAGTTTAACAAGCGTAACTTCTTATCAGCAAACATTGTTTTCCTGTGATTTAACCAATGTATTAAGAAGCACAGTGTCTAATTGAGCAATTCTTCTTATAATGTGTGTTTTATACTTATTTTCAGCACACTGTATTTCTTAAGTAGAAGCATTTGGTGTGAGGTTTAAGCTGGCTGACACTCTGTATGACATGATGTCCATGATCCTAATTGGCAGCAGCATAATTTAAGTAGTCACATGCAAAGCCACAGGACTGTGAAACTAATCTGTGAAAGAATATAGAATTTTTTCTAAATATTATTTTGTTTTTAATGCGTGTATGCATCAGTACATGTCTGCTCTATGAGTGATACATTGGTAAATAAGATACAAATGAGCAAGGATATCAGCTTTAAATCTTGATTTCTTGATTTTATGGTTAATGTCAATGGTCCTCAGTTCAATGTGAAATGATAATATATCAACTTTTATTCCATCTAACTTTAAACTGCTTTGTGTTTCTTCTTGTGTTTTAGTTGATTTCCTTTAGTCTTTTAAACTAACATATTCTATTATATCATAACCTCCCAAGAACTTTCACATTTTAATTCCTTTGTGTTTTGTTTTTCCAGGTAACAGCATCTGAAGTACTGCCAGCCAGCATGTTCATACCTGTACCAAGTCCAGAGAGAGAGTCCCAAAGCACCCCTCATGCTACAGCCAACTCTAACTCTGAAGATATAAAGAAGCAAACTGGTTAGTATATGACTCTGTTAGAAATGTGCAGGTTACTTGAAAATGAATCACTTTTTCCAATAAACTGCTAAATTTATGTGGGATTTATGTTTTTTCTACAAACATAAATCAACAACAGTGATAACCTACATGTTCTGTATTGAACATATTATAATGGATTATCCTGACTGGGTGTAAAATAACACAAAATTGAACTAAATGTTTTACTTAATCACTGTGTATGCAGGTGCAATATTAGGTCAGTCTTTGTTATAAACTAAAAATAAATAATCATAACTCTGGTTTTTTGTGATAATATTTACTTTGTAAATGCAGTCATCTAATGGAAAGCTCTCTTTTTTTGATTGTTTATTATTCACAGATGCATCAGAAGCTGATCCAGAGAAGGGGATGTCACTCCCAACAGAAACAGCTGAATCTCAAAAGTCACCTCTGGAAGATCAGCAGTCAGAGAGGGATGATGCCACAGGATTTCTGTGCTGGAAGAAAGGCTGTAATCAAGTGTTTAAATCCTCCAACTCCCTCCAGATGCACTTCAATGAGGTTCACAACAAAAGGCCCCAGTTGCCTGTTTCAGAACGCCATGTCTACAAGTATCGCTGTAACCAATGCAGCCTGGCCTTCAAGACTGTGGAGAAACTACAGCTCCATTCACAGTACCATGTGATCAGGGCAGCCACCATGTGCTGTCTCTGCCAGCGAAGCTTCAGAACACTCCAGGCCTTGAAGAAACATCTAGAGACTAGCCATCTGGAGCTGAGTGAAGCTGATATCCAGCAGCTTTATGGGGGCTTATTGATGAATGGTGACATTATGGTAATGGGTGACCCATCCCTTGGTGAGGAGCATGGAAGTCTTGGAGAAGATGACAAAGAGGGAGATGAAAGTGACCAAGAAGATAAACAAAGCCCAACAGGCAGTGATTCTGGTTCACTGCTGGAAGATTCTGGATCTGAACCTAAACGTGCATTGCCATTCAGAAAGGGCCCCAACTTCACCATGGAGAAGTTCTTGGATCCATCTCGTCCTTTCAAGTGCACTGTATGCAAAGAGTCTTTTACACAGAAGAACATTCTTCTGGTTCACTATAACTCTGTCTCCCACCTTCACAAGGTGAAAAGGGCTCTTCAGGAGTCCACTACTGGACAGCCGGAGCCCACCAGCAGCCCTGACAACAAGCCATTCAAGTGCAGCACTTGTAATGTGGCGTATAGCCAGAGTTCCACTCTGGAGATCCACATGCGCTCTGTTCTACACCAGACCAAAGCTAGGGCAGCCAAACTTGAAGCAGCAGGGGGGATTCCTAGCTCTGCAAGTGCTACTAGTTTAGGCGGCGGGGGGTCCAGCATCAGCACTTCAACATCTAGTCCAAGCCCAGCTAGTAACTCAACTACTAGCTCTACCAATCACAGTTCTGCTGCATCTCAAATAGCTCACAGTATGCTTGGATTAAACAATATTATCCAGGGTCATATCAATGAGAGCATGGGGAATTCTTCAGCGAGCTGCCATTCCTCAACATCGGAGAACCATGAAGTAAAAAAGTCAAAGTTTTCTGACATGCTTTCTGCTAGGGGGCAGCAACAGCAGCAGCAACAGCAGCAACAGCAGCAACAGCAACAACAGCAACAACAGCAACAACAGCAACAGCAACAACAACAGCAACAGCAACAGCAACAACAACAGCAACAGCAACAACAGCAACAACAACAGCTTCAGCAACAACAGCAATTGGCCCAGGCTCAAGCCCAAGCTCAAGCCCAGCTTCAACAAGAGCTCCAGCAGCAGGCTGCTATTTTACAATCACAGCTATTCAACCCAGCACTTCTGCAGCACTTCCCAATGACAGCTGAAGCACTTCTCCCCCTGCAACAGCAGCAGTTGCTATTCCCTTTCTACATCCCTGGTGCAGAATTTCAGCTGAACCCAGAGATCAGCCTCAGTAACGCAGCGCTTGGTCTAGCAGGTTCCTCCACCTCCTCCTTGCTGGAAGATCTAAAAAACTCGGCCCAGCAGGCCCAGCAAAGTTGCTTGCAGCAGCAATTGATGCATCACCACATGCAGCAGCAACATCAACAACAGCAGCAGCAGCAACAACAGCAGCAACAACAACAGCAGCAGGCTCAGGGGCAGATGGCTTTGTTGCAACAGAGTGCAGCTCTGCTCCATCAGGCTGAAAAAAAGCAGAGACTTTCCAACTTACAGAATGAGAGAGAAAGAGAACTACAAAGAGAAAGGGCCACAAATGAAAAAAATGAAGAATATGTTAACAAAGATTCTACAGACAGTAAGTCAAGAGAGAAGAAGGACATGCAACATATTGCTTTAAACATGAACCATGATACTGGCTTGCCTCCTCCAAGGATTGCTTCAGATGCTCGTGGAAATGCTACCAAAGCTCTGCTGGAAAATTTTGGTTTTGAGTTAGTTATTCAGTACAATGAAAATAAACAGAAAGCTCAGAAAAAGACAGCTGGACCTACAGGATCAAGTGGTCCAGGTGGGATAACAAGAGTGGTGGACCCCATTGAGGGATTAGAGAAACTGGAATGTGAAGCCTGTGGCAAGCTGTTTTCAAACATTCTGATTCTGAAGAGTCACCAGGAGCATATCCACCAGGCTTTCTTTCCCTTTCGATCCCTGGAGAGATTTGCTAAGGAGTACAGAGAACAATATGATAAACTCTATCCACTGAGACCCCCTACACCAGAGGCTGCTCCGGCTCCTCCACAGCCTCCTCCTCCTCCACCTCCTCCCCCCCAAAGAGCTCCAACACCAAATATTCCTGTCTCTGCTGCCTCACTTACACCTCCAACTGTATCTAACCCGCAGCCGCAAGTTCAAATGGCACAAATTCCCATGCCAATGGATTTGCCACTCTTCTCACCACTTATGATGCAGTCCATGTCTCTCCAGTCATTGCCTCCACAGCTACAATCTGTCGAGCCAAGCCTGGCATCAGACCTGGCCCAGCTCTATCAACAGCAGCTTACACCAGCCATGCTGCAGCAGCAGCAGAACAAGAGGCCGCGGACACGCATTACAGATGACCAGCTTAGGGTCCTGCGACAATACTTTGATATCAACAATTCGCCAAATGAGGAACAGATTAAAGAGATGGCAGACAAGTCAGGGCTTCCACAAAAAGTCATAAAGCACTGGTTCAGGAACACCCTTTTTAAAGAACGACAGCGTAACAAAGACTCGCCATACAATTTCAATAATCCACCAACAACAACATTAGAAGAAACCAAAATTGACTCTAAACCTCCTTCCCCTGAACCTTTGAAACAAGAATATTATGGAAGCAAGAGATCCTCCAGGACTAGGTTTACTGACTACCAGCTAAGAGTGCTACAAGACTTCTTTGATGCCAATGCGTATCCCAAAGATGATGAATTCGAACAACTTTCCAACCTTTTGAGTCTCCCCACTCGTGTGATTGTTGTGTGGTTCCAAAATGCTCGCCAGAAGGCAAGGAAAAATTATGAAAACCAAGGTGAGGGGGCAAAAGAGGGAGAAAGAAGAGAATTGTCAAATGATCGGTATATACGGACATCAAATCTGAACTACCAGTGCAAGAAATGCAGTTTGGTTTTCCAGCGTATATTTGATCTGATAAAACACCAAAAGAAGCTGTGTTACAAAGATGAAGATGATGAGGGTCAATATGACAGCCAAAATGAAGATTCACTGGATTATTCCAATGACTGTTATACTCCCTCTGGGTCTTCCTGTCACACCCCAATGCCCTCCTCTTCAAGTCTCTGCCCACTTCCACCCTCCACTTCAGCATTCTCACAGCTCCCATCCACTGAGAAAGAGGAGGCATTACCAGCATCCACCTCTAGCCTCTTTGATGAGAAGCCCAAGCAGTTACCAGACATTTCTGCTGATCCACGGGAAAACCAAACTTCTATTAAGCAGGAGGTTGTGCATCAACCTCAATCAGAGGCACAACACCATAGATCTCAGAGAGAAGAGAAGATTCAAACTAGTTCAAAGCCCACCAAGCATTCATCGTCCTCTTTCTCTCAACAACAGCAGCAGTGTGGTCCCTCTGCCTCGCAGACAAACCAGGCCTCATTGCAAAGCCAGCATATGAGCCTCAATGCACATCTGACCTCTGCCACACAACAACTGGCACAACAGATGATCCCGTACCAGTGTGATCAGTGCAAGATTGGCTTCCCCTCCTTTGAGCACTGGCAAGAACACCAGCAATTACACTTCCTTTCTGTGCAAAATCAATTCATCCACCCTCAATTCCTTGACCGTCCAATAGATATGTCTTTCATGCTATTTGACCCCAGCAATCCTCTCCTGGCAAGTCAGCTACTCTCTGGAGCAATGCCACAGATTCCCAGCAGCTCTGCCACCTCTCCGTCCACCCCCACCTCCACCATGAATTCTCTGAAGAGGAAGTTGGAGGAAAAAGCTGGCACTAGCCCAGGAGAGAACGACAGCACAAATAGTGGAGAAGAACCACAGAGAGACAAGAGGCTCAGAACCACCATCACACCTGAGCAGCTAGAGATCCTTTATCAGAAGTACTTATTAGACTCAAATCCTACGCGTAAAATGCTTGACCACATTGCACATGAGGTGGGATTGAAAAAGAGAGTAGTGCAAGTTTGGTTCCAAAATACCAGGGCTAGAGAAAGAAAAGGGCAGTTTAGGGCAGTAGGGCCAGCTCAAGCTCATCGTAGGTGCCCTTTTTGTCGAGCACTTTTTAAAGCAAAAACTGCCCTAGAGGCACACATTCGCTCTCGTCACTGGCATGAAGCCAAACGTGCTGGATATAATTTAGCTTTAGCTGGTATGTTTCCTGATCATGATGGTGTGCAAATAAAAATAGATGGTCTAGAGACATCAAGCTACTCCCAACTGGCCCCAGCACACAGTGATGGACATAGCTCCTCTATGTCACCAGTAAACAAAATCATGGATTTGTCTCCAAGGGCTCTACTGAGCCCTTCATCCATTAAAGTTGAGGGAATGGAAGATTTTGAGACTGCAACCATGTCTTCTGTGAACCTCAGCTATGATCCAAACAAACTGGATAATGATGACTGCTCTTCTGTGAATACAGCAATCACTGACACAACCACAGGCGATGAGGCCAATGCTGATAATGACAGTGCTGATGCAAAGCACAGCCAGCATAGTGGTGATTACCTGTCTAAGTCTGGTGGCACAGCAGCCATCCTTGAAACTGATGACCAGATGTCTTCAGGGCTAGTAAGCCCTGCAACAAGCTATTATACTAAGGACTATGATGAACATATTATTGATCACAGTGAGACGTCCAGCCTGGCTGACCCCTGTTCACCAAGTCCTGGAGCCTCAGGGACCAGGAGCATCGACAGTGGAGATCGACCTGGCCAAAAGCGCTTCCGGACGCAGATGACTAACCTTCAGCTAAAATTGTTGAAATCCTGTTTTAACGACTACAGGACTCCAACTATGCTGGAGTGTGAGGTACTTGGCAATGATATTGGACTTCCAAAGAGAGTCGTTCAGGTGTGGTTTCAAAATGCTCGTGCCAAGGAGAAAAAAGCAAAACTCAACATGGCCAAGCACTTTGGAATTAATCACACATCCTATGAGGGGCCGAGGACGGAGTGCACTTTGTGTGGTGTAAAGTACACTGCTCGCCTCTCTATTCGTGATCACATTTTCTCCCAGCAACACATCTCTAAGGTGAAGGATACCATTGGCAGTCAAATCGATAAGGAAAAAGAATACTTTGACCCCGCCACCGTCCGCCAACTTATGGCCCAGCAAGAAATGGACCGCATTAAGAAGGCCAATGAAGTTTTAGGACTAGCGCAGCAGCAGGCCATGCAGCAGCAGGGTTTGTTTGATAACCCTGCAATGCAGGCTCTGAATCTTCAGTCATCATATCCTAATCTGCAAGGCATACCACCAGTTCTTTTGCCAGGGGTTGGCAGCCCCTCTCTTTCCAGCTTTAACTCATCTAATTCAGGTATGTCATGATTTGGATTAGTTCTTTGAGTAAAAGCAAAACATTTGAGGTGCAGATGTGTTTTTTAACCAACTAAAGTCATCACATAATGTGTTACAATGTAAAACGCAATGATTGCCATACAAAACAACACACTATCTATATTCTTCCCATATCAACTTCTTATCAGTCTGTGACATGTAGTCATTTATACTGCATACATACAGTACTGTAGAATGTGTAACATAATATTTCCTTTCACTATTGCTGACATGTCAACACTTAACAGTAAGACCCACACCAGCCACAAACTGTGAACAAATGATTCTATCAGATTGAGTTTAATTCATTTAATTGTTGTGTTAACATTTTAGAATGCCATACTTATCAAGGAAATACACCTATTAATTATTGCATGTTTGTCTGTGTTTGAACATTTTCCAGCTTTAACTCCTCCAAAACCTTCAAACCTCCTGAACATGCCTGGTGCCAGTGTTCCCTCGCCTAGCCTCCCCACGTCTGGATTACCCAACAAGCCTCCCTCCTCATCATCTCTTGCCGCATCGAGCTCAGCCCAGACCAGCACATCTGCTTCCCACTCAAGCTCAACCGTCACATCCAACTCCACTTCCTCAACCACCCCGTCTGGCTCCCGGCCTGAACCCTCTAAAGAACGTGATGTTGAGGGGATAAGGGAGAAGGAGAAGTCCAAGGAAAAGACAGAAAAGTCCTCAACCCCATCGTCAACTGGAAGTACCCCTGCCCCTTCCACTTCTGCTGCCAGTGCCAAGAAGGAGAAACCAGACACAGCTGTACCTGCCACCTCTATGCCCACACCTGGTATGGAGTATGTAGTAGATCCTGCCCAGCTTCAGGCCCTGCAGGCTGCTTTGGCATCTGACCCCACAGCTCTCCTCACAAACCAATTCCTTCCCTACTTCATGCCTGGCTTCTCCCCGTATTACAGCCCACAGATCCCTGGGGCTCTCCAAGGAGGTTACCTGCAACCGATGTATGGAATGGAAAGTCTCTTCCCTTACAACCCAGCATTGTCACAAGCACTGATGGGCCTGTCTCCGGGGTCCCTGCTGCAGCATTACCAGCAATATCAGCAGAGCTTGCAGGACGCACTACAGCAGCAGCAGAGGCAGCTTCAGCAGATCCAGCAACCCAAGGCTAGCCAAACTCCGGTCCCCCCTCAACCCTTGGGGGATCGCAAAGAATCTGCCAAAGATCAAGTGAAAACCGAGGAGCAAAAGGGCAAGCCCAATAGTGAACCCCCCAATTCCTCCTCCTCCTCTCATAAAAAAGTACCCTCTCAGCAGAAAGAGATGGATGGCAAAGCTGTGGACAAGTTTATCGTCCCGAAGGTGCAGTGTAAACTGGCATGTCGCAAATGTCAAGCAGTTTTCACAAAAGAAGAAGAGGCTATTACCCATGTTAAATCTAACTGTTTTTTCGGTCAGTCTGTGGCAAACCTGCAAGAGATGTTGCTGCGTGTCCCTGGTGGCGTAGGTGCAGGGGCTGGAAGTCTCTATGACTGTCTGGCATGTGACACTACGTTGGATGGGGAGAAAGCACTCAGTCAACACCTGGAATCGGCATTGCACAAACACAGAACAATCAAGCGATCAGCCAGAAATGCCAAAGAGCACGCTACTAGTTTATTACCTCACTCTTCAGCCTGCTTCCCCAATCCTAACACCGCATCTACCTCGCAGTCTGCCACTCATCCCATCAGCAGCCCCCCTCCCCCGCCAACAACATCAGCCACCATGCCATCCTCTGCTGTCTCCTCTTCCCTCTGCTCCTCCTCTACTACCCCTCTCAACACCACAGCTGCCGGCAAACCATGGCCCCAGGCCCCTTTCTCCAGAGCTTTAGCTGGGAAGCCCAATGCCAGTCCCTCCTCTTCTTCCTCCTCTTTTCCTCCAATGTCCTCACCTTCAACGGTTACCTCAAGTTCATTGAGCACCTCAGGAGTTCAGACCTCGATACCAACAGACGTCTTTACCGACGAGTCTGACTCTGACAGTAGTCAGAAGTCAGTGGACAGGCTTGGCAGGACGGCGGAGGAGCCGCAGCAGCCTGGCTTTGTCAAAGACAGTAGTAGTTGTAGTAGTAATCTTGCTAGTGTAGGAACAGACTCCATCAGATTGTAAAGAGCTTTCAATGATGGACAATATTTAAAAAACACTTAAAAAGAAAAAAAAAATCACAAATGGAAAAAACATAAAAAGCAGCAATGTTAAAAATACATTAAACGTATACAAACCAATTTCAGAAAAAGATGTGTAAAGACTAACTGCAATTCCAAAGCTTGTAACCAAAAATTTTAATGTTAGTGGATTGTTTTCCCATATCAACATGCTGGTTTTCCTTTTGTTTGTTTGTTTGTTTGTTTGTTTGTTTGTTTTTCTCAACTGAAATACATGCATACTAATATATGAGAATAGAAAAGATTGCTGCAGTTATGTTTTGGGTAATGATAGAGGGATGCTGTACTGTATGGCAATGGACTGCCTCAAAGTTGACAAATGGCCCAAGAACCCATTTGAAGAAATACAAGTCAACAAGCTGTCCCTTTGTTTTTGTAATAATTTCTACTTAATAGCACAGTCACAAAAAGCCAGTATGTACTGTATGGGAGAATAGTCTATCAGTTTTCTTGCTATTTAAGCATTCAGATACCAATGGCTTGCAAAAGTAAAAGAATAATGTAATGTCTATTTTATTCTCAGGTCAACAGCTCACAGAGGTTTTTTCTGTTACAGAAATTCACGTTACACCTTTTGTTTCCAACAGGAGATAAGCATTGTTTCTTTCATATGTTGATTTAATAACATAAAATGTTAAGTTGAGTGAAATTGTTAACACGGCATTGTATCTGGGCATTCAAAAAGGGTAAATGATTTGCTGGTTTTAACATTGGAAATCCTTTTAAATCCATTATACCCAGACAAGGAGAGCATTGCAGACAATAACGGGCGTTAAAAAGAGTTTTGATTAAAAAAAACAACCTTCTGTATTTATGATAGATATGAACATTTTTGGTGTTAAGTAGATTGTTGCATTGGAAATGAATTTAAACAGTATGGTAGGTTGAAAAAACTTTGTGTACATTTAGCTTTTGTATTGTCCAACTTTAAGACGCTTCATTTGATGTTGTCTTGGTCATTCCGATAGACTAGATTATGGACAGGTAATTTATCGCATTTTGTTTCTGTCTTATTCTCAACTTCTTGAGAAACATTCACCCAAATGCCCCTCCTGACAAGGCAGGATCCTCCTTAAGAATTATTTAAATGTTATGCTTTGGTTGGTATTGCGCTAACCAAAACTAAAAAGATCCTGGGGGAAATATTGAACGTTTTATTTTATTTAATTTTTGTGTTACCTTTGTGCACTTATCACTGTCTGACTCCTATTTCTCACTCTACTTGTTCCTATCTTCGCACTTATTTTTCTCTGCTCTCCTGTGTTTGTAGATATGTACACTACAAAACAGGTCTTTTGTTCTTCATGTAGTGTGGCTACAGTCTTTATTTTCATTTTGACATGTTTGTTGTCATAAATGAAAATGAAAAAGAATACTAATAATAATTCTCACGCTTTAAGACAAAAAGAAAATCCAAAGACTAAACACTTTTCACCATTGGTGCATACATATGAGAAAAGAGGCTTCTTTATACTTGAGAATTTGTTGCTGTTTTTAGAGGAAAGAAAACAAAGTTTTAAAAGACAAAGGAGTACGTATCAGAGTTGCCGTTTCTGCTTCTTTGCAAGCAAACAGGTGGCTTTTTTACGTAAATACCAAAAACCAAAAAGGGCCCTTGTCCTTGCATTGTGGAGTAGCACCGTTACAGAGCCATTGCAGTTTGTAAGATAGAGGTTATTAATCTTTGTTTTACTTTTTTGTCACATTCAAGTGTCCATTTTTTAAAGAAAACATTTATAAGGTCTGGTCTTCAAGGACATACGTTTTGCTGCTAATGTAGAATTTTGAAAGGAAAAAAAATACCTAGATGCATGCTCATTTTGCTTTTGGCTAAGCTTTAACTAAAACCAACAATAAACCAATTTCTTGCCTCTGCAACACCTTTTTTTTCTTGTTGCAAAAACGGAACTTTGAAGACTGTGAATATATGTTCCAAAGGACATTTTGCCGATTTTTTTTTTTTTGAACAGACCAATGTTTAAAGCCAATGATCTATAATGTTTGTAAAGACAGTGCATTCCAAATATCACAGTGGATTTTTGTTAAGCAAGGACTGATCCTATTTCATTTAATTGCTTTTAATTGTCACAATCGATTTTTTTCTCTTTTTTTTTTTAAGTGACTGTAAACTGTTGTGTACATTTTTGCTTCATTGGTTGCTGAATAACGTGACCTCCATATGTCATTTTGTGCTGGCATGGAACATTGCTGAAAATCCCTCCATCCAGTCAAGGTTGTTGCTCATTTGTTAAGCAAGTAATAGTGGTTACCAAAAAATGTATATAATACATCTGGTACTGATGCGTCTCATAGGTTTAGTAACATTTATGCCAGTCAACATACAACTAGTCTCAGAGGGAAATGATGGCTTTTTTGATGAGTTGACCCCTTCCTGGGAAATCCACCAGTGACTTGTCCCACGTGTCTGCAGGGTGCCACTTCCATGCACAGATTACAGGTCTTTAAGGGACATCTTCATTCCAAAGCATTATTTCTGGAAAAAGGAGGAGGTTTTTTGAAGATGTCCCTTGATTTCAAATAGCAAGGATGCTTTCATGTCCAAAGAAGTCAACCACTTCATTTTATTACAAAGAACATAGAAGTGCATAGTTACCCCCACCCTCTCACTGATGATTCAATGAACTAATAGTTTTATTTTTAAAACCAAAACCAAAACCTATTTAAATTTGTGAAACTACTTTTTGGCCACTATTGTTTGAAGTGCTTCGTGTTGCAGAACAATGTGATTCGGTGTTAATACCACAGCATGCTGTTGGAAGTCATGAGATTTGGTCTGCAAGCTTGTTACCTTTTTAGAAGTCCAATTCCCTTGAATTACTCTTCACATGTTGTTTCTGAAATCTTAAGTTGTACAGTTTTCTTAAATGTTCTCTTCTTTTCATTTTCAGACAATGTCAGACGTGTTGTTATTTTCTTATAATTATTTGTATTTTATTTAGTTAATGTATATTACTTTTTATCATAAATTAACACTAGCTTTAATTTGAATTGCTGAAATTACGAAACAAAAAATATGACCTGGCCACTTTATGGTGTGAAATGTTCTTTATATTCATTGTCTACCTGATACTGTTTGCTCTCTTATTTCCAAAGTGTAATTTTTTGGGCTCTTTTGTGGAAGACAAAGTTGAGGTCTCTACATAAGATTCAGCCAGCATGGACTGTGTGTGTGTGTGTGTGTGTGTGTGTGTGTGTGTGTGTGTGTGTGTGTGTGTGTGTGTGTGTGTGTGTGTGTGTGTGTGTGTGTGTGTGTGTGTGTGTGTGTGTGTGTGTGTGTGTGTGTGTGTGTGTGTGTGTGTGTGTGTGTGTGTGTGTGTGTGTGTGTGTGTGTTTCATAAGAGCCAGCATCAATTCAATTTTTTTCTTGTTTGCCTTTTATTGTTTTTATATGTTACACACCAAAACAAACTGAACCACAAAAGCTGGATTATGAATAACACAAATTTAGAAAATCCAATTTTAAAGAAAATGATCAGAAACAATACCGAAGCACTGAGCAGTTTTTACTTTGATTGATTTTATGAATGTGGCCAAAGCTTTATGCAGTTGAAATGAAAAGAAAACAAGTTACATGTTGTGCCCCAGACAAGTGTATATTTTATTGTGGCACAAATCATATTGTGGATAATTGGATCCACTGACTTAACATTGGGATACTTGATTTTAATGGACATTTACAAAGAGAGAGATAAAGACAAGGTTTTGCTGTAGAGGTCATCTTTTGCCCACTGTGAAAACGAACGTGTACCTGTATACAGATATAGATATATTTAAAACAAGACATCAACTTTTTTTGTTTTTGAGAAGAAGGACTGAAAAGAGAGAGAAAAAGGACTTTGGGAAGCTTTGGAGATCTTCTTAGGAGGACATGAGAGGCTGCGGGCACACCAAAACTGGGCATGGGAGCCAAAGGCCGGCTCAAAACAGCTTTAAAACCACCTCCTTATTTGATAACTGACAATTCTGTAATGGAAATGGACTCTGGAACCAATGGACATGTGTGACACAGAGAGGAAAGTCCTTAGATGAAACTGAACTTTAGTGGCTCCAGCTGCCTCTTTTCCTTTCTGTCTGTCTCTTTCTTTCTCCAGCTCTGCCTCTGCTTCTGCTCTTTGATGGACATTTTCCAAATTTCAGGACAGGATGGACAGACACGCTTGCTTCATTTCTCCCAGTTCATGTTGCTACCCGTTTCATTTCCTTGTGCTTGTCTCTGGTTGACAAGTTAAGCTCTCCAGTCAAATGGCGGCTCACCCCTCTCTCTGTTGATTACATCATCTAAAAAGAGAAAATAATAACAGAGAGAGGGGACGGGCTCTCAAAGCTGTCATTCTTAACGAGGCAGTTACACTAAAAAAGCGTATTAACCAAAATTAACAACCAAACTAACAACCAAACAACCATTTGCTCCAACTTCAAAGATGAACTGTTACTTGGAGCTCTTTGTTCCTTTTGTGACTTCTGGTGCCACAATGTTTTTTTATGCTTTTAGTTTTTCTTTTTGTTTCCTTAAATTACTCCTCCTTTGAGCCTCATAAGCATGGCTCTGTGGCTCCAGGCAGCCCATCCGAGGGTAGAAAAAAACAGCCTTGCAATGTACAAAAAAGAGCAAGTTAAACCAAAAATGTTGTTCTTGATGTCTTTTCTATACTGTAGTCTTGTTAGCTTTTTTGTTACTGTAATTATATGATGAAGATTTCCAAACTGTACCAAATTACATGGAAACTAACATACATACAACCACATGGAACTTCAGACTTTTAAAGAAACTTTTGTCACAAAACCTTGTTGTCCTAGTTAAGTTGATTGTAGATGGTAATTGAATATACTCCTTTGAAAATATTTCATCAAGTATGTTTCTTGCTCATTGTGATACATTAAAAAAGTATGAGCATAAATTGCATTGGTGTGAGTCATCTTTGAGTGTTTTATGATTTGATGTTAACAAACTACTTCTTGGCAGAACCCAGAGAAAAAGTATGTTTTACATGATGACCATATTATATTCAGAACGTAGAAGACATGTAAATGTTATGCTTAATGGCAACCTCCATTGTTGAGAGCCAACTGCCAAAAACTGCAGCTTGTTGGCAACTTGAGACTGGCTCCAAAAGCATGTCAATCCGTGTAGACCCCCATGTTAAAATCCACAATTATTAGCAGAAAACATTTGTACAGCCTCGTACAGAAAAACTATTTTGGTCTATAGCTTGTCATCTGTTGAGTGTGCATAACTTTTTTATAACTATCTAAGGTCTTTAGCTGCCTAGGGTAGATCTCGTCAAAGGTTACTAGCTGTTAACTGTCTGCTCTGGTGCGTAAGCCTGGGCCGCCGAAGCGCAACTGAGGTTCCACCTCTTTGCCCATAACTATAAGCCGGGGAGTAACCAATGGCTAATGCAGTGGTCCTGGTAGTTTGGACCGCTCCCAATTAAAACAGGTCCTCCTCTGCCTGTTAAGCAACATATTATTCTCAGCAGGCATTGAGATACAATAACAGGAGGATCTACATCAACAACGGTGAGCCCCCACTGACATATTATGGTCAATTTGTACCAGATTTTGAGCCGTCAAGTTGTTGAAATTAGAATGGTTTTGCACTGTTTTATTTTATACTTAAGGAGATCTTGTCAAATTCCCTTCAACCTCTGAAGATCTGTTTGTATTATCTGTGTTATATTTAGACGGCTTGTTGGATTAAGGCACTCACCTTGGGTTGCAGTGTGCCACATATGTTATTAAAGGTACTGACAATCTTGCTTGGAAAAATTGAATCTAGAATTAGTGTTATTGTAAGGAATAATAATAATTAATAGTACTTCAGATCTTCTTGAATCATTTCTTTCAAAATTGCATTAAAACTGTGATCTTATAATAACCATACTTTTGGATATTTTACCAAGTAAAGACCATTCCAAGGACTTCCAATAGATTGTATGCATTAGAATATGCCTTTTATCAAACTGTAATACATATTATGGTCTGTGTTCACTTAAGGCAGCAATCATTACACAATGACATCATTATCTCTTTCTTTCACACTTATTGTATCAAAGAGAAAAGATCATTTTAAAATAAATGTGTAATTACATTAAATAAAGAAAAACTTTAAATGATCAAAATGATAACCTTTTTGTAAGGCCACACACATCATTTAGATTTAGTGACAGTAGTATCCATTTTTGTAATAAATTATTTACTGATTTTGTTTGATAGATGAACACATTTATCAAAGATGTTTTTAAGGCATGGCGCTTTGTAGGGGGATACAAATCTGAGGAACCGCAAACCTCTAAAGAGAGTTTAAGGAAAAGGCCATCCTGTGTCATGCAACAGGCAAGATTCATTGGCCATGTTGAGCCAATTAACACGCAAGGGCACATCCCGAATGAATTAAAAACACCCTAATCCGATCAGTGTGAAAAGCAAGGCCATTTCCTTCACAGGCCTGGACCAGATGGCACTCACACTCAAATACTGCATTGAAACAGGCCAGGCCCAGTCACACAGTGTGAAATTGGGTTAGTGCATGAGTCTAACATAGGCCCTGGGCAATCTGAGCGCCCAAACCAATTCTCCCCTAGCCTAAAGGTACTGGGTCCATCAGGCCAATCTTTAGCCCCATATTTAATTATCATTCTCAATGCACCTCACTAACTCAGTCATTTCAGTCCGAGGTGGAGCTGACAGCTTCCTAGAGTCATTTGTCTCTTTAAACCGGCCAACCTTTTACATATCCCAAATAGCCCCTGACATACTACAGAAGGTTCTCTTTGGTAGCCCAGAAGACAAGCGAAGCTCTGTTGGATAGAATATCACAGACTCTGTTTGTACACTCTGACCCAAGCTGGGTGGTGTTACCATGCTGAGGTCTAAGTTCTTGCTTTGTTGCGATAATGGCTAGATGGGCTTTCCAAAGCTCTTCAGTATCAGCTTTCAATCTTTTCAGGGAACAAATGATGGAGGATTTTCGTCATGATTACAAACACTTTGATTGTGCAATGTCATCTTTAGCCCTGTCTTAAATGAAAAAACATAGTTCTCTAATTGTTGTTCGGCTTAACCTTCGTCTTGTGTTATTTCCCTGTTACCGTCTCTTATGTTAACGGGTCGGTTTTGACCCGTGTTTTAATTTAGTTGTAAAATACACTAAAAACAATGATCTATCTTCCAATTTGTTTCTCATCTCTTGGTTACCTTGTTAGGCTTCCTTATCCATAAAAATATTGGTTTTAATATTTTTGGTGTGGGCCCCTGGGCCTTTGTTTTGACAGTATACCCCTCGATTTCAATTAAAAGAAAATGTAAAATGAACCTCAAGAGAATCATATAAATAAATAAAAGGTTGTTATGTCACCTGACTATTACTGAGGGGATTTAGATAAATAAATCTTAAATAAATTTGTTTTATTTATTTTTTCATTTTAATATTATTAACTATAGTAACATCTATGGTGTTACGGGTCAGTTTCGACCCATATATATTTACTTCAAGAAAAAGGCAAAAAAGTCTCTTTGTTCAGCAATAGAACTTTAGTACAAACACAAAATGAAAAGCAGAACAAATATATATATATATATAACATAAATATAACAAAATATAGATTTTCAAGGTCAAACAAACAACAACCAATCAAGCAAATCAAACCAATAGAAATCAATTACTAGTTCCAACACTAATAAAAAACAAAATCAGAGTAAAAGTCTCTGTGTGCAAGAACATGCATGTGTATGTGTGTGTGTGTTTAGATGCATGTGTGGCAAAAAGTGACACTTTTAGTGTGTTCTTTGCAGAGATATTTGTTGCAGTTGAAGCACAATACATTTGTCTTTCTGTCCTTACTGCTTGGGCAGACCTGACACCTCTTTCTTTTAGAGTCAGGTGGCCTGAGTGGGGTTGTGGTTGTGGCTGTTGTGGATGATGTTGAGGCAGGGCTGTCTGAGGAGGATGCTGGCGTGGACGGAGTTCTAGGTGAGTGCTGCAGCTGTCTGACCAAGGTTGCAGCATCTGGGTCTCGGGGCACCCGTTCCCTTCGCTCAATGTGTGGCTTGACAAGGGAATTTCCCAGCTCCTCAAGAAACATTCTCCGCTTGTTTTTTTTGGTTGAGTTCCATCCTTGGTGGATGTGGGTCCACAACACAAATGCATTACATGCAGACACATCAAGGATGTTGTAAAACACAACCATTGGCCATCTCCTGGTCATTCACTGGCAAGTGTAGGTGGCAGTCAGCTTGTCCAGGTTGCCCACTCCTCCTTTGTTTTTGTTATAGTCGAGGATAATTGTGGGCTTTATGTCACTTCTTGATGACACAGCTGCATCTTTGTGAAGAGTAGACATAAGTATCACATTCCGTTTTTTTTTTTGACAATATGAGACAACAGTGGTTTTGTCTGTAAAAGCAAACTTTGTGGAGAGTGCAGTCCTGTCCTTCACCTGCAAGATTTCAGCAGGCAGCTCAGGTTTATTTTTCTTCACTGTGCCCACCATGGTAAGTTTCCTCCTGAGAAGTTCTTGTCCAAGGTCATAGCTGGTAAAAAAATTGTCACAAGTGACATTGTGACCCTGCAGTCCAGTACTCATATCGAGGACCACACGTTTTCCTTGGTTTTTCTCAGGGATGCCACTCGCAGCTTTGCCTGTGTAAATGTGTAGATTCCAGGCATAGCTGGTTTTCGCATCACAGGCTGCCCAGATTTTTATGCCGTACTTCCCTGGTATGTATTGCCGGAAGGGGCATTTTCCTCGGAAAGGGACAAGACGTTCATCCACTGTCACCTCTGGCCCTGGGTTGAACATCAGTGGAAGGAGCTGCACCCATCTCTCCCAGACATCCCTGATGGGGGCAAGCTTGTCAGATCTTGCTCTGGTATCTCTGTTGTCAAATCTGAGGACTCTTGATATCATGTGAAAGGTCTGAAGTGACATTGTTGCCCGGAAAATATTTCTGCCTGTCGATGCGTCCCACAGACTATCAGTGGCCTCATTGCAGGATCTGTACACTCCAGCAAGAAGAAGAACACCAATATAAGCATCCAGGTATTCCTCATCAATGTCTTTCCATATGCTGCCATGGACTTTTTTTCCTTCAAGGTTTGTCATAGCAATGATGACTCTTTTTAGTGACAATGGCATAAATAGCTCAAAACTTGTCTTGATGTCGCTGACTCTCATCACAGCAAACCTTGTGATTCCAGGGGTCATTTTGATGACATTTGCAGCAGCTGCCCTGCCATGTACATCAGGAGGTAACAGATCTTACCATTTTTGGACTTGAATCTTTCAGCGGGAGCAGCTTCAGCACCGGTGACCTCCTCATCAGACTCATCAGATGTGTCTGTGTCTTCTGGATGATACTCCACATTGTCTTCCTCCTCAGAAACCTGCTCATCCGAATCACTATGCTGCTCTGTGTCCTCTCCCTCATTTTCACCAAAAATATTATCCAGAACTTGGCTCACTGAAAATCTTCTTCTCATTTTTGCATGCTACAAATTGGAGATGTGCACTCTGCAAGTCACCAATTCTATACTGAATTGGCCTCACATGTCTGGACATGCCAGTCTTTGTTTGTTTTGTTTTTGTGCAGGTATACTGGAAAACAAGGCAAAATGAGAATCCCCTAAAGCTCACATGATTGGGAGAGGAGCTGGCTGTCAGTGTGTTGGCTGACAGTGAACTTGTGATTTCAGTTTTGGCTCTAATTATTGCTTTATAATCTTATTTTTATAACTGGGTCGAAACCGACCCTAACAACACAAAGGTCTTAATTTCAACTAGAGCATTTTATAATTTAGTGAAAACAATTTTTTTAGTTTTATTTTGTTGAAATATAGGTTCCTGACAAGTCATAAAGCCTTGATGCAATAAACAAATTTATATGGTTATTTTATGCATTTAAAACCTAAAAACGGGTCGGTGCATCCCAGCATCCAATTCCTCACTGCTACAGTCAGAGCATCCTGCCTTCCTCTTAGTAAAGAGAGGGGTCACCCCTGGCAATGTGTTCTGTTCCATGTTGTTCACAAATGGCCAAAAATGTAAGCAGCAAAACTTGCTTAAAGAGGCTGCTGGCACCATAGTGTAAGGAAGAATTAGATGAGGAATCTCCAAAGTATGTAGACTTAAAGCCAACTGTTTTGACTAATGCTAAACATATTGAAGCCCCGGACCATATTGAATAAGTGTAAACTGTTCTGAAGTGCATTGAATTGACACATTGAAGTGTGTCACCAGCATATGGACATACTGGATACATTTGCCATTAAGCCAATGAAAAACCGAGCTAAGCTGGTCTGCTTTGCAAATGAGCAGCTTGCACTGCCACTGTCAATGGTTAACCCCTGACAGACAGTTTGTTGAAATGACATAAATGACCGTGAGGAACAGGAATTTCACCAACAAGCCTGAAAGCCATATTAGGCTTCTTTCAACATTACATACCTACTTCTTCCCCCTGTTTTCCACCCCCACCTATACCTCTTTGTCTGGCTACATTGTATCTTTCGATATCAATGTCAAAGGCAAATTACATTGAGGATAGGTCAAACTAATTCAATCTAATTTGTCAGATAAAATGATGGGTGAGTGAGGATCAAAGGAATGAAACAATTAAAAGGGAGTACTCAGTTTCTTTTGAAATATAGCCTTAAGTTTCATGATCAAAGTGGGCTGACTCATCTTCACGTCAATTTATACTGTATACCCAGAAAAAAATATACTTGTCAGTATTAGCCCACACCAGTGCTGGTTAAGTGAGTGGCCTATAAACCCCTCTGCCTAGACTCCACCTCACTGGCTTCCCACCCACGTGGGATTCATGCTGGTGTAGGTGTTGAGGGTGTCTTGGCAGGCTCTCTGCCTTGCCAAAGCAATTCCCGTCTCCTGGAACACAGGATCAGGTGTCGCCATTTTCACAGCACCTTCTGGTTCTGTTTAACAGGAAATGAGGTCCATCAGAAGGACTCTGACTAAAACTGAGCCAGAATGGGCCCTGACAGGCAGGAATATTAGCCTGTGCCGGCAGTCAGTAATTGAATGATAGGCTCCCCCCTCTCAGTCGTAATGAAGAGAATATGTGCTGGGAATGTGTTTGTCCTTCTCTATCCTTCATCTGCCCTTTTCCTTTTCTCTTTCCCCCCTGTTTTCCCCCCTTAATAAATCATTTGTGGGGTAGGAATAAGGGATAATTTTACTTCACTTCAAAGTGCTTCTCATGGTGTCATTTCTGTAACCTCAAAGTGATGATGCATTAAAAAGGCTTCGGGTGAGCTCTGCTTGAGTGTTTTCAGGCTTTAAACGAAGTTGCGCTGATAGTGCCGTGAGAGAGTGAGCTGGAGTACATGAGAGATCAATTATCACACCTCATTTTGCTCTCATATGCAAAATGATAATGGGTGGACCATGTCAGACCTGAACCATCAGGTGGTGTATCCTTTCTCCATAAATGTGTTTCACAGATTGTCTGAAGGGGTCTGTTAAATCCCTTTAACAGTTAAAAAAGAAGGGAAAGAATTTGGCTTCCCCTTGATCTGTCTTCAAATGTCCCTCTGCGGACAAGATTTAAGAGTGATAAAGCAAGAGAATAAACCTAACACTCAGCTTGATATCACTACACACTTGTGAACACTACTGTGGTATTGAACGTTTGAAAACAAAGCAAAACAGGTAAACCCTTGTTCTGTAGTCTTTCCTGTGTGTTTGTCAGCAAACAGTAGAACAACTGTGTATCTATGTGTAATGTTGTGAGTACATGTGCCACAAAGGAGGCAAGGGTTTAAGGGTGAGGGAAGTGATGCTGTTGAGGAAGTGGGAGGCACACCTTTGAAGTGCAGCCTCATATTTCACATAGCTTTGGGGAGATTGTAAAAAGAAATCTTAATATAATAATTGTTTTAGGACTTGTTCTTATTAATATTTCTCTGACTTAGGTTTTGCATTTTTTTTTTAAACCTTAACCAAAATCAGTTGTACTGCATTGCTGCTGGAATGCCTGTCAGACTGGGCCCTGACCCTGGGCTAGCTGCTATAATGATGGGAAGATGAAAGAGCCAGGCCCATTCCCAGGCTGCCCTGTTAGGGGGTGCAAGCCTGTGAAATGGAGAGATAATGGAGACCAGGTGTGCTGTGGATGCCTGAGACACTCCTCAGTCAGTCTGAGAGCTCCTCTCAGTGAGAGGGAGGGCACACTACCACTGTTGAAACCGACTGGGTCAGAGTCCAATTGCTCACTCCATATACTGCAAACTTATACTGAATATACTTTACAATATATGTGTATGCAACAAAAAATAGAGTAATTACTACAAAATATATGAGTTGAGCTGTTTCAGTTGCTGCAGCATCTTTATTTAAATTGGGGATATGCTGCTTTTCCCTTCATAAAAACTACATTGTTTTCATAAATATGAGAGTATGGGCTCAAAATAAATGTGTTGCTTAAATAATGTGGACATGTTGTTTCGAGTGTATTCATAAACACAGTGCTTTGTCCAATCAGAACTACTATTTTTGACGATTTACCCAAATCTATATGTTTCTAATTTATGGTATAGGAGTTTAAAAAGAAAGATTGGGCAGACTGGCCACACAAGTGTTTCTAATTATAACAGACAGGCTTGCAAAGTTCTCCTGTGATGGAAATCTAATTAGCAGACAGCTAGCAGAATCCAACATTGAATTTAACATCAACAATTTAACTCTTTAAAAAGACCCTATTTCAAAGACTCATGAGGGAGAAACAGTCAGCCCCACTTCTGTGTTCTGCAGGAGGTCAGAGAATGTCAATTGGACAGAGAGCTGAAAAAAAGCTGAAGAGGGACTCAAGTGAAGATAAGTTCTCATTAAAGCCTTTCCATAAGAGCTTGTTGAATGATAAATATTAAACATTGATTACATACAAATAGGAGTGGCTCTCTTATCATCACTGACTATTGTCTTCCTGAGATTATCGTATAATTAAATCTAACAAGGTCCTTTTTGTCAAGTGAGTGAATTACTAATTATTCCCACATGAATAAAGGGCAATCACACTGTGCCTGACATATTAACATGCATGCAAAGGTAGTTGATCCATAAGAAAATGAGAATATTGCATTAAAGCAGATTCATATTTGATTTACTCTGTCTGGCTTTTTAAAGGGCTGTCATTAAGGATGGTTTATCTTGTAAGCTCATATGTTTTTGGGTTGCATATGTGCATATTGTTTAAGCAGTCATTATGTTGACCAGATCATTTTATGGGAGACAACATTTAAAAAAAATCCTGCCCCAATTGGAAACTTCAATTAAAAAGAAAATGAAAGTGTGTGAATATGTTTCAACCATTATTGTGTGTAATAACCAAAACAATATTTTTGACGGATGCACGTTCTTTTGCCAGGTTAGGATCTCAGAAGCCCAATTTAAGTTATGAATAGGTTTTATTTTTGGGGGAATAATATCAACCTTCGATTTGCACGTTAAGTTGCTGATATTTCATTTGAGTTCAATTCTCCAGAGCTCTCACTTTACATGACTTCTGAACAGAATATATATTAAAAGTAGTGGATTAAAATGCATTCATTTTAGGGGAGGCTTGAGTCATGCATCTGGCCCAAACTATGTCCTTGTGTCCTTTTACTCTGCCTTACAGCTGTAACATGCCTCAGCTAGATCAACCTTTTCCTACCATCCTCATTCTGACGAATACATTTACATTTTGTGAATGAGAAACACATTTCCTTTTTTCTCTCATTCTTCAAAGCATTCTGTTAAGTTCCAACAACACAACCTACACAGTAACAGGATTCAGTCTGTCTGAGCTGTCTGAATGCTTAAGACAGTGGTCGACTGGCTGAGTATCTGTTGTGCTACAATTCCTACAATTGTGAATCATAAGCAATTAATCTGCAGCATACTGCCTGGAGCCCAGCCCTACCCCAACACACACACACACACACACACACACTTGCTCACAGTAATGCACACATACCCTACCCTTTGGTCTGCCGCTTAATCTTCCCACAGTCTTTCTCGTACAGACATGTTACTCTGACCGTATCAAGCCAAGGTCACTGAACATTCATTTTAAATTGTTGCCTATACTGCTGCAGCTTGGAATTAATAAGGCCACCATTTAAATGCTACAGTTACCAAACTCATGTAACAAATGGGCAATGTTCCCACCATGCACTCTTTCCCTCTCCCCTTCCCTTGATATATTAATTTTTGAACAAACGTCCCCGCTTGACTACTGTAACAAGGTATGATGTATTGAGCCCTGGCTGTTGCCATGGAGACAGCAGTCCCCTCTTACTTGTCATTAGAGCACAAACAAGCATTGGCATCTAATGTCATTCCAGTCAACATGAGGGCGAGCGATAAGAAAAGGGAGAGAGTGTTTTGGACCTACTCTTTTTTCTCAGTTTCTGTATTGTTTTTTGTGTGGATTATTTGGATTATGCTGGATGTTATGGGCCAACATACTGTGAGGGGGGGGGGGGGGGGGGGCAGGGGCATTGTTAGGTCATAAACCTTCTCCTAACGGAGAGGCACCCTTACTGTTGTCTTGTATGTTGTGTGCATCTCAGTGCATTGATCTTTAGTTGGCCTGCAATTGGAAATAGGTGTATGGATTTCACATGAAAATTAGAAATACATTTTTTACGTAAGGATTCATTGGACTGTGTGCTACAAAAATAAAAGAGAAATGTTGTTCATTTCTTTAGTAAGGTGCTGCTTGCCTATATCAGTCTCAAAGGAAGTTAATCAGATGACATCCCGTGCTTCTCATTTTCTGTGAACTCTGATGAAATTACAGGCTGATTGGAAAATGCATCAAATGAGTTTCATCAGAATTGGGAAAATTGTATTCAGTTTTCTCTCAGCTTGTATCATTTTAAGCTTGGTTAAGATAATTATGTTGTAACTGAATAATAGTACTGTAGGAGTTTTGGAATATTCCAGGCTATTTTAATTCCATTATATATAACGTTTTCTTCTTGTTGCCTCAGCATGAAAGGGCACCTAATTTTCAGATGTTCTTTCTCCCCTCATTTCAGTTTTAATCGGTGGCCGCTTTTCTAGTGTTTGAGGTGAAAGTGTGGCCCTATGCCTCACTGTCTTTCCTCTGAACACAATCTCTTCTTCACACAGAACAATAATCCTACCTTATTTTTTCTCTATGTGTAGGTCTTTTATTGCTTCCAGGTGTTAAGGCCCTGTCTCCCCTTTGCCTGCATATGTGTTAAGGAAAGAAAAAAAAAAAAAGCCCTTTGTTTGGAGTTGTGCTTTTTCAAACTGAATATTAAGTTGGATATGCTCTCTGGAGGCAGACAACACAAAAAAGGACCAAAATAAAAACTAGGTGAATGAATATTTGCATTTAAGAAAAACTGTGAAAGATGTGGAAGATTGAAAAAAACAAATGGGGTACAAATCAAAACTGTATGCTGCATGCACAGAAAATAGTCACAAAATAAACTGCTACTTCAGAAACCAGAAGTAAAGTAAACAAGTAAAGCATATATTTTGTTAAAGTTACAGTAGGTTTAGTGATTTATGGGAACTGCAGGATGCCACATCTGTTAGTGAGCTGTATGTTGACTGGTCAGTTTTTGTTTGGTGATATATGAGTTTCATCTGGTGTGATCTGCTATGAGAAGTTTTTATTATTTCTGTATGCACTTCCCTTTAGTGAACAATGTTTTGGTTATACATAATAGTTTGTTTTATAAAGCCAATGCCTACTAAATAATAATAACTTATTGCTTAGTACATGTTCTTCTTACACCTGCCGAGAGTAATATTAGATTTGCAAACAGGAAACACAGAGTCTTTAGCAATTGTGGCATAGACTCTAAATATCCATTCTGGACTTTCTCCTTTTTCCTGCAAGCAGCTAAACTGAGATCACATGTACTTGCAATGAAAAGTGGCAGGAAATTGACTAAAGCATTGGAAATCAATGGAAAGTAAATGTGCTCTCTAAGTACAAGTGAACAGCTGATAGCTGCCTTCTGTCTACCGCTCTTACTTTGCCTTTCTATCCCTCTTTTCCTCTTTACTTTTTTCAATTCCTTTTTCCCATTCTGTCTCTTTTTCTACTCACTATTCACTCTTACTCACAGTCTCTACATCTGCTAATCCAATATGTATACTAAACAAAACAAACAGGGTTTAATGTGTTGGCTTACAAGTGGGCCTGTGTACTCATCATTAATAAATGGAAATGAGATAGTTAATTAAACTTTAAATATAACAATGATATGATTTATAATGTATCTGTGTTTTAGTGAGGTTTACATTACGTTTATTGCAGCAACCAAGTATTTTATTATAATAACTACATTTTTATTAACATTTAGGAAACTGTTTATAAAACATCTATTAAAATTCTACATTTGTAACACATAATATGCAGTTAGAAGTTTATTAACATTTTTGGTTGGTTAATATAAAGTTTGAATTGATAACATGTTGTTAAATGTTTAATATTTGATTTCTAGTCCATATATCTATGTAATTCTTATAGAGCTTTAAAAACATACCATGGTAATCCTTCGAACAGATACTTAATTTAATATATAAATTGTTGTAACGTGTGCAATAACAAACAGTTAAAAAACAGTAATTGTAGCATTATAATTGTTACCTGATTTTAAACAGTTAATAACCATCAAAACTGTTTTTTTATAAAGTGTTATGTATCAGATGTATCTGTTTGTAAGTAAAAGTACAAATAAAGTGGTAAGTGAACATCTGGAAAGGTGTCACAATTACTTTTGTGACTACCCATTATCAAGGCTGTTTTGACAATTTACTGAAAATGTGCAGTCAGGCTAATTATGTTAAGGTTTTATTTAATCAAGCCGGATAATTCTTAGGAACATGTTAAAGCAGAAGAACAAAAACGCTCACCTCATAGCCAATTACCATTTTGAACTTCAATTACACTATTCCCCTTTGGATAATTGGTACAACACACAATATCCTGTGAAACAAATGGTGCAATGCAACCTATTTTACAGTGAGGTAAAAAGTATATTAGATCTACATGAGATTTTGCTTTGATCCCTCAGACAAACATTTAAAAAGTGAGACAGGGTTATATTTCCCATTTGATAGACAAATAAATACACAGAAGGCCATCAATCTACAATCACTCCACATCATTTAATGGTGAACTATTTTTGTATCATTTAGATTTTTTTGTGACACCATACCCACCTTAAACAGTTCATTGTGACCTCAACAGGAGTCCTTTAATGCAGACAGAAAAGAACTGGAAAAGCACAGAGGTTTATCGTGGCAGTGTCCTGATGGCTTCTGGCTTAAAGATACAACTACATCACCCCACCCCCACCTCCCTAGGTGTCCAGCTGCTTCATTATATCTGTAATCAACATGGTGTATTGGCTACTCCTGAATCACTAAGAACACAATGAAAAACCTGGTGCTACTCTATTCAAAGGAAGATTTAATGCGTTGGCTATTCAACAGGCACAAAAGCCTTAAAAAGCTCTGTATGAAAGCTACACGAATCAGTGCAATTAAAAATAATGCAGCCCAGTGGATACCGGATTTTTTTTTTCACCTGATACCAATATCGATGTTTCAGATTCCTTTTTTTGGCTTACCTGTTCATAATGCCTGACTTTTTAATAAAAACTTTATTTACAAATAAACTTGTCAATGCAAACTGATGTATTTCTATATTTTTTCCTCAAATAAAACTGACCCTAAAAATAAAATGAAATATATTGTGGGCCCTATTTCATGAGAATACCATACTGAGATGATGTCAATTTAGGGGGAAATATATGCAAGTTAAACCAATTGAGAACTTAGATATATGCAATCTTTATGTTTGTTTCAAAAGTATGTTACTTTTATGATTCAATTATCCCAATTTTACCAAGTTAAGAGAAAAGGGAAAAAAATGCTTTGGTAATTCTGTCAGTTATCAAGCCGTTTTAGTGGACATTAATCCAGACCACTTGTACCTCAAGGGATCAATGAACCAAGTGCCAAATCAATAGATTTTGAAAGAATTTTCCATGGATTTTCCACTATTCACCAAATTCTGTTGGCTTATGTTCTGTCTCTCTCCATTTAGCATTCAAAAAGATCATGATGCCAAGTGACTCAAATAAAAACTTGGATATTCCACACTTCCATACTGGGCCTGCAGGTTTTGGTAAAGAGAGCAAATGTCTTGCTAGGTACATCACATGAGAGAGAACATTTCAAAATTGTTCTTAAAATGTCATTCTTTTCTCTTTTTAAAGAGCAGCACAGCTCATATGCTAATACTGCCTGTTATGCATGAGAGCATTTAAAGCGCTGTATATATTATGAATGAAGAGGAGTTACTTGTCCAAATATGTGGATTGCATAAAGAGAGCATGGGGATCATGGGTAAAGGAGCCCTGTGGAATTGCTTTTTTATAATAGTGTTGTCAGTGGAGCTCCTGGCTGGGTTTGTATCTTGCCTTAGTAATGTTTTATTTTGTAAGATGAAGTCATTAGCTGGGGATATGAAGGTGTGGGTAAAATACAAATGCATTTAAACAAACAGAAGGGAGAAATGTAAACTAAAAAACATGAAACAAAAAGGCTTTTATGTATTTCTCTCTCAACCCACACCTATTAACCACCTCTTTTTCTGTCTGCACAGACTGGTGTGACTGTGACCATGCAGGGGTTAAATCCATTGCACCATAAAAACGAGCTGTTCATAAAATGGAGGAATAAGAAGCAGAAATAATATTTCAAGTATGATTAGTTCATCCGCAGGGCACCTTGTGCGATTGAGAAAGGGGGTGAGAGTGGGAGGGGGTATTGTGCACGGCAAGCAGTAAATTATATCTAGCCTTTGAATGATTCCTGCAGATCCTATTACGACAGCGAGGGGGACTGGGGAATGGTGGGGGGAATGGGGCAGTTGGGAGAGAGAAAAGCAGCAGAACGAATCGGATGAATTCTGTTTCCAGCTGTCCGAATGATGGGGGTGTGAGTGGGGGTGTGGGGAGTGCAGAGGAAGGACAATAAGACAATAACTTGTTTTCCGCACTAAAATCTATTGTGTGTAGACATCCAAACATGCAAACTTCAAACACTGCCTTCTTTCAGTTTCACTTCAACTATCACTCTCCCCAAATGTTACATCAGGTCCTTTTGCCAAATGGAGAAAAACACTATCACCCATTACCACCCCTGCACTACTCCACCCTCCCTGAAAATTTGAGAGGACGCTTGTCTGCCATTTGTCACTTTGACTGGTGATATAGTAGCTGATAGTGGCATTAATGTGCTGCTGCTGCAGATAGTCCTCACAGGAAAACAGAGACGCTGAATTTATTCACCCACTGCCTCAATTTTCAGAATACTTAACTTGTGGGGGAAAGAATCAGCTAAAATCGTTATATACATTATAAACGATCTTATATTCATAATATGAAAGACGTTTTGCAAATACATTAATTATTCTAACTCAACAAGATGTCTTTATACACATCGTAAATATTACCAATCAAGCTACAATTTCAACTGCTTATCAGCATCAAATTATAGTCCAGTAAAATGTGTCTTTTTACAGTAAGTTAAGTTCACACAGCCAAAAACCACAATGCTTGACTTGAATAGGATTATAGTTCACATTTCTAAAAGTTCCAAACACAGTGAATAAAAAGGATTTAATTGAGCAGTTAAGCACAGGCATGCTATGTTTAGGCTTTAATGCTTTTCAGTTGTTTTTATTGATATGATGAATTGTCCTTCTAGTCTACCAATCTAAAAAAAAATAAAAACTCAACATTTTGATTTACAGCATGAATGAGATAATTAATTAAGCCTTATTTTGGCAAACTGTGTTGGATGGTGGGTGAGTGCCAAAGGAGAGAACAGAGGACCAGGACATTAAATGCAGAACATTAATAATAACAGGAGAGGAAGCAAGGGGGAATTAAAATGAAATAATTCTGCACCCAACCTCCCACTTTAATTGCAAATTTAAATTTCCTATAATGGATTCTGACATCTCAAGTCACCAAAATCCATCATTCTGAAGGGTATTATTCCTCCATTAACCTGTCACCCACACCACCACCCTGCGTCTTTCTGCAGGGCTTAAAAGAGAAATGAAGAATTCTAATTACTCTCAAATAAAAAGCATATTGATAATCCACCCTTCTTTCACAAAGTCCTACAATCTGTAAATTCCAGCTAACTCTGAGCAGATCAAGATGATATCTTAAACAAGTCAGCATAAAGGTTTGAATTATCCTAATCTGATTAAGCTTCTATTTAACATTGCTGACAAATTACTAAATTATTGTTAATGTTCAAAGTAGAAATTTGGGAATTAAAAGCCAGAAATAACAGTTTGGGGCATTATCAACTAAAATAACAACAGCTATGGTACATTATTGTTTATGCATTACTTAACTAGCTTTATTCAATTTACAAATCAAACTGTCCACCTGAACCTCCAAATCATAAAACACAGATCCATGACTGGCACAGTTGCTGCCCCATTCAACACTGAACAGCTGAAGCCACATCCACTACAGCTGCTGCTAATGTCACACTCTTTACAGCTGTCAAATATATCATGCTTATGTATACTCACCACAACCAGATCGTTCTTATATGTGTAGTCAGTGTTTGCTTGTTACAGCTTAATGTACAGTCCAAGCAACAACCACCACTTTCTCTGAAAACAGTGGCTCGGGTAGTGCAAAACCTAAACTTAAATTATGAACAATTTTATTCTGAATTTCTTTCTCAAGAAGTTAAGGTCTCAAAACTTGCTTCCACTCATTCAGTTTTGTCTGTGAGATATGTAAGAATCATTGTTTGACCAAGAATATATCAAGTGTTTAATAAAGTTACTTTGGGGTGAGTTTGATGGATTTGTTTCTCAGCCATTTACATTATTTTGAAACCAATAGCCTACAGTATAAAACAAATAATCAACATGTGAACAAGGCAAGTGTTGAAAACAATTAAGTAATCAAGTATGACTCACAAGGTCACCTGCCAAACATTTGCCTCCTCATCACCACCATAAATGACACAAACCCTTGATATTTTTTCTCCTGCTGATCCTTAAAACATTGTTGCTGACTTAGGCCTTCACACTTTAAACAATAAAAAGAAACATTTAAATCAGAACCTGTATATTTATACATGCAAAAAAATGAATGTGGGTTGTCAGTTGCTCCATTTATTTAATTGTGAAAAAGCACATAAAGTAAATGCATTTGATCTACTATTGACAATATGCTATTGCACACACACAGCATAGTGCTAACTTTCATGTTAAAGCAGGGTTTTTGAAAACGGTTTCAAAGTTAAACTGAACATTGCTGAGTAAACTGTTCATGGATTTCACGGCCTGTAAACTGCTTGCTTTGTTGTAACCTAGTTGGGAGCGCTTTCAAGAAGGAGACATTTGTAGCACAAAAATATGAGGCTGTTACAATTTGCTCTTAAATCAAAATCTAATTTCTAATGCAACGTTTGCTATGACATTCTGTTATTGTATTGTAGGTCACATGCTGAAAGCTGTTTTGTGTTTTTTGACTGCTGTTTATGATTTCTCGCTCTAAAAAGCTCAGAAAAATAAATTTCAACTAATCAAATATAACACTGACATTGCTTGCTTTCAGCTTGCTTGTGTAGTTAACAGAAACCACAATTACCAAATTCTTCAGAGCTGAGATCCATTGACAGCAAGTTGGCGTTTACAAAACATAACAACATATAAGTCTGTTCTATGATGTCCCCTTCTTCTCTGGGGGCTTGCGTTTGACATACTGACTTATTGTTTAATCTAATTCAAAGTACATTTTTACATGTTAATCAATAAAACACAATTTTTTTCAAAACACTTTTCTTCCCTTCCTCTAAAGAAGGCATTGTGTGATGATGTTTTGTACGTAACATAAAATACAGTGACAATGTGCTGTTGCTTTTGTTTCAAGACCCCCATTTCAAGGATAAAAATTTACCAATTTACCTTGACATTACTTTTAGCACTTAGCTCATATCACAATTACTGAATTTTCCAGCATAAAGATCTATTTGTAGCAAGTCAGTGGGTTAAACAAAGGGGAACAATCTGTAACTCTGTCTGTGACATGTCTTGTGAAGTGGAGTTGACGCTTTTCTTTTCTAATCACTCATTAATGTTTAACAGGTTAATAAGTCAACATAATTTATACAATGAACATGTTGAGATGAAAGCAGGCCTGGTTCTATTGTATATCCAGAATGGCCAACATTTATTAATCTACACTGTTTGTCAAACAATTTAATTTTTCAAAAGACTTCTCCCCTCATCATTTAGGCAATCCGATATAAAAACTAATCTAAAAAAACACAGAAAATGGGAGAGTACGAGAACAATAATGTGAGTAATTCATGTCAACATTGTGAAGATCAACAAGCATGCCAAGGAGCTGTGAGCATGTAGGGAAAAAAATCTAAATAACAAGTCATCTGCCTGCTGGCATAATGCACTTGAAGCTGGCAGTCATGTAGCTCTAGACTGTTCTGTACTTTGGTAATCATTCAAATTTAATGAAATGCTTAAGGAGAAAATGGCCCGAATTGATGCTATAATGAGTTGCCAAGGGACATAATTTTAATAATCTTAGTTTGTAACAAAGATGTTGCCAAGTCATAGTCACATTATGAGCCTTGCATAGCCACTTTTATTGGCCAGATAAATCACACCGGCCTGAAGGAGTGCACTCTTATCCACAAATTCTTCTGACTAAACCGATGATTTCATTCAACCATCAAGATTAATTAACATCAAAAAGTATTTAATAATCCAACTGTTATTATCTTTGTTATCATACTATAGTACTTCACCATTTTGTTTTTTTATTCATTTAAAAATGGGGACTACTTTACCAGAATCTTTACACCATATCCATAAAATGTGTAGGTACTTTTAATACAAAAAGTCATACAATATACTGGAGATTTCAGAAATGAGCTTCTTGTAAAATATGAAAATATCTGGAACAACTATTGGGTCTTACTGAGAAATCAAAGTATTTGTACATAATAAACAAAATTGCTGGCAACAATTTTAATAATTTCATAAAATAATAATTAAATTCAATAAGTGTTGCATAAGAGTGCAACACAATGATTTATCAGAAAAGATTTTAGAGTTAATACATTTTTGTTATTAAAAATAAATAGTTTCCAATCTCATTAACGTTCCTTACATTGGCCTTGGACCCCATTTTACAGGTGCCAGACGGTCCCCTGGCTTATAATGGGCATGTTTGCTCTTGGTTTGATTTGAGTTTTCTCCTGTGAAGATAACGTTAGCTAGCCAGTTAGCTCTCTCTGTATCTTGAATGTATGCTAGTGCTAATACATTGAAGGTCTAACGTCTTTTTCCCATGTGTGGGACTTTTAATTCCTTTATAGACCTTTAATTTACGTCCAGCCAGCAACGTAAGATTAGGTGCTACCAGGTGTATGCTACAATTGACAAGCTAACTAACCATACAATGCTATCGCGCAAGCTTTGACAATTTTGACAACACAGACTGAGGCCTACAATGGATGTCTCTGCTAAAACGCCGATCCCTTCCACCAAGGATTCGTACAGCTCCAATCACGAACAGGTGGGTGAAGTAGCGGAACATTCACTGAAACAGGCTTGACTTTATATGTCCATGACCTGGATCGTGTAAAGTCAGAGATGTTTTTTGATGTTTTGAGTTGTGTTAAAGACTTTTTGAATGCTTAAACGTCGTTGTCTGTTTCTGAATTAGCTTTTAAATAACCGTAAAAGTATGGTTTTAGATGCTAAAATGTAGTAATTGCAGCTCATTAATTAAAGCTATCTATCTATCTGGCAGTACATGCTGAAAATTAGGAAAAGAGCTAGAAATTAAACTCGTGCTCCGTTTAAGTGGGCTAAATAAGATGTGATACCGGTAACATGACGTCGCTGTTTGTTACTAATAACATGTTAGTGGAGCCTCTGCACGGCCCTGTAACCAATCAACGAGTCTCTATGGCAAAGTTAGCTCACCTTGTCATTGGTGTGTTAACAGGGATTTGCCCGACAAGCTTTCTAAAAGCCGGCGATTCCACAGAGGACAGAGGCTGCATTTCTTCAACACTGCCACGAGTCTCTGAACTTCTCGGGTTAAGTTTTGTTAGTAAAGTTAATAATGGCTCAGTTGCATTCAAGCGTCTCAGTAAAAACTGACATAAATAATATTTTGTGTTGTGCAAGTGTTACTTTTGACCCTTAGAGCTGTGGGTTTGAGCTTTTGTTTGCAAACAGCAGTAACTCCTTTTGTGAGTATCAAACTATTATTTACATTATCAAGTAATGTAATGAAGTTGCACCGGACTACACTCATGTAGACATGTTTGTGGCCTTATTTACTACTCCCACTTTGTTATTGCCTCTATGTTTTTGAAATCATTCATTTAACGATATTTGTAACACATTGGTTTGCTAAATGTATAGGCTTCTTTTTAGTCCCTCTATATTTTCAAGGTTATAAACTGATAGGCTGTTGGGTTTGCACACCTTGTCTATCTGCCAGTAGTATCCTGTCTCTAGACAGACCAGTGGGATAACTCTAATCCAATCCCAAATATATTACTTGGTCCTCACTGAGATAAGGCATCCAGAGGTTGTTAGTGTATCCTATGAATTAAATGGACGACAGCTCTATCAAGATCTCGGAACAGGTCAAGGCTACTCTGCAAGAGGATATGATGAAGCCAAACTGATATTTTCCCCATACAGCATCCCCATAACCCCACTGCATTGTCAACTGTCACACACATTGAAGGAAATTAACACACACCATGTTTTAGCCATGGTTTACTCTGATTTACACCTTACTACTGTGCTTAAAATTATTTTAACCAATTAAAATTAAACTATTCACCACTCACCTCCAAAATCATATTGAATCAGATCACAGCTGATCAAAATGCTCAAATATGGAGATATTATCTCTGAAATTATATAATGTTAGGGTCCTTTTTGTAAAAAAAAAAAAAGTATGCATTATTTTGCTTTGCTTCAGCCTCAATTAGATTGTTGTTTTTTATGAATTGTGTAAAGATACATCACTGTTGAGATTAGCTCGCGGTACCAACTCCATGCCTAACCGAGCAGGTTGTGATTAGACTGCTTATCATTTTTGAAACAGCCTAATAAACACATATAAAAATGCCCATGAGCAGAAACCATATCACTGTCTGAATTTCAGTTTTGTTGCTTTGTTTATGGTGTTTTAAGAGATACTGTGCCATATCTAAGATTTATTGGTGCAGGTAAACAGGAAACACTAAGACTTGCATCTCAGAGTGTGCATATTTTAGTTGGTCCTTGAACATTATTAAAAACAATGACCTATAGAACAAAAGCTGAAGAGGATTCAGACGTGTTATTAAAGCCATTTATTACAGCAGATTCTGCGTCTCCTGACAGTCAACAGTCCCAAAGAGAGTCTGACAATATTGTTGCTATTGACATTAAATAGTATACATGTTTTTTATAAAAGCATTTATTCATATGGTGTTTTTTTCACTTTTGTTTCTGGAGTATTATTTATCTTCATATTATGATGTGAGTGACACTAAACGAAACGTTTGTCTCCATTGATAGGATGTCAGTAATACCGTGATACTCACTCAGTGAGCAGAAAAGATGTGAAACATCCTGGAGGACTTCCACGTGATCTCCCAAGAAGGTCTTCAGCATGTTGTCCATTATACAGCCACCATGGATGATCCAGCACGTGGGTGCTTCACAGGTAACTCACATAGGCACACTGCAGCAATTCATCCATGGTTGATGTAAAATAAATGATGGAAAATACGGAGTTAGTTCAGAAACACAGTGTCAGAAACGCACAAACTCTACATTCTTTGTTACTTCTGTTTACAAGAGAAAAGATAACATTGAATAGCGTGTTAGGGACTTTCATTGCCAAACCTGTTGACAAAAAGATTGCAATAAATTGAAGTAAAAGGTTGTGATATTAACATGTTTAAAAAAACCACAGTTCCTATTGCTGCACTAATAACATGTTTTTATAGTGAACATAAACAAAAAGAGTCTTCATATAAATATAAAATAATGATTTCTTAAGTGTATTTTATAGTTAAAAGTGACATAGTTCTTTCCGACTTGTTTTTTTCCCAATGTGACTGTACCAGTTATGATTTAGATCCTGGTGTATTGAGGCCTACCTTCACGGGGGTATGAGCATGGAAGGAAATGCTGCCTTTCAGACGTGAAACATTATTAACCCAGCACATGGTTACTAAAAGCTAGTGTGTCTTGAAAGCATGACAGTTTCATCAGTGTTGTTTCAAGAATTAGCATTTCTACATCAAAAAGCTTTTTGCCATTAAGGGGGAATTATTAAATATTTTAGCTGGAAGGAAAATGTCCCTTTTACCAAGTGCTTATCTGAAAAAAAACTAGAAATATTAAATATTAGTGATGGCATAAAAAGTAATTTCATTTTCCTGTGTGTGCTCTTAGTCTCTTGTGCGTTTATTACTAATTCATTTTTTTTCTTCAACTCTCACAATATGATGTTTTATAATAATCATCTCCACCAGAGAATAACAAAAATGATGAGAATGAGCAGATCTCTGGGAGGCGGTCGGGGGGGTTCCATTTCTTCTTAAGACTGTTTTTCAATATCTTGAAGCAGGAAGCCTTAATTCTTTGCAACATACAAAGGGAAAGTAGTTAGCACTTACAATGTGTTCATTTTTATTTATTTGAGCACAGCCATTTGCAGGAGATGGAGGGGATGAGTGAGAAATGGCTAAAATGAGAAGCTGTCTGTTTGTGGTCAGAGGATGTGGTAGACTGCTTGTGTTGGCTGATACTTGATCTGATGTTAATGTGCTGCTGTGTGTGTGGGAGGGAGTGAGTTGAAAGAGGCAGAGGGGAAGATGGGCAGATAATCCCGTCTGCCTGATGAGATTGAATGCTGGGATTGATTGATCGCCTAATCATAGGAGGAAATGGGCCTGAAAATGAATGGGACTCTGCCCTTGGCTTGCTGTGGAGCTGGGTGGTTGGGTTGGAGGGGATGTTAGCTGCAGAAAGACATGGCCTTAATGTGCATGGGACCTGATTTCATTTGTGTCTGATATACAGTTATATGATCCTGGCTAAATGATCAAATAAAAAAGGAAGAGGGGGAACGGCGAAGGGGATGTAAATCAAGCTTTATTGCTGGAATATTACTTTTTCATCTCATCTGAAATGGATGCTTTGAGAAAAGAGCAAGAATAAAAATTCATCATGAATTTAGAACTGATGGACCTGTGTGTAGTTACAGCAACCCAGTATGCTGGATCCAGTTGATTGGCTAGTAATAGGTATTGGATTATGATTATAATGCGTGACATCTTTTCTTTTTTTTTTTGTACCTTGACCAAATTTGTTTTGTCAAATGGTTCACTGCTTGATTTGAGGTTGTAAAGGAACGGTCCAACAGATAATACGCTCCTGCTGTCACTATTCTCTGTCCACACTGCCACTCACTGTCTATAGTGTCACTGCTGGGGAGCCCAATATGCACTATCCCTCTTTCAGCAACAAAGAGGACTACCACCAGTAAATTAGGATGGGGGAAATTAGCTCTGTGTTTGAGTGTCCTTGCTTTTTATGTAGGGTGCACAGTTCAGAGTGAATGCTGCCAGAACATATCAGCCTGTACAGTGATTGAAGTGGTGGACTCGGCCTGCATCAAGGCAGAATGAACCAATAGGTTGGCCTTGTTGTTAAAGTTAGGTGTGCCAACTGTCACTCTGAGTTTGTCTCTGTTTCCATGCCACTAAAAGATGCTTTGGAAAGCAAATGCTTCTCAGACTAGGATCATTTATCATCATTTTCTTTTCTCAATGTTGAAAGAGCAGCAATACTTTTTATGACTCTAAATTTAACTTCCACTTTGCTAATAATGACAACTAGTACTCAAGCCATGTGATATTTGCTCAAACTATAATTGATTTGCTTCCTATTTGCACTGTTTTGGTCTACACAACTGCTATGAAAAATACCTGCATCTTTTGGTTTAAATAGAAAATATTATTAACTGCATTGGGTATAAAAGAAGCCCATCACTGTGAGTGTGAAGATAAAAACACAAATCAAAGTTTGTCAAACTTAGTCAAACATATCACACCATCCAACCAAACGTAATGTTTGTATAAGCCCCCCTCTCTGTCTCCCTCTAGTGTGTTGGCTACATTTGTTAGTGACTGAGTAAAGAGTAGTTGTGATCCGGAGCGTAACGCCTGGGAGTGGGATGACTGTGGGGGAAATGAGCAGCCCATGCAGAGAAGTGGAGGCTCTGTGGGCTAAATGATCAATGGCATTGATCAGCCAGTCAATCCTGGAGTCTATATTCTTCTCTGTTTACACTCTCCCATTGCCACTGTGTTAAACTGAGCGTGCTCTAAACAGCTACCTTAGGGACCCTCTAAAAGCCGGCCTCACACCCGTCATTGATTGACATGTCGATTATCTTGGAAGCTGTTGACAGCACAGTTGTTAGCCATCTTAAACATTAATGATGATGGGGAGCCGTTGCCTCAAGTTACAATCCTGACTAAGAGGATACATTCATTTTCAAGCATAGTTCCTCTATGAATCAGAAAAAACTTTGAACAAATACCAGCCATGAAACTATCCAGCACACACCAGTACTACTGCTTTATGATAGCTGAAGCCGTTTATGAATGGGCCATCTCTTTCTGGATTGCATGAGTTTTTTAATATACCACCAATATAGGGGCAAGACTTAAAAGTTGTAATTTAACAGTTTAACGCCGACTGTGTGTCTAAGATATCAGAAATCAAGAGAGGGATTTTATCTTCCTTTCATCTTAATAAGACCGACCTTTTATTATGAAATGCAAAACCTCATCAGTATGCTCATTCATGAAATGTATGATCAAAAGAAATAAAAAATGACACACATATGGTTACATATAAGACCTGTGATGACTTAATACATTGTAGCATGGTTTAGCACAAGATATGGAGACATTATACAAAGATATTATGATTATTAAGTAAAATCAAAATGATTCAGATTCTATGGCATCGTCTGCATTATCAATTGGGTTGCTGTGAAAGTGTGAATGTCAATGTCATCCCCTCACTAAGTGTAATTAACACCAGATCATGTTGTTTGTTTGTGTGTGTGTGTGTGTGTGTGTGTGTGTGTGTGTGTGTGTGTGTGTGTGTGTGTGTGCGTGTCTGTAAAGATAATTGCTTAAAGTGTGCAGACTCTACCACATGCCCCGAGCTCCCAGCAACCTCAAACCTGTTTCTCCTTTTATGCGTCATTTACTGCCTGTAAACAGTTTGTGTAAAGCAGTTTATGGATAATTTCTACAAGTTCCTTGAGCTCTTCTAAATGTGTACTTAACTTATAGAAACTCTTCACTTTAATAGACACCCGTAATGGGCTAACATTGGCCTGGGTGCAAGGACCTCTACCTCTTTAGTTGCCTCTCGACGATGCACCTAACTAATGCTCATAATGAACCGTTAGCATGATCCTTTCCCAGCAGAGGAAGTGGCAGCCTAGACCGGACATGAAGTCTTTGTCTGGGTTTCCTCTTTTCTTTTGGTCTTCACTCTTTTTGCCTTAAGCTCCCTCTCCCTGCTGCCAGCTTTCACAGGCCTCTCTTGGTTGGTCAACGCATTAAAAATTGTGCTGCCTCTTTACAAGATTGTCTTTAATCCTTTGCCTCTTCCATGTCACCTCAAAACGTGTGGAGGCTGATATGATAATGATGTGGACCTGTCCAGGGTATTAGAGTTAAGCTGGCTGATTAGTCTGCACATCGATTAGTCCATCACTCAGCACTGGCCAGGTCTGTGCAACTGGAGGGGAGGTAGGTCGGGTGGTGGAGTTTGAAGGAGGATTGACAGCCGTTCTGAAGAAATGACCTCACTTAAAGTAAATCACAAATCTACACATTACTTGCTGACTTGCGTCTATCATTCCTTTTGGAGCATAGGCTGTTGACCACAATTCGCCAGAGTCTCCTCTCCTAGGCTCTCCATCCAGCTCTTACTCTGTCCGCCTGCTCAGCTTGATGTCAGTCTGCAGGTACTTGCCCCAGGTGTTCTTGGGCCAAACTATCTTTCTTTTGCCTGGGCGGTTCAATCCAAGGACCAATGCTGGCATAGGTTTTCAGAGTGTGTGGCCGAATCATTCACCTCTTCTTCTCGTGGATGCTCAAGAGTCCCTTGGGTAGTTGTTGATGAATGCTTGTACTTTAGCCGTTGTGTTCTTGGATGTCCTCCAAGTCTCTTATCCGTGGAGCAGTATAGGATTTATGTCAGAGGCTTAACATACGCACAACAAAACACTTACAGTGGAATTTAAGCTTACTTTTTCAATCTATCAATTCATTAAATAAATCCCCAGTACTTTGAGTACTACTTTTAACAACTGGAAGTTCTCACAAAACTCCTTAGGTGTTCAAAGGCCTGTGATAAAATATCCTATATGGTCAAATTAAAATAAATGAAGGAGAAATGATTAAATGATACACACTCTTTCACTTCATTGTTAACATGACATATTGGATTCATGCTTTTTTGCTCTGGATTCTTCCTTACTGCAGTTGTTTTATTTAAATAAAGGCAGAAGAATGTAAAAGAGATGTGTCAATTGAAGAATTGCATAATATGACAAGAATTCTTACTGTATATAACAATCTCAGAATCCGTGGCCAAGGGTAGCAGTACAAACAATATGTTTCCTAGCAAGCATTCCAACTAATAAAACATACTTTAGTGCAGAAGAAACTAGCTGCTTGATCACAGCACCCACACAGCTCATGATGGACTACCAGTGGGGAGCTGTGTATCAGAGACAGGACCTGGCTGTTCAAACCTTTTTAAGTGCAAAGAGTCACGTTAGCAATGGTAAAGACTGCAGTGTAGGGGTTCAATTTGGCATGTGAAAGTGAGGACTTACAACGGTTTGACAAATTAAATAATGAAAGTATCCTAAAAGATAAAATGAATTGTATAACCTTTGATAAATAGTTAAGTGGTTTGGCACGAACAGTGGATGGGAGGTTTGCTGACCTGTAACCTACATGTTACACATTAATGTGAAAGTATAGTGGAAAAAGGAACAGGTGAAATGTAGAAAGTAAAATGACAGAAAAAAATTATGAATATAGGGAGGGGCGTAGCTGGAAATACATAGCAGCTGAGAAAAGGTTAAGACAATTGCCTTGCCTGAACACAGAGTCTTTTAATCCTGGGACATTTTAGTCTTTAAGGTTCACATCTACAGAAGAGGCCAATTAAAGCAGAGTATAGGCATAGGTCTGTAGGAAGGCATCATTTGCTGCAGGAACCCTGGCCTTTTATCTCCCTTATGAACCTAGGGAATCTGATGGCCTGTCAACAAGATGTCTGCAAGGTATAGAGCTCCTGCAGATGATGTCATATATGCTGGTCACGTGACGAGATACGACAGGGGCAGCCATTTTGGCAGTCATCGCGGCAGTAAATTGACAGGCACTGGCAGACTGTCAAGGATGGTGGATAACTGCTGTGCACCAGGTTGCACAAATAGGCGTGGGAAAAAGAAAGGTGTATCGTATTATCGCATTCCTAAAGACGCGGAGAGGAGGGAGAAGTGGATTGGAGCGATTAAAAGAGCCAGGAGCCTTCAGAAAAAGACTGAAAGATGGGACCCCCCGGCCGTTGGCTTTCGCTTATGCAGTGATCACTTCATATCAGGTGGGTGAAGGAATACAGTACAATGCTACAAAAAGTTTCTGGTCAGTTTAATTAAATTTAATTAGTTTAATTTAAGAAGTAGCACCCAGTTATTATAGCTAACGGACACTGTGATGTCCCTTTTTAACTCAACAAGTGTGGCTCTGGCGCAGCCTAGCCAGTTAGCAAGTTAGCTTGTAGCAAGCTAGTGGTAAACAAACCCGTGTTGAAATATTCCTTCTTATTTTGTAGGGAGAAAGAGTGATAATCCGTTGAGTCCAGATTTTATCCCCTCAATTTTCGATTACCTTCCATCTCCAGAGAAGAGGAGACATAAAACGAGACTGGAGGTTTTTAACAGAAGGCAGAAGGCTAAACTGCACAAAGTAGAGCAGGCAAAGATATCTGCAGAAGCCATCCGTCAAAGGTGGGTAGATCAAACTCCTGTCTGATTACATGTTGGGTCTACTTGTGATCGGTGTGTTATTCAGATTATTTTATTTCAAATAGTTAACTGCCGTGATATGGTTGAATTATATGGGTCGCTTATATTTAATCTCTCTAATTTTGTACTATAAAGCCGAATTTCACTTGAATTAAAATGAGAAGTATACTCGCTCGGTAAGAAAACACTGGCACCGGTGGTCATGTTGACTGCCAAAATGGTGGCTCCCAACCAAAAGTCACGTGACCGCAGGAGCTCTAAATCAAATTAGCGAAGATAAAGGCGCTCAAATTTCTGTCTGAATTATATGTTGCACTTTTTTTCAATATATAAGTCAGTGTTTTCCACAGATCTGAAATATACTTGGGGGGGGTGGGTGCAGATGACCGGCCATTTAGTTTTTTTAGTTTTTTTTTTATCCGTCAACGAGCACGACGCCATCCGCGATCGATTAACTAGTGGACAATGATCTCCTGGCTCTACGCCTCCTGTACCTGTTTGCTCTGCTATCGTGTGAAGGTTCTGCTAACAAGCAACAAAACAGAAAGGGAGACCTTACGAGAAAAAGAGAAGAGGACGTTGGAATTACTTCAGAAGACGCGGATACTTAAAAGGTAAAGCACGACCGGGCGTCGTGCTCGCGGACGGATAAAAAAGAAAAACCTAAATGCGTCGCAAAATATACTTTGGCGGCCGTTAATATACCTGGGCGGCCCGCCCAAGTAAAGTCTATGTGTGGGAAACCCTGAGAGTTTTGCTGTATAGTTTGCGTGAATTGAATCATTGCGTAAGCACGGGCAGTGTGATCCTGTGTAGTTCATTTATGGAAAGATGGAAACTGCTTTATTTGAAGTCATCTGATGGGGAAAACACATTTGCCTGCTTCCTGATTTACTGACTAAAGGGAGTTACAATTAAATAAAGTCATAAACCTTCAGGATTCCTGCATTTACCTTGGTCAGACATCTGTTCAAGATGTTTTTAAATTCCCTTTTACTTAGAAATATGCAAGATAAGAAAAGGCAAAGGTATTTCTTGGATTATAAGAAGAAGAATTGGAGGATGAAACCCTCGTTATTCGTACAGTGCACAGTATAGCACACACACACACACACAATGTATCCTCTGCATTTAACCCATACTAGTACTACAGTAGAGACGAAATAAAATAAATAAAAAAACATAATATTTCCTGAAAATGTAAATTATGTCCAAGACTGTTAAGTTAAAGCACATTTAAAGTAAATAAAAACTGTAGCAATGATAAGCTTATGGTTTAGTTGAACTGTAACTGTCATAATGGAGGATGATTGTTCATGGACAATAATATCATGTTGAATACATTCCCTGACACCATTCCTGTAAATACAATGTGTACTTTTCCTTACAGACTCCACTACAGACTGTGTAGAAATCCTCAATCATCCCTCACAAAGCTCCATTTTACTCCAATTAGCTGCTAAATGTATGTGTGTGCTGATTTAATGCGGGGATTGAGTGAAGGGCAAAAGCTTAATCTAGACTTCCTTGTTTACTGAAATAATTGATATTATCAGATTCTTCATGATTAACTGGATTACTTAAAAATACCAGGGCTCAGCAGCTTTGCCTGAATGCAAAGCTCAAGAATTATCTAACGTTTTTCCCTGGAGTCGACTAATTACTGTGTTGAGCTTGGCTTGCTGTTGAGTAAAGACTAGAGAGAGAGATAAGAAATTATGAGAAGTGTTAATCTCTTAAAGAAAAGTAAAATTATACTCCTTTTTGTTCATTAAAGTTGTATTGTATACAAGTGACTTCAAGTTAAAAGGTAAAAAAGGTAAAAGATGGACAGAAAGATGCCAGATTAATAAAAGAACAACTGCTGGCCTACATGAGAACAGGTTAAAGCGGTGAAATAAATGGATAAAAAACTGAGTGTAAATTGCACCGGGTTCAGCAGGCCACCATGGGAGATGCAGTATGCAGGTGGAGGAGATAAGCCAGCCGTCTATCTCAACTAGCAGAGCCTCTTGAGAACTATTAATAATGAAACAACATGCTGGTTTGAACGGATTCACATATCATGAAAATGGCTTTTTAGGTGCTGGTACAGACCTTTTGCGTGTCTGCTCGGCTTTCATTTGCACAGGAGTTTGTGAAAGGCACAGTGGGAGCACTCTTTGCCCTTGTGGAGAGCTTTTTTAGTTACTGGTGGAAACTGGTGTTTGGTGTAAAAGGCGTCATATATGTGAGGCTTTAGAGACGATCTGTTAGAAGTCCTACCACAGCTCAGCTTGCTGCCCTGCAGCATTGAACCGGTTGGATAGATTTCCTCTTTGATGGACTGTTATAGAATCTTTATATTTAGTATAAGATAAGGGTTTATGCATAGCAACAGTCATACTGGTATTTTTTTATCGCAATGTTAGAATACAATATCAGATTTTCTCAACTTGTATTGCAAATTAGCAGCTGAAATGGCCTCATAATGTTTCTGGGGACTTACAATGCTAGAGAAACTTAAACTTTATTTCAGAATACAACAGGTACCACTGTGTCCATATCATGCCAGCCTTTTGGGGGAACTGAACCATCATCCACTGCCTGCTTGCCTGCCTGTCTGCCATTATTTGCAATTCTGATTGATAGCTCTTTCTCTAACCCCCTCCATCCCACACTGCTACTGTGGATTGCAGCCTCTTTATTTCTGTCCTCTTTTGGTTCATTTTCCGCTTTTACTCTGCTTCTATCACTTTCTTTGTGTCTCTCTGTAGACTGTGAGCTGATATCATCCTTTGAAAAGGTAATGATCCCACTGTGTTGAGATTATGTATGTGTGCTGCACAGTGTAATGGCCTGGCTTTTTATTGCCTGCCGCATACTAATCCCACAACTGAAGGAATGAGATGACACCTGCAGGGAGCTGTGTGCGAGCTGCAGCCTCACATGAAAGAATGGCCATTAAAAATGATCAAAGAAATTACTGCACTCGGCTGCACAACACTGCTCTCACGCCTGGCTAGGTGTACATCCCTCTGCCCTAACACACACATGCACAGGCATGCACACATATACACACGTACACAGATACACATGCATACATGGAATTGCACTAATTAGTATCTCCTTCTGATGGATATTTTTCTAAGTGATCCTCTGTGGAAATGTCCTGTGCATAGTTGCCTTAGGCTCTCTGCAGATGATGCACCCACGCTTGCACATAGGAAATAGAGGACATGCGTGAGCTCAAAATGACGCCTGTTCCTCCATACCCCTACCACAAATTATTCATGGACATAGTACCACAAGTGTTTTCCTACCTACTGATTTCTTTATCCGATCTATTATTCAGGGGACTTTTATTATATTAAGAAACTATTTCAAAGATTATTCTTTGCATTGCACTTTACATGTTTGCTGTGTTAATGACAAATGGAGTTTTCTCTTGAGGAATGCAATCATCGGAAGAATTTAGCGCAGTGGTGCTTTCTGTGATGCGTTGCAACATTGTTAGTCTTCTACTCTCTTCCCAGTCACTGTACACTCGGACCCTGTCCCTGTTTGTTTGTTCATCTCTCCGTCTCTGCGCCCTTCATCAGGTTTTTTTTCATGTTTCTAGGAGGTGACACAGTGTCAGCCAGGCGGCTGTTCTTATCAGCGGGCCCTCTGTGCTGGCTAGCAGATGTCCTTTTTCTGTGCCCCTCTATAACAAATTCACTCTTTGAGCTGAGACACAGTGATACATTATTTCCTAAAGATCTCAAAACATTTCCTCTTTCTGTTGAATGTCATGAAATGGCATCAGAAACAAAACATTTGTAGATATTAAAGGAGGAGTTTCATTCATGGGAAAAGATAGAAAGGAAGTGTATTTTATTTTATCCTGCAATGAACATAGGCTCACCAACGAGATTGTGGTTATCATGGGGATCCATTTTACTAAGAGATTCTTTTTTTCATTTCTCCTCCTTTCTCCCCCATCGCCCCTCCCTTTCTCTCCCTCAGCGGCCCATTTTAGAACCATGTGGCTGCATGGTTTGGTGGGTAATTTCGCTGCCTTTTCATGTGTCGGAGGGCGAGGAATCCTCATCCATTAGGTAGTGTCATCTTGTGATGTATGATGTATGCACAGAAAGGCAATCTGATGTTTATTCATGACTTTTAAGGCAATGCCTCAGCTAAGCCCTCTGATTTCCTTTTAAGGAACAAAACTACGTGAGATTGAGACTTCACTTTAAAGGCACACACACCATCCTGAAGCACTTCTTCTATGCCCCCCCCCCCTCTCTCTCTCTCTCTCTCTCTCTCCCTCTCTCTCATCTCTCTTTTTTAAATTCTCCCTCGATATTTTTCTATCAGATTTAATTTATTTGACCCTTATAAAAAACATCACATGCAGTTATTTCCTTCAGATTTTGCCTGGCTGTCTCCCCATCTTGCCTCTGTACTTAACTAACGGCTTTGATGAAAATATGAATTTAGATAGATGGATAGATAGCTTTTTATAGTGGACTGGCATGTTAATGAGACACCGCCTCTAGTGAAAGGCTCTCTGTACGCCAACAAGCACACACACAAATGCAATGTGTGAAACAGAGTTCAGACTGTATTGAATTCTGCATTCACTACTTATGTTGACCACACTTGTTCAGTTCACTTGCGCTATTGACTATGCAAACACACACAAAACAAACAAGGTGTTAGAGGAAATCTCCGCCAATCAGAATTTGTCACGTCTACAAACAAACCGCTTTGTTTTTAATTTTGATCCTGTTTGTTTATAAGGTAACCGTATTTCAAAAGCTTGTCCCTATTTGTCTTGTAAATGACTTTTTAATGGTAATGAAGCCACATCTATCTATCATACCAGCACAACTCCATGCAGGCCTTTGATGGGACTCCTCCTATGAACAAATGGCATCTATTAATATTCTCAATGACCACGCTTCCAACAGCACATGCATCTTAATGAATGAGGGACCTGATGCTCGAGTAGCCTTTAACATATACATTTATGATAGCCTGTCATGTAGTGCAGGTGTTTGTTTTACTCCATACATAGAGAGTTGCAGCATGTCATATGTAAATCAGGGAACTATCTAAGGTAACATCACACTAACACGTCTTGGTTTTCAAACGCAACATTTTCTGCTATGTTAAGTCTAGCGTCCATACAGTTACAGCCTTTCCAAGGCCATGAAACCAAGATGTTAATATATTTTATAATTAACATTTCTTATCCCAATCTGATCTAAAGACACTTTGGTTTTTGATCTGGAACGGCAGAAAATTAGACCTTTTTGAAGATGCATCACCCCCACGTTCACTTGTTGAAAGAGTCTTATCAGTCATGATGTGTGGTTCCCTGATTCGTCCTTCCTTGTCTCTCCAAACAACTATCACTAGTGCTTTCTATAAAATAAAATAAAAACAATATTATCCTTGACTAGCAGTGGTTAGTTTAAAAAAACATCAATCCTACTCTGTTGTATTTCCTGTAACTAAGCAAAGGACTTCCTGTTTACGACTCTACGTGCATCTCCAGCTTAGAATGAACCAAGATCATGTCTGAAAAGGTGCTTTGTGTACGGAGAACATATATAAGTGTGAATGAAAGTTTAAACATATTTACTTGGCTTTAAATGAGTGATGGACAGGTCTCTCCTTCACCATCCCATGTTTGTTTTGAATAGCTTCAGTGCAGTATGATCCTGTTATATTTAGTGGGATGCACTGGTAAGCATGAGTGAGGCAAATGACTGCATTTTACATTTGTAATACTGTGCTAATAACCATATGCTCTTGCTTTGAGTGGTGCCTATTCTAACCTTATATGATAAATAATGCAAATGTAGCGACCTCTGCAAATGCCAGAGAAATGAGGTAGAAAAGAGGGAGAGGGCAAAGGACAGAAGGAGTGGAGGGGGGAGAATGAGAGAGCAGCAGCAAGCATAACTAACTGATTGTTGTGCTGTCAAATTGATTTGCATGAAAAAGGCCGGCCTAATTGCAACACTTAGCTTCAACAAAGTGATAATACAGAGCAGGATTACAAAACCACATGGATGAGCTTTTATTAAGAAGGATTTCCTGGCTGTCTGAGAGATGCACCACCACCTTCTGTTTCTGTGGGGGCCATTCAAAAGAGGGTGCCCCTTACCATGTCATGTCTGACATGACATATCCATCATGCAAACGCATAGAAATGGCCATGTCAGCATCCATTATCATATAAGTCATTCCATCTTTGAACCTAATACATTTGGACAAAAAAAGTCCACAAACTTCCCCTGTAAGGAAGATGTGCCCCTTACAAAGAGATGCTGACTATGGCCAATGAGGTATATGGTAGTGAAAGAAAATCAGTCTAATTTGTTTTCTCTCAAATGTTTGATTTTACTGTTCTCCATGCAGAATATACCCCAAACCTGTAGATTGTTTGATAAATGTATATACCTAAGAGAATGAATGAATGACATCCTGTTGGTCTACATACAGTTCAATATGTAAAAAAGATTATAGTTTTATCGTGTCAGTTTGGCAATATCGTTTTAATTTCAACTCTTGATGGCAGGATTGTATTAAATTGAATGGATGGATCATTTCTATCAAATTATTATTTTTTCCTACCTTCTGAAGATAATTTAAATGTGTTCCTGGAGGACATGACATCAACACCGATGGTCAAACAAAACTGAATACACTGACACTTGTTTAAATTCAAGTAACACACCTAAATGTATAATTTCAAACATTTAAAATCCATAATAACTAAATTAGTTATAATTTAAAATATTAAAATATAGAAGGCCTGATATCTGAGACGGTTTCAAAAGTAACCTGGTTTTGGTAGGGGAAGGGTATAAAAAGCACATAGTTTTGAGTGGTGGTTTAGCACAGGGCCTCTTGATGCTGCCAAAGGCAGTTCTTCCCTTACTTTCCTTTTATTTCCTTTTTTAATAATAAATGATAGATGTTTCAAATCAAGAAACAGAAATCCAATTTAGTCCTGGGCTCCGTAGGGAGGGTATAAAGAGGAGTTCTGTATCAAAGGCCCTTGTTTTACCTTTAATATGCACTGGGGCCACTTTTGAATGATATAATGTGCCATGTGATAATGGCTGTTATGTGCTATTAACAAATCATCTAGTTCCTCCCAGTAAATGCATCTTTTAAGGAGTTGCTGGTTGTGTTTGCTTCCCAAGACAGTGATTTATACCCTTTTCATAATCAAGTATTTGTTATATTTGCTTCCAATTGTTTATTTGTCTTGTACATGTGGAGAACAACAACAACAACTACATTGGGTTTGAGGTGAGGATGTGTTACTAGCTTGAATTGTTTTGAATACAAACAACTTGACCTAAATTTCCCTTTCTATTTTGATGAATGCCACCTTTTTATACACTCAGATAATCATGAGAATATTATTTATTATCTAATAATTCATAAAAACAATAGTTTCTAAGTGTAGGTGTAAAACCTGTTGGGAATATGGCATACTTGTTGTTTTACTGCCATAATTCTGTCTGTTGAACACAACATCAGAATGGCTTATTGACGCTGCTTCTGCTAAACTAACACATAGACATATATGTTATACTACACTACACAAGGAATTTTCAAATACAACACATGATGATTGTTGTTCAGGTGCTTAAAGTCTTGAGAACACTGTTGAAAACAAATGAGAAAAAAGGACAGGTTTAGGTTTATTTCCTCAATGATTTATATTTACAAATCAGCATTAAGCATCAGAAAAACTCAGTGTGCATTTCTATAAACAGTATTATTTTCTCACAAACCACAAAAGTGGATTATTTAAGTGGTTTTGTAATCACTATATATACAACCTGAATTTAAGACACCTGTGAAGTATGTTGCTCTTATTCAACGCTTTTTGGAACATCATATGGGATTTTATGGAAGACGATAACAAGTAACGTATTTTGTTGCGCACAAACAATATTGTTGTATATCAATCGTACATTTTCCCTTTTAGCTAGAATACTACTTCCTCACTATAATGTGATTTAGTATATTACCAAGAAAAAGGTGCTGGAACTAAAAAGTTTCCATTTTCCTTCTTTTTGCTGCCATCATGAATGGTTATACAGACAGACTAATTGTTTGTTTGGTAGGATTTGGAAAGTTTAAGCAAATCTCTTAAAGTGCGTATCGCTTTCAAACCCAATGAAAAGCATTCCTTATGTTCTCATTGTAAAGTAATAGCTATCACAAATGTCATATTTCCAAAGTTGTTGGTAGATACTTTTATGTTTAATTCATCATGAAAGTAAATGAGTGTCAGTTATATATTCTATCGCAAATGCTGGTAAAAGTTGTTGTCCTCCAGGGACCTCAGTGTTTCCTGTCACTGCGGTGCATCAGAGAGCGGCCCCCCCTTACTGGAAGACACATACTTTATTTTAAGAGTGTTTAGATGTATCTGTTTACTCTTTCTTATCTTAGTTCCTTGTCTCTGTCTCGATGTTTGTCGTTTTAATTTCTCTCAATTTCTCCTTACCACAACTTCAACTACAGCAGATCATTGTACCCATGTCTTTGTTACGTCCCAGTCTAGATCACTCTCATGTGCCACGTTTTAATTCTTCTCTCTAATGCACTTGGCATGGTATTTCTGTTCTTCATCAAGCTCAAATCCACAACAGTGGATTACAACAGTGTTTGCCACGCTACTGCTTTTGTCTGCCAGTCAAAAAGTTTTTATTTATTTAAGTGTAATGCCAATTCTGTCAACAGAATTGGCATTACACTTAAATAAATAAAGTGTTTGAATAAAGGGAATGAAGCTTAAAAAGTCAACCTTGGTCTTTTCAATTTGTATTCTACGTTTATTTCGCATTTATATTTTCAATTGGCATTTTCAAAGTGGCATGTAGCTCACTAAATATATTTAAATTCTGCTGCCTCACAACCCAGTCGTGCATCATTTTATCTTAAACCTATTTCATGTCTTTCATGTAGCTCACTCTACATAGTCCCATCTCACCTTCTCTCAACCTTTCATTTGGACATTCTTCGTATTATGACTCTCCCTGTGGTCCCTTGTTCATATTCCTTTCCCTTCTCTTTCCTATTCAATCCTGCATACCTTTGTCACTGTGGTTAATGTGAGGGTTGGCAGCCAAGAGTAAAATGCTCCAACAAAGCCAACATTACTAAAGAGCTTTGGCAATGGTAAGTCTGGCTTTTTAGTTTCTGCAGAGATTTTCCAATATTCATGTCCATCACACTAAAAAATATAAGAATAGGCATTTCATATTATTTTACCTCCTGGTCTAGGGACAAGAAGAAGAGGCGAATCTATAACAAGTGCTAAGAAGTAAAAAGCATTAAAGGTTGTTAGCTCTAAAAAGGCACAATTTTCCTTCCTTTGTTCCGGCTATGATCGAGGTAACTCTTCAGATTTGCACTGAAAAAACTGTTTAATGTCTTTGGCTTGTGGAGGAAAAAAATTTAAATAGGTCTCAAGGTTCTTATTACAAGCCCCTTGTGTCAATCATTTCCGAAGTCCTTCATCTACGGTATTTCCGTTCTTTCCATCTTCCCTTTGAACCTTATGTAAGACTGGACATATGTTTGGTGCAGGCCTTGAGGCTGAAGTCAAAAGCCCCATCTACACCTATACAGATACTTTGAAAAGAGATATTTTATTTTGTATTCATGTTCCAACGTGCCAATTTTTTAAAAGCCTGGATACTGTATTTACATTTTTCACATCAGAACACAGCTGCTGAAGATGAGAAGATTGTACTTTTTTTTCTTTTCAATTTTGGTATTTACCTCCCTGTTTATTATTTTATAATTCTAACACTATGTTTTGAAATGTTTGGAATCATCAACTGCATGCAGACATTGTTTGCTTAATTTTAGCAAGATTCTGATTCAATAAGTTGACTAATGCCTAAAGTACTTAAACAGTGACAGATGCATGTCTTCTTGCTTCACAAATCCATCTGTTTAAGTTGGCTCCTTCTTTTAAACAGTTCTCATAACCTTAGCAGGAGGATTTGCCAAAAGTCTTGAAGAAATGTCTTTTTCTGTCCAATTAAGTCTGTCATTGCCCTTTAGCAATAAGGTGTGGAGGCAGCAGAATTTTTCCATAGCCAGCAGAGGTCATGTTCATGTGTGCTTGCCTAGCGCTATTCCTATGAGTGCCTCTTGCCTTTCCTTCATCACATTCACAGCCTCAGCTCCTTTTGAGTGGGTGGGACAAGGGAGGTTTTAACCAGACAGGTTGTCTCCTGACAGTACTGTGAATTATGAGTAACGTGTAATTTCAAGAGGTTCTCAATGTCACAGGCTTCTGGTGTTTCAGCAGGACTTCAGTGTTATTAGATCAGTATGGTATATATGACATGGACATCCCATGCTAGGTTCTAGGTAGTACTGTAGCTGTCTATCCAACATGCTGAGCTATGGGAAATCATCTTGGCAGCCATAGTGCATCAGGATGATGCTATCAAAGTAAGGAGAACCAGGTGAGTAAGGGAAGTGAGCCAAGTGAAATCATCATATTCTATTACAGACGGATTAACAGAAAGAATAAAACTAGGGTTAAAGAAGTAGGAAAGGTGGAAGGAGGGAGAAGCCACTAATGGACAAGGGGATGAAAACTACAGGAAAAGCATGACCAATACAATGTGTATACAGACCAAAACAACATGTATACAATGTGGTCAGCAAAACATGGCAACTAGTACCTCCTGCTATTCTTCATTTTGGCTCTTTGCTTCCCGTTTGGATCTCCTTCTGAACTCTGCCAACTCCTTTCTCAGGCAATTACAACACCTTCTGGAGAAGCAGTTCAGCATGTGGACATCCCAAAGTTAATTTATTTAAAGATCTTTCTGTGATTTAAGTAACCAATTTTATATCCTTTATTATGAATTTTGAAGCTGAGCATTATTAGCTCTCTATTTATATTGCACATGTGAGCTTCAAATATGAAAAAGTTATAATACTAACACATTTTGATCAACCAAATGAATCTTTAGTAAACAGCTTATGTTCTTTCTTTATATAAAACTCAAAACATCAGAAGACGTCATCCTGACTCAACAAAAGCAAAGACATTATCTGTGGACATCCAGACTCTACAGAGCACAGATGTAATCTAGCAAGCTTTATAAGTTGATCCTTTTAATGTATCATATAACAAAGCAGCCACTAAATATATTAAAGTGTATGTGCTGGGTGATGATATAGTCAGCATTATAAAGCTGGGGTTTAAAAGTGGTGGTGTTAACTGTCTCCTGGCGTAATGAGAGAGTGAGCTGTCAGAGACACGCATGTAATGGCTCCCCTGCCAGCAGCCCAGTTCAGGCCCTGTGGGACACAGTACAGACGCACCATTTCTTTCACACTGTCTCTCATCTCCTCCTCTCTTTCACTCTCTCTCTCTTTTCCTCTTTATGTTCTTCTCTTTAACTCTCTCATGTCTTCTATTCCCGCCACTTTTCTTCCTTTCTCACTCTCCGTCGTCGAACTATCACTTGGAAAGGGGCCGAGCCTGGCTTCATATCTTTCTACAGACATTCAAACAATCACATACGCTCACATAGAATCTCTCTGAGCATGCAGGAATCAGGGGGGGCATTTATGGACTATATCCCTTAGGATGGCCTACTCTATTCAGTCTATGCTGAGTTTCTCATGTGCACTCAAGTCTATCGTCACTGAAATACTGTAGGCAAACAGGCAGCAGCTTCTCAATAGACCAGGCAAAATAGTCACACTCTGATGGTACATCTTTATCTCTCTGACAGCCATAGTATGCTATAAGAACTGCTCTGTTAGAGAACTGAGTTCACAGTCAACTTCCAACTAGACAAATCCTTCAATTGAGAGGTTCCATAGTTTTACTGAAAAAATGCTTTGCAGCGTTGACATTTAATCGTTGTATTCGTTAAGATTTAGCTAGTTATGTTGAGGCTAAAAGGTGTTGCTAATGTGCTCAAAGGCTGGATTTCTCAAATTGCACATTCCCTGAATGGCTGAGGTCTTTTTCCTCTTTCCCTGCGCTCCCAGTCAATCTATAAGCATTCATCCCTGGAGGCTTGCCGTTATGACAGTTATTTCATCAGCCATTACTGCTGCTGTTAATGGCATCCTCATGCTGACTTTAAAGACTGATTATCATATTGTGTAAGTTGATTGACAGTTGACCTTCACACCAGTTGATGAAGAGTGGGCTAGATACATGGGGTCACCTCGATTGCCTCAGTGACAGCGTATTAATACTAATCTGATAGAATTACCAGGACCCAATTAATCTGCAGACCCCAGACAAGACGGTGGTTAAAGAGATAGTACTGCTTCACAGACATAGCTGCTGAATGCCCCTCCTCAGTCCTTCACTCGGTAAGATTCTGCATGTACGTATGTGCTTGTTGGCATGTGTATGATTTATTTCGCAGAGGCGATCCAAGAACCTATGTGCAGGCATTTTACTTTGCACAGTCTGTGTGATAAGCCAAAAGGTGAGGTGTCGTGGCTGTGCAACCGCTTTGCTAAGGTTGCACTGACCCAGTGTGGTATGCAGCTGACTGACAGACATGATGCTTGGCACAGCTACTACAGTGTATGTATGTACTACTGTATGCCTAAATGTATGTTTATGTGTATTGAGCTGATATTTTCTGATTGGAATAATCATTGGATTCTGCACTAGTGTTACTGTTTTAATTGTAATGTTTTTTTAGAGAACATTTATTTGACAATGATTGCAGCAATTCATAAACAGATTTCTCAGAAGATAGTTAATTCTATGTATGGAGTAAACTTGTTGTATGCACCCCAACTGGAAAATAAAACTGAAATCTGAAAGCTGGGACTGACATACCAAGTAGTGGTTACATTTTCATAGATTTTTATCCTTTTTTAATAATTCTACTGAAGACCGTATACTTTCAGACTGTTTTGGTATTAGTCATTTTATGAAAGCTTTAAACTCCTACCACACCGCCACAAAAAAGGTTAAGTCAAGTATTGTATACTTTAGATAAGAGTAAAGTGTATAGCAATATAAAACATGTCTTTTATGTAGCTTAATGGGTAAAAGTAGCCATGAAATGCCATTAACAATGTATAGACTATATCATCTAACTGACATATTTCAGTTGTCAGTTGTATTTCCCAAGGTTAGAACTTGTCACTGGAGATTCTGTATTTCATTTTTAAACTGACCTCTGTGGATATGATTGATAGTTGAACATTTTGACAGGACGGTGAGGAAATAAAAGCTGTGTTTGTTCAGAGAGAGATAACATTCTCAGACAGTCACTGAAGCGAGTCGGATCAGCCCGGCAATATTACCTCACGCTGAGCTGTATAATAAAGAGGGCCCACATGCATATTAATGTCAGCACTCTACATAATGTCTACATCTTATGACAGGCTCAGGAATACACAGACACCTCACTCGTGCTGCTTAACCTTTTCAATGCTCCACTATCATTATTTGCATCCAAATTCCCTCATATACAGAGGAATCTCCCCCAGCCCTGGTCTCACCCACGTCAGCTCCTCAGGCCCTTGCTAGTACCAGCCTCTTTCCCACACACTCCATCATTCGTGCACACTAACACTCCTCCTTAGAAACGCATGGTGGAGGTGTGTGATGCCAAACGAGTTCCTCGTTACCTCCCTCCCTCTCGGTTGGTAGAAGCTTTTGGAAGAACTACAGCGACATCTGCATGTGCCATGGTTACAAAGCGCCAGCCTCATACCCACCCACTTTACTGGGCTTCCCCTGCCAGCCTGCGCCCCCTCTGTACCGCCCCTCCTCCTTGAACCTGCGGCAATCATTTCTCAAATTACTAAACATGGCTAATTGTCTGAGGCGTGAAGCTCACTTCATTTGAATAGTCTAGCTTGGGGGGGATTTGCCTTGCATAGGGAAAGAATTAAGCAAGGATGTCTGGAAAAGGGAGGATTAGTAATTAGATACATGGGTCTCTGTGGAGACATTTTTTTTTTACCATAGAGTTGTTGTTTCTGTGGTTTTACGGTTGAACCATGCCGGGGTATTGTTTTATATGAGAGCTGATTTCCGTTAATCAGGAGCTGATTTTAAAAATGTGGTGCACCGTTAAAAAAAATCTTGTTCAGCGTTAAGATCTAAATCATCTTAACGCAATTATTCTTTGGACATGTTTTAATAAACAAGCTTTTGCTATCTCATTCAATACTGTTTTAATATTTCAATCTTAAAATTCAAATGATTTTAGAGGACACTCAAAATCCTACAGTTTTTTTCTCCTCAACATCCTCCCTTATTACTTGTGTTTCTTTTGCAAATTGATAAACTGTGCAAAAATTATTCTCATGGAATGACCTGTATTTGCGTGTGTGTGTGGGGGGTGGGGGGGATTAGCTTATCACTAATTAAATCAGATATAATGGGCCTTGTTCTAAAGCGAGGACCTGGTTTATTTTAGGGTTTGTTTTGTATTGTGTTGTGCTCTGACAAAATAGTAGTTACAATAGTAGTAGTAATATTAGTAGTAATAGTAATTGACCAATTGTTGTTAATTCAAGTCAGTTTTCTCGATTTAACTCGTCACATGTAAACATTTCTGAATGTCTCGAATCGCTACAATAATCTATTTCTTTTTTAATTCACAAATCCACAAACATTTATTAGTTCTACATGCATGAATTCACTGTATGTGAGATGGCTCCTTGCACAGAATGTAAGGTGCTCAATTAGTCCGTGTCGGAAAGGTTGAGCAGGGTGACTTTTTTAATTAATGTTGAATTAAATGAATTGGAAGGTTGCCAGAAACCAGGAACCCAGCTTTGAAGATTGTCATCGCATAATGAGTCGCTTTTTTTCTCTTTATATTATATGCTTTTCTGTTTCCAGTCCCTCGCTTTTACCATTTGGCAGTATGCCTTGGCAATTTAATGATATGCAAATGAAATATGCATAAAACCATTCTGCTGTAGAATGATTAAGCACAGAGGACATTAGCCAGTGCCCACCACAGTGCTGCCTCCTCTGCATTCCGCTTCGGCTGGGCGCCAACAACACCATTCTAATAAACATCAATGCTGCTAATGCGCTAATCATTTCAATAACACAAATAATATCCAATTTGAGAGAAATTAGATTCCAGGATGGTTTCTTCTCGCTCCAGTTTTGTAAAATCCAGAACAAGGAAAGGCAGATGTCTTCATATTTGAGAGATGTTGCTCTAGAGAGCAGGTAGAGAGTTAAGGCACCAGCTTTTCCAACAGGGAGCACTTGAACATCACTGGCAATGCAGGAGCTTTTTTCTGCTTGTTTGTGGGTACTGTGGCATTATTTGACTTCTGGCATAAAACGAAGGAAGAAAAATATCCCCGATCTAGCTTTCCCTCTCTCTCTGTCTCTCTCTCTCTTTCTCTCACACACACACTCTCTCTCTCACACACACACACACACACACACACACACACACACACACACACACACACACACTACACCGCCCATTCCATTCTGCTCTCTTGCGCAAGCTTTTTTTTTTTTTTTTGTAATCCATTTGTGTAATGAAGACGCTGCACAATTAACATCCCCCATGGAATTAAATAAAAGGATGATTATCCAAAGTTCATTAGCTCCGAAAGATTAGAATATCCATGTGTTTCCCCTTGATTAACACGGAAAAAATACGACATCAATTACGAATTAGATAAATCGCTATTCGTATTTGTTGCGATCACGATTATCGCATTTGAGATGCCCAAAAAGATGCCATCTTTCAAATGGTCCTTTCTCAGTGGTGGTTCAACCAGATGCAGACATCCTGGTAGTGCCAAGGTTGGGTAGCAAGCACAAAGATGTTATAATCCCTCCCTTTGGATGACTTCCTTAATTATTCATATTGCACAACCATGCATCTTGTCCAAGGAAATGCAGGAAAAAAGAAAATGAAAACAATAATCGTTGGATGCCAGTGGGTGAATATCCTTGCGTTGCTAATTACTGTTTTAATTCCAACTGTGCATATTAATGATGATCGCGAACTTAATTAAAGCCTCCGTTGTGTGTCTTTGCAGCGATGCCCATCCTTGGCTCCGTGCCCGCTGCCAGCCGACTTTGCGGGAACAACAGAAACGTACCTCCGGACTCAGATAGTACCCCGAACTGAAACTCAAACCAGTTGGAAAGTCTGCGTTGCATCTGTTTATTATAGTTTGGCGCAGGAAGGAAAATCCTGGAAGGGTGGAGTTAGATCATTTCTTTTCAATGGTTGGCAAGAAGGGGGCAAAAAAGTTGTGGAGGTGTGGGGTGGGTGTCGAGGATGTAATGAGTTCCCACGGCCTCACTACCCCCATTTTGGTTGAAGGCAGGCCAGCACCTCCCCCTCAGTGTCTCTTGAACTCACGTAGTCTCCTTGTTCCTGTGCCTTCTGTACCAATTCTTCTGAGTTCCTGTTGTGTCCGTGCCACCCCTCTCATGATGCTGGATACCAGTCCCAATTGGAATTGAAATCCATGATGATTGCTGGGAAAAAAATATGAAGTACATAAATGCTTGTGCTGCTTTCTGCTATTGCTTGACTTCCTATGGATGTAAACGCTCAAAGAAATGTACCCATCATAAAAACAATCTTCGAAAGGAAAACAGTATGTGTGATTCATTTTGATCAGCACAAGTTCAAATAGAGGAAAAATATGTAATTAATTCCTGTCCCTCCACTGATTGTAATTTGTTTTGGCAGATCATTAGGGTGCATCCTCATGTTTGCCTTTTTCTCTGTCTTTTGTGTCTGTGACATTGTAAACAGCTGCTACTGAGCTTCAGGCACAGTCCCTCAAGTCCATTCTCTACCCCCCCACCCCCTCGTCCTCTTGTAGGTATGCAAGCCACTGGCAAATTGGCAGTGTCTGTTTGCAGCAGTGCCTATGGTATACGTCAACGTGGCTGCCATCCAGTGCAATAAGAATTAGCAGTTTACACTGGGGAAAATGTAGGGGTAAAGAGAGAAGGGAGTTGGCACGAAAAGACACTCCCTTCACACCCTCTACTAATAGTTAAACAGTTTGCAGCATTTGTCTTCCTTTTGTTTTTGTTGTTGTTTTATCCCTTTGAATGGATCCTTTTGTTAACAGCCTAAATCAAGTTGTTCCTTTGATTGACTGCCCTAATTAATTAACGAAGCAAATGTTGCTCTAATTAGTCATATCAGATGCTTTGACGTCTCTGTTTGCTCGTGTCTCCTTCGTTTTCGGCAATTGAGACGTGAAGGATATCCGATTGTGTCGATCCGTCTTTGGTTATTATTCCCCTTCCTTTGCCAGTTTTCATACCAGATGCCATCACTTTCCCGCTGGCACACAACTTGAGACAGGCAAGTGCCAAATGATTGCTCCTTGGGCATCCTCCAAACCAATGACTTTTGCCCAAGTCCATAAATCTCAACTGTGAGATAGAAATGGCGTTTGTCTTCGCTATTATATTCCGAGGGTACGTCCTTTACTGCTAACGGATGAGTTGGCATGGCGTCTCCTGCCCAGATGGCTGGCTGGCTGCCTGGCACAGAGAGCTGGTTTGAGAGAGAGCCTGAATGAGCGAGTGGGAGGAGCTTCCATTTGTGCCCCCGCCACACCCCCAAGTTATCACTAGAACAATAAAACAGCCAAAGTTTCTGTTTATTTCTTCTTCTTTTTTCCTTTTTTAATCCCATTAGATGTTTCCTCCATTTCCCGCTCTTCTGTATATAGAACCTATCTCTGTAGGTTCACTTCCTGTCTCGCATCTTCTGTCATATACAGTTTTGCTGTATTTGAGGGTGCTGGATATCCATCCTTGTACCTCCATCATGGTGCCATGCTGCAAAGGCCAATCCATCTGTATGTCAGCACTCATTTGTTCAGGTGTAGGTGACTTCCTGAAGTCTTCATCAGCAGACGTTTTCTTGTCCTCAGAGACGGTACTGAAGTAAGGATGTATCTGCCCTGCAACTTTCATACTCTAATAATATCAAACTGCCCCTCCTTCAACAAAAAAATACAAAAAAAGAAAACAAGATCCAAGAAAATCAAAGCTTGTGGTGCTACCAATATGATAACAGGAACCTTCTCTCTCCCAGGCTTTATCTAACCACCTACCCTAGAGAGCGAACAGAAGTGTGCCTTGGTGCTGCCACTGAATGGATGGCACTGTGCCAACTTCTCTCTGCCATACACCGCATTCGCTCCTTGTTTCCCTTATTTGCCCATCCCCTTTCTCTCTTAGTCCCTCTCTTACCCACCCTCCTCCTCTCACTAGCTTTCCTTCCACGTGCCCAGTACACCCGCCTTCCATCTCCCTTTTTTCTCTACTATGAGCTTGACATTAATTAACATTTGGGTTAATTGATTCTAAATGCTGATGATTTTGTCTAACAGTTCTCGTAAGCCTTGCTGTTTCGCGTCCTGCCGTGCAACCAAAGTGCCAGGCATTAACTGTGCTTCTGCTATACCCTTGCTTTTATTTGTCCTAGCTGGAGGAAGAAAGAGCCTCTACCAATAACCAGCACACCTAATGTACTGCAACAAAAACAGGGTATTTAGCTTTCCCTATATGTACCAAAGTATATGGCACATGCAGATAAATATACATTTTCAAGCTGCGTTTTCGATTGTCTGTGATACAACTTTATGCTTTGCTGACGGATCCGACCACTGTGTTGTCCTTGCATTTTATAAATAATCAAAGTCCTCTTTCTACCACCCTCAATTCTTTTATTTATTTACTTGTCTCCCTACCTCTCTTCCAGCTCTACACACGATTCTGCTTTCTCTCGCTCTGTCTCTGTTTGTAATTGTCTTAATTGTATCACTTTTAAAGCTGGATCTGTGACCATCTGCTTCGCCGTTACTTTTGTAGGACATGGATAAGAAGTGCCACAAAGGGTTTGTTAACTCGTTTCTGTCTATTCGGAAATGTTTTGTTATGGCTCTCTACATGTGATAATTATCTTTTATCAACTCATTAGCGATTGCGTCATTAGTGTAGTCGTAGCGCATATTTGATTAAATAATTATCTTGGTCACATCTGCTCTTTCGTCTATTTTTTTTTATTTTTATTCTTGTCATTTGATACGGAGCTGATGAGGTAAAAAGCGGAAAGAAATATAGTTGAATTATTTAATGAATCCCCCTCCCTCTGAAGGGTGCATGCATACTGCCGGTAATTAGCAATGCTGTGGCTTGCTTTAATGGTCAATATAGAAGAGACTAATTAAGAGAGAAATTTACGAACTCTCGGAAATATCGTGCAGCATACTTCAGGAAATTGCTATTTTCATTCTTAAATATATTCTCTCTCCTATGTCTGTTTGTGTTCTGTACACATTTTATTTTTCAAACATTGCATGGCTGTATAATCAGAAATGATCTGAACACAGAATTGTTTTACTCTTTCAAGTCTCTCTGTTTGATGCGTCAGAAAAGCAGTGGCAAGCGGCGTCATAGCGCTCAAATGGCTATTCTGTCTTGTTTCACCATCTTTTTTTTAATTATTATTATCATCTTAAAATAAAAGCAGCAACTGGGCAATTGAGGAAACAAGAGGAATCCATTATGCAAATTGACAGTATTAGCATAATGTCTTATGCCAGGAATATGCAAATGAAGCGTATAATTTATTAGCGCCTGTGTCTGTCTCACAGTGTTCCCATAACTTACAAAGAGTTTTTTTTCCTCCTCATCTCTCCTATCCAAGCTGGCACGACATGCAACACACTTACAGACCAGCCCCACTAAACAAGCACACCCACAAAAAGGGGTTGCTGGCTGGGTACTGTGACTGGATGGGAAAAACTTGTCTGGCAGACTGACTGGGGGATAAAAAAGCAGGCAAGGGGCGGGGACGGGTGGTATGGGATACATGTGTAGGGGGGCACATAAATCCCTCTACAAAGGCTCAGTAGCAGATGCTAATTCTCTAAAACAACTGCGAAACTAAATAAAATGAGAGAAAAAACAAAGGCGGAAGATTGCGACTGGGCGGAGCGACAGCGATTTCTTACTGCTTTTTGTCTTGTTGCGTGTGCCTTCGTTTTGGCTCTTTCCCTTTTCTTTGATGCCCGCTTTTTACATTTTTTTTCAAGTCATTGGAGCTAGCAGCTTTTACCTCTTATAGAGGATTTCCTCATGAGTCAGTTGGATGAAGGCAGCTGGGTGGGATGGAGAGGAGAGGAGAGAGAGAAACACAGAAGGAGAGAGAGGCTGCATCTGAAGGCATGTGTGTGTGGGCTCCAGTCAGTCTCCACCAGTACCCTCGATGCCACCACTCAGCCCAGCCAAGCCCAGCAAAGAGCTTCTAGGCTGTATCCAGGGAAACTAGGACCAGACACATCCTGTTGTGTGATACAAATGTCACACCAGTGGTTTGGGCTTCTCATTACCCATCAGGATTCAGTTTGCTGCTATTATTTTATTACGATCTCTTGTTTGTGTTGATTTGCCTGCTTTGCATAGTTGGTGTGATGCTAATGGCTAAAGAGATAATTCTACATTGTTCCGGAGGGGAAAAAAAGGGGACTGCGTTGGAGAAAAGGCTTTCACTTCAGTACATTGAGGACATAAACAAAAAATCTGTATTTCTTATTTCCTCCTCAAGGCCTGTTCTCAAAGAATATTTATTTTGTCATATTTTTGCTTTAGATGCCAATGTGCTGGAAGATGGAATGCACTCTTTCTACGTTTCCTCACACTTGGACACTGCCGAGCTTCTGATGGTAAAAAGCACCTTTTAGTCTGAGGGGTATCTGTTCCCCTCTTGTTGGACATTGAATGTATAGCAGCAGACATGCGAATGTGTGGAGTGTGTGTGTAAGGGCACGTGTGCTCATTAGAGGCAGAAAGAGACAAAGGAGATTACATTATGTAAGTCAGCATGATGTCTCCTTTTATTTCTTCGACACATGCAGAGAGACACACACACACTTACATAAATGGAGTGTGTCACCTTCTCACTACTGGCATCAGGACTCTGGATTAGAAGAAGAAAAGTGGACCATCCCATGGAAATACAAACCTTTCTTCAGCGTTCTTTAATTTCACCTTTTGGCTCAGATTATTTTTCTCTCGCACTTGCTTTGGTTGGTGTCGCTAATTCCAACTCGGACCTTTCTTAAGTAGAATGTCAAGATAATTACCGAGAGCTATTTTTTGACGACTAGGTTCTCTCTGCAATTTATTAACGCGTTTTTCCGTGTGTGTAGCAATGCTGTGAAATTGCCAAGATTCATTTACTGAGTGCATGGTATTCATGCAATCAATTATTTTCTTGAATTAGCATTCAACCGGAAGCTTATTATACCGCACAGACCTTTCATTATCTCTAATGAATGACTGATATTTGAATTTGAATCCAGTATATGAATATGCATGGCAAATTTCACATTCAGGATGTGAAAATACATATAACACTTTATTCAATTTTTTTTTAATTTAACTTAAAATATTACTATCAGTCACTATATTTGAGTTGCAGTGATTTTAGTAACATGTCAAATATTGACAATAATAATTTAAATACTAAATAAATAAATATTTATAAGTTAACAATGATGAGGAAATAAAGTTTTAGATTTGTTTATTTTTATATCCTGCATGTGCACACGTTTTGTTATTCTTCTATGATGTCATGTACTTTCAACATTATACTGTAGAAGTAGTTATGACAAGTTTGGCATGAGAGTTGCCTAAAACAGCAAGTTTCCAAAGAAAAGAAGAAAAACTAAGTAATTTTCAAACATTTTTAAAAGAAATTTTCAATATAATGTTTTTCTTAACAGAAATATCTATTGTCGGTCAATAAGAATATGTTTGTCTAGAGTTTGGGTTCAAAACAGTTCTTGTAGCGTCATCTCTAACTAAAACATTAAACGTGTAAAAAACATTATTTTAAGTAAGACCCTTCTTATAACAATGACAGGTTTCATTGCATATGGTTCGGACTGAACACCTTTTTGTTAAAGAAATGTTATTTTTACCATAGAAATACTTTCAAGAAAACATTGAACAGCCAATGCCATTCAAAGCAGATTTTGACTTTAGGTAAAAAAGGAACACGTCACCTACGTCACCTACGTCACCTGACATCTGTGCACAACACACACCTCTCCTGCATGTGTGTGGTTGTGTTTGTGCATGTATATCATCTGTGCATGTATCCTCCCTGTGTGTAATGTGTGTAAACACTACAGAGTGGGGAAAGACATTTCCCTGTAAGGGATTAATAAAGCATATCTTCTTCTTCTTCTTCTTCTTCCTCTTCTTCTTCTTCCTCTTCTTCTTCTTCTTCTTCTTCCTCTTCTTCTTCTTCCTCTTCATGAAATGGATAATGTTGGCTAATGCTAATGGTACATATGCAAGTATTAATGGTACTGTTTTCACACTGTATATGGGCTGCACATGAAAAACAAACTGAGCCAAATTATGTTAGTTATACTGTACGATTGAATGGAATACATAACAACAATGGCCAACATGGTGGAGTGCTTATGAGCCGCTGTGGACTGTGATTGAAAATGCATATCATCAAGGCATACAGTTATCATCAGACTGTTTTGTTGTTGTCTAAAATCCAGAGTGAACTTGCGGAAATAGTTTCATTCTGGTGGACTGAGACAAACAGCAACAATTACTGTATGGCTTTCTCGAACATATTCAGGGTCACTTTCCTTTTCATATCTGTTTGAACATAGTTAATTTCTAACATTTTCTAATCCTTTGTTTATTAGTTTTACACACATTTCAGCTTACAAAGGTAACAACAAAAACAACATTCTTTTTAAGAGTTTGGTTTTGCAATTTATGATGTATTTAAACTGAAAGTTTCGTTTTATACTCTTCTTCTTATTGTGTGTCGGTCAAAGCTCACCTTATTCATTTAATTTAATTCATTCTTTAACTGTATTATAAACCACATTGGGCAGGAGTTATTAAGGAAAAAACTATCTTTTGTTCCATCTGAAAGGACCAAGTTAAGTATGTAATGAAAGTAATGAACACTAAATATATATGGTAAGAGAAAACGGAGTTTCACATAATTTTGTTCTCTATTTGTTGTCTAAATGTTTCTGCCTACTTTTGCCATTGTAAACAAGATGTGGTTTCAAATGTCAGATTTGCTATCCTACAGTACATAAAGTCACATCAAGTGGCGTCTTCAAATGGCACACGGTAAAATTAGTTATTTGGATGTACCTCTATTTCTACGAATATGTATAGCCCTCAAACAGGCTTTGATATTTGCTCAGCCAGCCTCCATTTTTAACTGAGCAACCAAATACAGGTGACAGCTGGGCATGCATCGCTTTTTAATATGTGCTTTGCCCCGTAACAGTCTTCGCAATTAGAAAACACAGAAGAAAAGACAAGTGACGTTATCCATTCCTAGATGGGTTGGAATTAGTCCATACTTGAGCCATAACTGCTGATATTGTGAAGAAGGGTTAGGCGGCAAGGTCCCTTCATCCAACTGGGGGTTCTGCAGGCTAACCACATAAGCTTCCCAGCTTCTTCCTCTTAGCAATCACAACATGAAGCAATGTATCTGGGAGGGGGGTAAATGACAGAGAAACCCTTTGCTGGATCAGCACAATTGGATTGTATTGGATCAGCTCTGTGTCAGTCATTAATACCACCTCACAATGCATCATCGGCTTCAGATAGACCCACACTGAATAAACAAATGAGTCAGAAGTCAGTGTTATTGATATGTCGTTGAGGGTGCAGAGGAGGTGCAGGATCTTTGTTTCAAGTGTGAGGGTCCTCTCCCTTGTGAATTTTTATTATCAGTACTTTAACAAGAAATGTTAGGAGATCAACTCTGGAAGGAGACAATTTTTTTTTTTCAATATTAGCCTTGTCTGTTATCAGGGGGGCTGAGTTAAATACTCTGCTAAGTATGAGGTGTGCTATTGTTTTATACAGCAATCCTGGATCGGGCCCTGAATGCAAAGATCTGTTCAGGGTGCGAAGACTAAGCGTATTTAGGGCTAACCAAAAATCAACCAAAACAAATACAATTTATCTTGAATTTATTTTATTACATCTTTCCAATCATTAATAGCATTATGTTTGATGAAGGTCACCACTCTTGTTGTAGTTTTCTTGTTGATCAGGTATCGGCCTGTAAAGTATTTTATAAACTAGGTGGGGCAAGTTTAGAAAATAGTAACAACATAAGTGTTAATTTTGATGGTACAGTACATAGTGATTGTATTTTCGAGGAAAGGCATACATGAAAGCAGGGCTAGATTGCTACTCTCACTGAAAGCTCCCTTCAAAATCATTACACCCCTTGACCCATCAGCACACATTAGCAGGTGAGGATTTATTTCAGCACAAGATATTCCCATAAAAGTGGCAATCTTCTTCCACTAGCATGAAGGTTTAAGCATTGTGGGTAACAGCATCTGAAATCACAGAGACGCAAATAGGTATATCCATAAATACAGTCCAAACATGAATGATGGAGCAATCTTATGTAAAAGCACACCGCATTAAAAAGAGGCTGCTCTCTCTCTCTCTCTCTCTCTCTCTCTCTCTCTCTCTCTCTCTCTCTCTCTCTCTCTTTGTAATGATGTAATAGCTCTTCTTCCATTTGGAATAAAATCTCCATTTTGGTTGTGGTTAGATGCAACCCTCCTTTAAGGCACTTATTGTCTCTTAACATTAACTTGGTGTGCTGATGCTCCCTCACTCGTTCACTAACTTTCACTACATTCTCATCTGCCTCGTCCTAGCTGCTTCAATCATTCTGTCGCTGGATTTTTCAGAAAAATGATGGTCATATTAGCTGTAACTATGCAGCTGTAGGACTAGTGTGTATGTGTGACTCAGCTAAGGGACTAATGTAAGCCCACAGTATCTATGCTATCTTTTGCTATCTTTGTTTGTATCTTTGCTTATCCTTTAATGTGAGATCTGATAAAGCTTTCAAGACTACACTATACTGAAACGCACAAGATGTATATATGTATTTAGGCTTTAATGCTAAGTGAACTTTGTAAAAAAGATAACAAGTTGAATCAAAAGTCTAATTAAGCCTGCATTATTTTAGATAATTCGTTTTTTAAGTATAACCTCTTCATATTTGTAGACACAAGACGTATCCTGCACCAACCAGGATTACACATAATGTACAAATAACAATCTATGCAATTAATATAGATATAAAGCAATATGGTAAAACAATATCCAAAAGCAATAATGGCAACACATGGAACATTTACAGTTTACTGGCTCACAGAAGTCAGAAGTCTTTAAGCCTACTTGAAAAGAGCCCCCAAAACTCTGCCTTTTAAATACATTTTGTTAATGTTTATTTTCTATTAAATCTGCAATGGCTTCATAATCCTTTTGCAGAACACATTTGCTGGGTTGAATGACATCACCATAAACTAATCTCTGCACTCAACTGTGCAAAGGGATGATAACCCTAACAGGCTGTCAAACCAATCATCAGAACTTTCCTAAATGATGTTAAGTGATAACCAAGGACCTCCACTGACAAAATAAACTTTACACTTTTGCAACTCAAGGCATATTTTGTCAGTTGTTGCCAGTGCTGGTAGAGTCACCAAGAGAGTGATGATGGGCAAAATAATTATCCAGGCAGTGGATTTGGACACTGAAGAAGTAGCAGAAGAATGAGGACCACATTGAATTTCACAACAGTCCACACTTCACATTTAATATCTGCAAGCTAATACAGCTCACCAGTTTAGAGGTTCATGTGATGTGGGCTTTTTTGACTGCAGAATATACCCTGTTGCTATCTAGGCGAATGGTTTTGCATGACAAGTGCTCAGATATAAACTTAACACAAATACGTGCATATTTACAAATCATTTGAGTGTAACCAGCTTGAACTTTAAATCACAACTTCTTAGCAAGCTGTACACCAAATGTGCCTTTGCATGGACCAGCAGCAAAGAGAGATTTGCTCTGTCAACATGAAGGCCAAGCTCTGTGCATCTGTCCTTGTCTCATGTCTATCATTGCACAACAGATAAATTCAGTGTCCTGACAACATAACTTTATTATCCCATTTTTAGTGGCAGTCCTTGCCGTTCAGGTATGTACATGTGTCTTTGTATTTGTGTATATCTTCTGCTTCACTGAACTCCACTCCGCCCTTACTAACAGATGCTTGATGCTGAAGCCCCTGCCCTCTCACGCCTGATGAACCAGAGACAAGTGCCAGAGGGTAAACATGTCCACTGCCACATGTCACTTTCCTAAACGGCTGCATTAAGCATGCGCCACATGCCATAGTCAATGAAAGCATAAACATCTTTGTACTCACACATGCAGACACACCACTAATGAGTTTAATCCTGAAATACACACCAGTTCTCGGGAGCCCAGGGCTGTGTTAAGCAGTTATGTTAACTATAGCATGCAATGAGCGTGCACTAACATGGTAGTAAGCAGAACCCTGCATTATTCAGACTGGGTAGATGGGTTAATTAAGAGTCTTGTAGTCACTTCATAATTTATCTGCGTGAAAGGCCTAGCAGTTTCTCTGGGATAAACAGAGCTGGCACATGATTTGATGTAAGATGAGACAACATGGCACTTGTGCATAGAATTGCTGTCTTTCTATTTAGCCTGTGGCTGGTTAGGGTGGAGCAATAGTATCAAGCCTATATAAAAAGCCATTTTCTTTCATATATCTCTGCCAACATATCCACCGCCTCTCACGCAAACACCATTTATTGGTTCTGATAAAATGGAAATAATATGCAATGTTTGTCCTGAATGCTGCTTTTAACTTGAGCTTTATTTGCACAATCAAATATAGTATAGACATAGACACATACTAGATAACAAACACTAATATATCTTGCTACATATAAATGTACAAGTTATTAGTGTAAAACACTGAAGAACTGTAATATGATGGGTTTTTTTTATCACAGCTCAGTCAAATAAAATGAAATAAAATATATAATGGTGGTCCAGGCGCGCGGATTTGAGATTCCCCCAAATCCTACAGTTTATTTAGACACAATTGGTGTAGCTAATTCATCTGGATATCTATACATGATTCATAAAATGTGATTTTCATTGACAGATAAATTATGATTATCTTTTTGGCTGTTGACTACGTAGATGGTGATTCCAAATTCTATGAATAAGAAATGGAAAGGCGCTAATATTAAGTACAGGCTTAATTTTTCTAAATATACCATAATAAGTTCTTAATGTCATATACTTAAAATGTGTGAAGTGCTATTAGTGATATGGATGCTAATATGCAACAGATGAGAGCTAGGCTTTAGACCGAGTATTGATCATACATGCTTAATACTCTTCCTAATACAGCTGGATGAAGATCTTACAGGCACAATTCTAATTACTCACTTGTCGACAACTGAAACAAAGAGGTTTTTCAGGCAGATACAGCTCTAGGCTGCTGTAAGAATTGAAAAAGCCAGGAGGACGGAGAAGCCACATGTCCATGTAAACATTATAAGTTCTTACTGTAAATAAGAGATTGCTTTAAATAGTTCAGTTTCTTAAAGTTTCTTTGCAATTGTTAACTTAAGGTTTACATTGATGGGAATAGAGTGGCGCAGGAACGAGTCCTAAAACCCGGAAGTGAGTTAGCATTTCACAACTCCAGGTTCCCTCGTCTGAGAGTCAGTGGGATTTCTCCATAGGATTTTGGAAAATAGCTCGAAATAAGGAGAGACGGATCATGTTTTGTTCTACGACTTTAAATACATCGTATTTTGACAATATTCCAAAATCCTACGGAGAAATTGCATTGCTTTTTTGTCGAGGGAATCCTTGCGCAGCTTACTTCCGGGTTGGCCTACAGAAATACGTGATCCCTGTGGCGCTCCATTGTATTTTTCTGTAGAGCTAAACAACACATAATGTGTAATATTGTTTAGCAAGTGTTTTGAAAAATAAGCTTAATAATTATATAAGGATATGAAGATGAAGATGAAGATGAAGATTCAACTTTATTGTCATTGCACAGAGTACAAGTACTAGGACAACGAAATGCGGTCTCTGCATTTGACCCATCCTAGTGTTAGGAGCAGTGGGCTGCCATTATGTACGGCGTCCGGGGAGCAGTGTAGGTAACCAGTGTCTTGCTCAGGGACACCACGGTGGCACTAGGTCTTTCGGGGACTTGAACTGGTGACCTTCCAGTTCCCAGGCCAAGCCCCTATGGACTTTGCCACCACCGCCACATAAATGAAACACAGGGAGGCGTGTTTGTTTCCAGAAATCATTGAGAATACTAATTATTAACAAAATGCGTAAAAACATATTATGGAATATCATTTCTTTATGCAGCCTTAATACATGTTGTGCAGGTTCATGTGTGTAAACTCAGTTCAGACATGAAGGGTCATGAAACGCTATAAAAACTCTGGCAAGACGTTGTAAGAAACAGCCCTGCCGTTTTAGCAACTAATTTAATAAACAGGAGCACACAATCCGGAACATTAGGTTATGTATGACCTTTTAGCTATGGAGTGTGTATCCATTAGTGTGCACTCTTATAACTCAACTAACATGCTGTGGCATGTCTTAACTCTCAGAAACACAGGAAGTGATCTCAGAACTCTTCAATAGGTCAGGACAGCTCGACCATTTCCAGTCGTTATGTTTGATTGGCAAAGGTAGAAATGTGATGCAGTAGTGATAAGCTTAAACTCGGAAAAGGTGAAAGGTTGCTTCCCTCTGGCAGCCACCCACTTTGAGCCCTTCTTTTTCTATTGTATTTGTATTTGCATACTGGCAGAGTTTTTAAATTGTTTGTCATGGGCAGTAACGTGACGTGGATGGGGAGGAAATATGCCCGTTAACGTATTTGTTACAGTGTGCAGATTTGGGACACATCAATAAGGCATCATGAGATTTCCATGGTATTTGACATTGAATTAATTTAATAGCTTGATTAAAAGCTGCATTCTGAACTTTCTCAGGACATTGAGATATTATCGTTTTTTCATTTGCGGTAAACATCCAGATTGCCAGTGCATCCTCCTTCAGCCCAGTTTTTCTGCCTGCAGTCTTGTGTGCAGCGTGCTCTTGTGGCTAAAGGCGCTCGTTAAAGTCCATAACTTATCTCACGTTTGAAGCTAATGGGAAGAATACTGGCTGCAGTGAAAAATAAATTACATTTTTCCCTCCTCTCTCTTCCTGCCCTCCTAACCTGCAGCGTATTATAGCAGAGGTGAGAGTATGCATTACAGATCTTAAGCATTAGAATTTATCTGTGCTGCACGACGCTGACTGATGCATTTCGAAATAATGTACTGGAGCTAGGCATTACAGGAACCCCTGTTACTAATGGACAGCTCTCGCCTATGGCCGGCAATGTATATCATTCAGCCGGACTACCTCATCAACTCCAACAGTTCCTTGCAAGGCTTCTCTGCCAGAACGGCCACTCAGGACTGCATTTAAGACTTGCGCAATAAAAAAGCCCCTTCCTATTCTGTCCAACTCATTTATTTGTCAGTAAACCCGTCAATTATACACTTACTCACTCATACTATTCTTTAAACAACATGAACACTTAAAGCAAGGTTTGTGTCATTTTTTCAAGTTAAATTTTTTTATGAACTTTAAATCAATGAACTCTTAAAGGTTTCCTAGTGTTACCAAATCCCAAATCAATCCATTCATCTCTATGCACTATCTTAAGTTGGGTTTTCCAGCCTACTCATTGGCTTTTGTTCAGTCTTGCCGATATCATCGACTTTGCTTAAGATACTGCTGAAAGCTCTTTCGAAAGGACAATCCGAACAACAAGCTGAAATGAATCGGCTAGAGAGCATTTTCTTTTCCCAGTAAATGAGTTTAGGCCGAGATGGTGTTGTTTCTGGCTCCAGGGGCATTCAAACAGAAGGCCATCTCAGCTCAGATCCACACTTTCTAGGCCTTGTGTTTAACTGCCTCTGGAGCCAGAAACAACATCATATATTTAAAACCTTAATACAATTTTTTTATTTCAAAATTGAAAATATCTTACTGTTTATAAAAAAAACTACAGTAGGTGCCCTACTATAGCAAAAATCTAAATTTCGAAATTTGACAGATCACCCTGAACGTAGGAATCCTTGATCTAACTGAGCATGCATCTGTAAGGTTAGATAATTGCTTTAACACTCACAGATAATGTGTTTTTTTGCTCATACTTGTAAAACAGAACCATGTTTTGCCAATGTGACTACTGGGAGTTAGGAATTTCTGAGGTAGCTGGTGACTGCATTACAATCACAAGGTTTAACTCCCACATCTGGTAATTTGTTCTTTGGTTGCAAAATCGCTGGAAATTGTGACAGCACTTTTAAACTTATCAGTTCTGAATTACTTCAAACAATACATATCCTATATTTTTACCCAAATGTAGTCATAAATTACTATCTGCACAGTAGAAAGTATTTTTTTCTCTCGTGTCTTTATCTTTCCACAGGCATCACTGCTGCACATTTTTATTTAATGGGTTTTATGTTTTAATAGCTACATCAGACGGTAGCAGCTTGTCTCCAAAGTAATGTAAAGAACAAGGGATAGGCCAGATGAATTCCATCCACACAGAGGTCAGAGAGACAGAAAGTGAATAGCAATGTGGATCCCCCAGCAGGCAGCGGGAGAGACAGACTAATAAGAGCATAACAGAAGAGGAGAAGGGGGCCCTTGGGAACCAGCATAAAGGTTTTCAGTACATTTTTAAAAGAAAATGTTCTGAAAATATAATGATGCCTGCTTTGAAATGCATCAGTAATCAGAGAAGGAATTTGTTCTAGGATATGAAGTAGGATTGAAATTCCCCAGTTGTGTTTAAGAATGGGTTTTGTTGGTGGAGGGCTGGGTGAGAGGGGAGAATATGGAATAAGAAATGTGAGTGTAACAGATGGAGGCCTGTCCTTGCTGTTATTGCAGGTACACAGGGCATGGGATAAAAGAGAAAGTTTTGTTATTCTGGTTTCATTTTCCGTTACATCATTTTTGGAGTTTTAAGAAGTAAGCTATTTCTCACTTACAAAACTTTCACAATACTCCTCTTGCAAGGCATTTGGTGAAGTTCAACCAAATGTGAGATTTAATGCACAAAGCCGTATAAGACTGACAAATGCCCCCCAAAAAGTCAACCAAAGCAGTAGGACCCATTCTCTGTTAAACAGTATATGTTTTTAGGGATTAATCAGAATCAGAATACCTTTATTCCCCACAGAGGGGAAATTTACACTCTGACCTAGAAAACATGAAGACCTGCATTAAACACAGGCCTTTGTATTTGTTTGATTGCATGTGCAGTTGTAAAAATGGTCATCATAGTCCTGTGATTTTATGTTGATGTTTTATACTTTGTAATAGACATAACACAACAGAAGTGTACAGACTTTAGCATCTGCTATATTGTCTTGCTGGTCAATTCTCTCAGTAGATTATATTTAAAAAGGCATTGCCTGAGTCTAACAAGCACAATGCTTGATTAATGTTTTTAATCAAAGGTTAATAAAATACCTAATTAAATGGCACTTTAATAAAGAATGCATTTCTTTATGACCCATCTGAGCAGTTTTGGTGTTGTGCTGACTTAAGAATAATGTTGTCAAAGTCATGTGTGGATGAAATCCCACTTTTTAAAGTGCAATATAATTATATGACTCCATAATTGGAAAATTGATGGTTTTGTATAATGAAGGGAAAGCGTAGTAGACATGTGCTCGCCAAGTGAGGTCTTAAGCTAATTGTATGCCCTGTGGATGTAAGTGAATCCGAAGTCAGCAGTCCTGCTGCCTAATCTATCCTGAAGACTACATTGTATGAGCAATATCAGTGGAATATCCAGAATAAAGGCCTATAATGATTTTATAAAATACTACCCCTACCCTCATCATCGTCATCATGAACATGTAACATAACATTGCAACTTGTTTTGTTATTTTATAGACAAAGGCATAAACAGTTCATAAAAAATAAAAACGTTCCTTTTCTAGACCAAAATTTGTGGGGGATTTGAAATACAGTTTTGAAAGTTTTTCTTAAAAATAAATGCTCATGTATTTCTACATGATGATTCTTCTCTATTGGTAGTACAGAGTTGAAGAAGAGGCATGTTGTTTACAATTTGAGATAGGCTTTTGTAAACGGTTGTTGTTGCTGTTTTGTGGTGTCAGTCCATGCTGGTATCCAGGTGAGGTTTTTGGTGGTTCAAACTATTTACTAAGTCTTGTGAGTTCTACTGTAAATGAACCATAAACGGGTCTGTGCTACCTGACCTGCTGTTATCAGGATGGCCAGGCTGGATAGAGTAAGAGGACCAGTGGAGGAAGGTCAGGACCCCTACCTCCTTGGTACAGACACTGAACTCCCTCAATCTCTGGAAACAGTGATGGGTTTGTCAGGCTCCTTGTAAAACAGGCCGCTGCAGGTAACTGTGAACCAGCACTGCCACGCTGTAATAGGTCAGTGTGAAAAGGATCTGTTGGGAACTGAAACTGGAGGCCAACAGACAAATAGCTATTACCTAACAGCCTGCCATTAAAAGGTTGACTGTGCCAGTGCCGGAATAGAAATGCTGCATAGCCAGCCCAATTTCATATAATTGACATTGGCTGATTGTTTACTGAAGTGCACATTTCCAGTGTACGTTCATCATGGCTCCACTAGATGTTTTATTTTATTATTTCCTTTATGTCATTTTACCGTGGGGCTATCATTTATAATTTACCAAACGACATCATCCCATCCGTACTGGCTGGCCTTCAACTGTGCTCATCAGTCCCCAAAAAGTGCCTTTTCCTTTTGGGAATGGCTACCAATAATACATTTCAATTTCAGAGTGGTGGGCGAATTATCCCAATTGTAGATTGAGAATTGCTGTCTGCCTGTATTTATTTTTACTGCACATGTGTTACAGTCCTAGCCCCCTGATGGATGTCCCCACAGCCTCGGCCTTTGCTTTGATGTGGATTATCACTGAGCCTCATCGTTGCCCCCAGTCACCCTGTCAGCACCTTTTGATGTTTGCTGTGTGCACTTCCAGATAGAATTTCTAATAAGAAGTCATTATCATTTTGATTTCTTGCTGAATGAGAAGATTGACCTCTGGCATTTAGACTAGACGATATGGTTGTGAGTAAAAAAACTTACTGAAGTGGTGATGATATGTTCCCTGCTGTATGATTGGTGAGTTTAAAGGCAGCTTTGTACAACTGGCATTTAACAATAATTAAGTTGACCTAAGGGTGTATTGAAAAGGAAGTAATAGCCACTAATTCACCTCTATGCAGGCATTGAAATTAATCTGCTTTTGGTTATTGCTTTGGCTTTCCAGCCCACAGATATAAAGCATTGTTGTTTTATATTTTAATATAAAACATTAATTAACAAATGATAAGAAATATATTATTTTAAAACATCTCGTCTTCATTCTTTCAAATCAGCCGTATATTTATTTGTGTAACCATTTGAGATTTTAATCAGAAGCAATATACCTTACAACATTTCAATGGAACATATACTCATTGTTTATTGCTAAGATGCAGTAAAAGACAGCGGGAATGTTTATAAGATAGATCCATCTCCCTGCTTGTAATAAGAGGGCTAATTCCAAGGTGCCTGTGATGACTTATGACATCAGAAAATCAGGCCTTTTTGCTTTCTGTTAAGTGTGAGTTCAGGAAGCACCTGCACAGCTTCAAGATGCTTTTTTTTGTGCAAGCTTAATTTGAAAGGGGTGTTGTAATTTAGTTCAAAAGGCTTTATTATTTTCTTGCATACAAGATCTTTCAAGACCCTGGGATGACAAAGACCCTCCATGTTCTTCTTTCTTTATTGTAGGTCTGGAAAATCATCTGTGATTAGCATGCTTATGATTGGCACTGAAACCTGTGAAGATCAAGGCAATTTAAGTACTTTCTGGGTGCCTGGAGATAACAAATAACCTTTAACAGATGAAATGTTCGGCTTCCATTGAGTAAACTCATAATTTTCTGAGCAATTTGTGAAAAATACTGGCTGTAATCTTTTCTTTTATGTTTAGGAGTCACACATCTGCCTACAGCTCATTGTAGTTAATTATACTGAGGACCCTGTATTCTCATCTTTTCCTCTGCCCCTTTTCTTTTTGGAAGCGTTCCTGTTGGATCTGCATATTTTTGTCCCAAGCTCTACTTGATGTTGTTCCCGCTGCTTGAGTTCTGAGTGGTTCATTTAGGAGGCCTGGTGGTGCTGCTTTGTCACAGTTGTGCGAGATCAAAGAGGCTACTTAATGCTGAGGTTTAGGAAGAACTACAACACCCAGTTCAAGCAGTGTGCTGGGCCTGCTGCGGCTAGTATCAGGTCAGAAATAATGAGCATAGTATAATAGCTCCTTTAGAAACACAAAACTCCTCAAATTTGGACATTATACAGTGGAATCAGGGCTTTATACTCTCTCCTCAGGGAAGCTGGAGATAAAGAGAAGCAAAGGTATACATACGGCCAGGTCATAGTTCTGCTCAAGTCAACAATGAACAAATAAAAAGGGTGGGTGGGAGGCCCTGGCAGACTTAGAGGCTGGCTTCACAGGGGAAAACAGCGCTCTGTGTTCAAAGAGCCTGTTTGAAGATACTGGGAGGGCTGCCCGTAGCTGAAGACATCTGCCCCACGGTTCAGAGTGAAGGGATCTTCAACGCACAAATCCACTCAGCATTGGTAAAGGTGTATTAGTAAATGTTTCATTCAAAACCGTAGGTGTATTTTATTTCTTCCTTTAGACAATCCTTTGTTTCATTCCTCTATCTACTGGCTTGCATTTTTTCACTATTTTGTAAATCCATCATTCAAACACAAACATAAACACGCCAGACACTGGTAGGTTGTGACCCACTGTGCTGCAAACCTAGCCTCAGTAGAAGTGTATCTCAGACGATACCCTGCAGTGTGCACACCAGCTCATCTCTCTCCCTGCACTGCCCCAGGCCTCGGGCTCCAGACAACCCCTGCCTTGTTACACTCCCCTCATCCACCTCACATTTGCACTCTGTTTCTATTTCTCTCTGTCTCTCAGTATTTCTTTTTTTCCCTCTCTACATTGATTCAAATCAATTCAGTCCATGAGTTTCTATATTGTGGATGTATCCATTTGTGTTGGCAAGTGGTCTCTTAGAGTAAACATATGACAGATATCGATATTAACAACAAACTTTTGTCATTATAAAGATCTTACTGCTAACTGTGTGTTTAGAAAAGAGCTTATTTATTTGTTAAGCTGTTTTCTAAGGGAAAAAAAAACCTTTTCAATACACAGCAATGCTGTCATAAAGTCATTTAGAAGTTCTGCAAATGTTAAAGATGTGATATACTTTGAATGTATATGGGCAACCCCTGTGTATGTAGTTGTTTTTATAACAAAAAAAAGTACTTTAATAGAAAGTTTAAAGGTTTGGATGCCATTAAAACGTAGTTTTGCTCCGATAGTCTTTAAGATCCACAGTCCTTAAAACCACCCATTTGACAAAGTAAAAACATAGTGTAACTGTGCTGTTTTACAAACCAAAGGCTGATCATCATAAAACACAGTTCACTTTCTTCAAAGATGTTTTTGAAAAAGGTCTTTGAATATGGGAGGTAGATTATCAACGACCTCCTATGTCTTTCAATCTGAATTATTTACTTCATTTTATGTTATCTTTAAGTCGGAATGCTTTTAAAGATGCATTATTCAAAAAGTTTTATTGGATGTTGATTCCTTGAAGGAAATTGTTGATATGCACTCCATCTCAATCACATGCATCATCTACATCTTCCACTTTCTGTGGGTTTTCTTTGACCTCCCCTTGGTAATGAAGGTGCCATCGCCAGTGATGCACAGCAGTCACCAGATTGATGTCTGCACGGAGCACATTGTAAGGAGGGACGTACAAGAGCACAAGCTTTGAGACCTAATTTGTGCAAAAGAACAACATTTTCCTTATGCAGCCGCTAAATGTACATTTATATAGCATTTTAGACCTGCTTCCAATAACCAACATACATCATGTAAGATGTACCACACTCCAAGCTCTAACTCTTAACTGTATATTAACAACAAACATTTTCACATGGCAGTCGTTCTCTAAGATGTGTTGTGTTACTTTAATAGATTTTCATTGTCTACTTCAGCACCATGGACAGTCAGCATTTAGAGACTCTTCACACCCATGAATGCATTCATTCTGTTTGGAAAACATTCTTAACATCTGAGCTCACTTGTTAGTGAAAAGTAGGATCGTTGTTGTGGTTTAGACACTGCTGTAGTATCTATTGAAGGACATTCTTTAAGGCAGTGAAGGTGATTTGTTCTGCACATTCTGTGTTTTCAGAAAATAGGAACTTATACAACATTTAGATTTGTTTATCTCAATAGCAATGTGATTGTGTGATTATTGCTTTAGAATGTTTACTGCTGTATGCTTACTGAAGTTTAGTTTCTATAGAAATATAGACATATAAATAGCTAACATGTATATCGACCGGAGCACTGCATTGCTTTAATGAACAAATAGCGCTTTACACAAGTTTCCTTAATTGTTAACACTACTTTACTACTTTAATACCTTCATGCAGGAACTGAGGACAAATGTCTTGTATGTGAGCAGGTTCCTGGCCCATAAAGCTGATTCTGAAGTCACACAGTTTTGTTGTCACTGGCCAAAGATGTAATTGCTCTGGCTCCGTACTGGGGACTTTTGGAAAGCTGCCTGTCAAATGGTTTTCTAAAGATGGCACATGTTGTACTCAATGTGGGAGCCAAGCCAAGGCCAAGCAAAATAGCTGTCTGTCCCTCTAAATAACCCTCAGCCCTTAGGCTTTATAGAGGACCCACTATCTCTAGACATCTCCAGACACCTGGCAGCCAGCCTAAAGACCATGGCTTTAAATGAGCTCTAATGAATTATAATTTTGTGCAATTTGAATCCGCTTCTAATTCCACATAATAACGGTATAATTTCTCAATGGGTTTGATTGCAATTACACCAATAACTGAAAAAAGGTTAGAGGTTTAACCCGAGAGGTCTCTAGGTCTACAAATAGAGCGTCTTTCTTTGCCTTTTTTGTTATAATCCGGAAATTTGGCAAAGAAATGTGAGATGCCTTTTTATTCTCAGTTTATTAAATTTGCAAGTTCATGCACAATGAACAAGGCTGTCATAGCTGCTGAGATAGTAGATTGGCCAATTAGATGAGTTCCTTCCAGTGATAAGCTGCTCTCTCTGTGTGTACTAAAGCACTGTGACCTTGAAATCATTGTTAAGATTAGTAGGAGCTGTCCTACCTAACAGGGCTGACTTTTGCCTGTACAGGCTTTCCTGTAAGGCCTACAGTCTGAGTAGCATCCTGTCTGGTTGGTACGAGTTGTGCCACTGCACACGTGTTCCAATTACAGAAACATCCCTGTCATGTCTTTGTTTATTTAGGACTTAAACTTAATGAAATTGAATCCCATCTGTGAAGGAATCTGTCTGTCCCTATGTAGACCTGTGCTTCCTCCCAAAATTCTCACAGTTTGCCTGTCGTTTTGCCATCTCCTTCTTGCTCACTATGGTTGTAATGTATTGAAAAGGAGAACCAAAGTCACACTACATTAGTTTGGTGGTGGCTGTTGCTGCAGAGAGCCATTACTCTTCCCTGACAGTATCAAAGAGAGCAGCAGAGCTGTGCTGTGCTGGCCTCCCGCTCTCTCTCACCATGCACCACTCGCAGGAAATTGCCTCATACTTCAGCAGGCAGGAGGTGAAACGGCAGCGACACCCATGCATGTGTCACTTTTTGGGCTCAGGGCTTGGGTGGGAGTGGGCTTTGGTGTCACATACTAATGCTGCCTGGGGAGCACTAGAGGGGCACCGCTAGGGGAGAAGAGGCCAGCCAGTGCTACAAAGGCTGAGCTGATTGAACACAGTGATGACAATTTTTTAGCTTGGGAGGCTGTGTGGATTAGACCAGACTGCACTGCAGTGGAGGTCAGGTCATCGATAATGACAGACCTATGCATAGGTTAATATTCGTTATTATGTGGTATGTACATAGAATATTTACACAGTCTGCAAAGCCACATTTCAAGTTTAGTACTTACTAAGGAGGGTAACCATGAGACACAAAATAAGAGAGATTTGCCTTTATATCACATTACATGTCTTTTCATAGGAGGCGTTATTGGACTTCACTCTTAATACACATTAGTTCTTATTTAAGAGTTACAAAGGACACATGTTCAATGCTGTACAAAGTAAGTGTGCCTATGTTCCAGTCTGTAAAAGAGTACAAGCTAACTATTCTGTGATAATGCTACCTGAATAGCATGTTTCTAGTTGGGGAAGGGGATGTTATGAATTCAACAGAAGCACTGTCAGCATTTCAGTTTCTTGCAAGCATGGGTTAATTAGACTTGTGCCATAGGGTAATACATTTTTTGAGCATGTAGTGGGGAATATTAGACGGTTTATCAAAACCCTGCAAGCTAAGCAACATGCTTCAGTGCCTGGCAGAGTAGTGGACTGGTTGTTGTTTGCAGATAAAATGCATGTACTACACTTGCAGAGATTGGAGATGAACCTTTTTCAGGGTTGGGTGGGGGGTAAAAATGTGTTGATGCCATTCCAGCTTCTTTCGCATCATGCCACACCGCACCCATCATTCTGTGCAGATGTCTCAAGAGGACAAATGTTTATGGCTATTATAAAGCAGCCTTTGTTGTGATCGCGTTTGCTCTCTGTCCCCTTTTCCTTGTTTCTGCTCTCCTTTCATTTTGTGCTGGGCTTGGGGGGGGATTGGTGCAGCCCGCCGCCTCTGCGGCTCTGTGATTAGAAAGGGAGGGAGGGAGAGTGCTTCTCAGCAGGACTCTCTGTTTTATATTCATCAAAAGAGCTGCCTTTGATTTGCTCCCTCTTTGACGTGTGACAGCATGGACTGCAGCACCACACTGCTGCTTAGGAAATCGTGCACTTACCACCCCCTCTTCCACACCACCCTAAACCCCCCCCACCCTTTCTACCTCCTCTTCTTCCTGCCATCCTTCAGCCTTGCCCCCCCCCCCCCAAACTGCAGATTACAGTCCGCCAATGTTCCCCCACCAACTCCACCCTCTGTAGTCGAACCCTCAGGCCAATGCACCAGCTTATTAATTTCTCCATTACTATTGATATTGCTGCTCGCCTTAAATCATCAGACTTTTGCCAAGGTCATCCTTGCTCTGATAAGCCCCGCCTCTTTATTGCACCTCCCATCAGATAGACAGGCTGAAAAAATGGTGAGCTCACATCCAGACAGACTGGCCGATTGCAAAGAAGTAACAAAGAAAAATAAAAAGGCAGGGACAATAAAGAACCAGAAAGAGAGAATTAAAAAAACGGAAAGGGCCGGATGAGGATGTGGATGATGAAATTATAGACACTGATGAGACCACCATTAAGTGCATTCTCTATAAGGATTAACTGCTGGGTGTTTTTATATGATGGTCCTTGATTGCATCATTCCTCTTTGTTGTGGTTCAATTCCAAATTCTTTGATGTTCTTTGTGTGGATATTGCTAGCCTGGGTTTGTCATAAGGGATGTCACATTACTACAAATGTCGTTGATTGTAAATCCAGAATTGTTGATAACATTAGCCAATATACGTTTCATATGAATAGAGATTGAATCCACCATAATAGGACTCTTTTAAACCTCCGTTCATCTGCTGCTAAGAAAGCTAATGTTAAATATCTGCTGATTCCAACATGGATATGTCATTCTTAAAGTAGCATTATCAGGGGGGAAATAGGGTGCATGCCTTTGGTGCAACCAGGGCGAGTGTACCGTATCCTTGGGTGATTTCAAGTTCTGATGGTATTGTAGAAAAATCCAGTTGTGTGAGGTTTCCAGAATTATTGTTATTGACTTGGTACCAAAGTATCGCTTCTCATGACAACCCTTGCAGCTAGCAACAGGCTAAGCTCTGACATTATGATACAATGTCCCATCTACCTATTACTTTCTAGGATAGTTCAGTGTGTGACCTTCAGTTTTCTACACTGACATCTGCTATGTTGACACAGGACCGCATCCTATAACCACCTTCAACTATCATATCAGTCAATTCGGCCCAGTCTGTGATAACTCACACTGCAATCACATACACATTCGTACACCTTCACCTCACTGTTCAAACACTGTCCTATTTTCCCTATGCTGCAGGGACACACACACACACACACACAGACACTGACACACACACACACACACACACACACACACACACACACACACACACACACACACACACACACACACACACACACACACACACACACAAATGCATAGCGATGTTTAAACAGGACTGCTCTGTACCACAGAGCCTGAGCTGGTTATTAACAGCATAAATTATTAAAGACATTTCCAACTCTGCAAACATTGGTGGGAAGAGACAAGATGACAAGATGCAAGAGAGACAGAATGGTGTATGTGTTTGATCCTTGAGGGACAAACTAAGGCCATTTGCTGCCTGATCCTTTATGCCTGCACTGGTGCTGCTAACAAGGTTACACATGACCAAGGTTAGATTACTGAGAAGGGAACATGCTTGTGCAATATTTCACGTCATTAATGTTTATTACAGAAGCTAAAGACAAATATGTACACATAAAGTACACCTGACACTAAAGTTACACACATCACACATTGTACAGTGGCGCTGTTTCAGTAGGGTAGAAGAACATTTGCTCCTATGTGACCAACTGTTTCACTGAACTACTGTAGTCAATACTATATTTTGTAACTCAGTCGTTAATACATTTACAGTATATATGCATTCTTTATGTTGTTATTGCTATCTAAAAGGGATTTGTTTTCTTTTAATAGTCAATGCTTTGGCATACACAAGATCAATGTTAGTGTACTTTCTAATAAATGAGACATGTGTAACGCAGCGTACACACGGTTCCTTTGCGTTGACGCTTGCCGGTGGGCGTGTCTGGCGAGTGGGGTTAACGCGACCAACAACCAATCACATTAATCTCCTGCCCCGGACACACATACACATGGTTTGATTGGCTAGCGCTTGTACTGGCATATTTGCATAAGCGGGATTTGATTTGCTGGCGCTTCCGTCGACGCTCAACTTTCAACGCAAGCATCGGAGCCAAAGCGAAGCAACGGAACCACAATGCAGTTCGAGGACGTCAAGCATCAACGCAATAGAACTGTGTGGAGGGGCCGTAATGTAAAAGCATACATCACCACTTCCCTTTGATGATTTCAGTGTTACCTGTGTACAGCATATGACACAACAGAAGAATTGTTGCAGTTGCAGTTGAGCTTTTGCAATTTTTTCTCTATTATGGTAAAATCTTGTTCTTGGTTGGTTCTATTGTCCATTAAGAGAGAGGTAACTATCCAACTGTGTGCCTGAGCTGTAAACTGTGATGTTTCCATTACCCCATCGCGATATGCCTCCACTGTTTTTCTTTGTGTGTCTCCTTTAGAAGAATCTTTCAGTTCATCAGTGTTACTGTGGCTCTTGAAAGCTTTTTGCTTAGTTGACCAATACAGGAATGCCAACCAAAGTGAGAAGGCATCAAAGTAATAGCTAGTCACTGTGCATGAATAATAACGGGGTGTGGAGGTCACAGCACCTTTCGGCGTGTGTGTGGGCATCAGTTTGATTTTGCTGTCAGCAGCAATGGAGTTTGATTGGAGTTTGATGCTGTGCTCTCACTGTGTGATAGCCCTCCTCAGCAGATGACACCAGACTGTTCAAGGTGAACACTCTGTAGCCCTGTCTACATGCATGCATCTTATAAGCGTCTCCCTAATGGTCCTTCACTTAGCTCTGAGGCATCTTCTCCAGCACTCAAGCCAACGTCACCCTCTGTCATTTCAAATGTTCACTTGCCCCAGTAAGCAGACACAGACGTTCGGCTCTTTCTCGTCTGGGCTACTTGACAGAAAGGGACTGCAAAGGAGACAAGAGTAGATGAGAGGAAAAGAAATGAAGAGTGAGAGGGGTGTGTTAAAGTCGACAACGCTGCACTTTGTGTCAGAAATGGCACATTTAGCCCCCTGTAATCTCTGAAGCCATGGCGTATTGAGTCAGTGTTAAGTTGATACCAGGCTTTGGGCCTCTGTCTGTGGACTTGAACATCTGTAGCGGCCCATAATCCTACCGAAAAGGACAGTGAAATGTGTAAAGATTCACTGTTCTTTACTCTGAACAAAGTATACTTTCTCTCCTTGTGTTGCCAGGCTGCCCCTTTACCCCACAGCAACCTCTAAAGCCTATGGGTGAATCCAGCATTTATCCTTTCCTTCAGAGGGAGTCTCGCCAGCAATGGGCTCATGCACTTAACTTGGCAGACTGTCTGTCAGGAAGCCTTGGCGTGCTAGAGACCTGTTGGAGAAGTTGAGTATAAACCTATAGTCTTAGTTGATCCATAAGTGCCTGGCAAATGCTTTACAGTACCTCTCACCCTGTTTTTAATGACTTGACCTGCATTAGCGCCAAACTAGAAAATCCCTACACAATTGTCCCACAAGATGTCTGTGTTTCTGTACCTGTGTTTCTTCAATCAGTATATCTATAGCAATGTAAATCATTTGTTTGTTTTTCTACTGGTGCATAGTGTGTTCTATTTTATTTATGGTGTTTCCGTAAGATAGACTTTTGTGCATCAGTATCATGTTCTTCATGTTCTTCATTGTCTGCTCTCCTGCTTGACACAGTTAAGCCAGTTAAGAAACTCACCTGCTTTGTTCTCTCAGGAAATGGTGCTAATTCCAATATAAGGTATAAATAAGGAATTGCTTAAAGTCAGTGCTTCTTAACCGATGGAGCAACAGACATATATATGCACTTGACACACAGTAAGATTATTTGGCTCATGGATAAGATAAGATAGAAAAACCACTAGGCATGGCACGGTTTTGGTGAAAAAACCGAACCGTACGGTTTGCTTGCCACGGTGCGGTGCGTCTGTGCACCGTACGGAGTCCACGTTTTTTTTTGTTTTTTTTTTTCTCCAGACGTTCGACGTTGCATTGTAGCCTAATGCCCGTATGTTACCACGTGGTTTTCATTCGCGCGAAAGAAGCGAAAGCTAAGAGGTCGAGGTGTGTCAGCTGTACAAACATGGCAAGTGGGAGTGGAGAAGGCGGGCCGCCCAGGCCGGAGATAGAGGATGCTCCGGGAGCCGCGGTACGTCATGCCCTCTTGCAGATACTTTGGCACCAATGTGATACCCAAGTTATATGACGAGACAAGGGAGGAAATAGTGACGGAGTTGTCTTTGGCATGCCACGTAGCTCTGACGACGGATGGATGGACTTCTAGGTCCACGGAAAGTTACCAGACAGTGACTGCCCACCACATTAATCCCCAATGGGAGTTACGAAGCTGCGTATTACAAACGCGCCCAATATACGACAGCCACACAAGCGAATTTCTTTCCAAAAAGCTACGATTTTTTTTACAACACAGGCAAGAAGCACAAAGCCTTTCCAAGATATAATTCGTGAAGAGGTCACTTCATACAAGGAAACAGGCTGCATCTCTGTGGATGAAAATCCCCTCGCATGGTGGAAGACCAACGCACGTATCCCCATGTAGCAAAGTTGGCACAACGTGACCTGGCTGTCCCAGGTACATCTGTGCCAAGTGAGCGGGTTTTTTCCACAGCAGGGGACATTGTAACTGCAAGTAGGTCTCGTCTCTTGCCAGAAAATGTTGACAAGCTCATTTTCATGCAGAAGAATATGAGAATTAAGTGAAAGGGGGAAGGCTGTTTTAAACAGTGCAGTGTTTGGTTCTATTGCAATATTTTATACTGATTGTGTCTGTGTGTATTTTGTTCGAAATTTTGTTAATATAACAGTGGCACTGGCACTTTAAGTTTAGATACCAAATCCAGCCATATGTTTCAAAGCACTGCACTTTAATTTCAAGTGAAAAAAATACATCCTCACTCTCAGGGATTAGAAGAGTTGTTGATTTTGTTTTCTGTTAGGCTGGTTGGATGGTGGGCTCATATTATGTTTACGGCCTCATGTTCTCATAGGCAATTGTGTTCGCCTGTTCAAAGGACAGCAAACATTCCTGACACTTATTTTGAGTAATAAAGTAAAACATGTTGAAATCATACATGTCTTCCCTCTTGCTCTATCAAAATACTAGCTACCTTTCTGAGATTGTTAAAACAGTGTGCTTAGAGTCAATTGAAATTCAAGTTTGTGCATTATTATTACATTATAACTATAATTTTATACCCTTTTAAATGCTGTATCCTAAACTATGGTTAGTAATAGCATCTGCCTAAGAATATTCTCAGAGACAGGGCTCCTGTTATAAACTGGCTGTTACCAGAATGGCAAAGACCAAGTTGTAATGCATTGCTAAAGGCACTGTGTAATGTCATAGAAGTGTTGTGCTGTGGTAGTAAAATCTTTTCAGTGACTATTACAGTGTTCCACTGGTGAAACGGCGTGTATTATGGGGCTACGATAAAAAAGTAAAAAAAACACCAAGAACCGTACAAAACCGTAAACCGTGGACCTCAAACCGTGATACACCGTGAACCGTGAGTTTTGTGATCCGTGCCACCCCTAAAAACCACCATTCAGTATTGGTGTTAAAGCTGGAACATTATCACGGTTTCTCCACCAACCACACCAGACCTAATCTTATCAGTGACATCTACTCAGGAGAATCTCTTAGTTTAGCACAACTGAGGAAATCACAAGGGAAAAAAATACTTTCCTTTTTTTTTTATCACCAGACACCTGTTCTCACATTAAAGTGACTTTGGCAGAGCCGACTGTAAGCATTATTTGCTAGTGGTCAGCATTTGGCCTATCTGTGTGGATTAACAGTGAGAATGCTGACCTGGGAGCTGGTCAGCCGTGATGCCTTCACACCTGAGTGAGTGGCCTCAACTAGGGGCTCAGATAGACTGTCCTAGGGGCCGGGGCATTAGGTAAGTAGGCTAAACTCAGTTGGGGAAGAATTTGGACTGATCCGTATATGCAACCATAGTTCCTGTATGTGTTTTCCATACCAATAACCTCCAACAGAGGTGAAGCTTTTGAAATAAAACCACTACATAATGGAGATAAACTCAAGTCACGGGTCATAGAGAGAGATAAAAGTCTGTATTTAGCTGGGCAGTTTCTATACATCATCTCTCCACCTTGGAGCACAGGATAGTTTGAAATAGGCTGACGTGTGATTGCATGGGACAGAATGTGTTTGCCCATGTGTGACTGCAAGTTAATGTTTTTCTGTGAGTGTGTGCCTGATTATGTGTACATTTGTTTAACAGTGTTTGTGTGGAAAATAGAGGGAGTGACTAGGAGTTTGCTTGGGTGTGAATGTGAGTGGAGGGAATGAGTGTTTGAGTGCGGGCGTCTGTTCTGGCAGTGAACGTGATTGTGTTTTGATTAGGTCTCAGTGGTGTGCCAAGTTCAGGCCTTGGTGAGATTCTTGCTTCCCTTACATCCCCATCGCTTTCCCAATTTGACAGCTGATGGGATCTCAGATGGAATGTGCGTGTGTGAATTGCCAGCAATATACATAACAACCTGATTTCTCTTCTCCATACCTAACCCCTGTTCCCTCCCTCTCTCTTTCATCCACTCCCCTACCTCCTCTCTATTCACATGCCGTCATTGCTCTCTCTTCTTGACTCTTTTCTTCCTTTCTGTCTCTCCACACACCTTTCATACAATTCACAGGGTTCAGGAGTAGTGCCAACCCCTGCCTTCTAGGCTGTAGTTTTTCATCCTGATTGTTCCAAGCTATCACAAGTCCCTTTGATCCATTGTAATTTAGGGAGAGTAGGTTAGCCAGTGAGCATTGCCAATAGCACAACATAGTCTCATTAAACAGTTTCTTATCGCTGTAAATAGCAACTGTTTCTAGTGCTTAACACCAACACTGACCACTGATCTCCCTGTGTACTCTTTAGCGTGCACACTAACTATGTCCAATTAAACTTGCTAAATTGTAACTGGCTAAAGGTACTACTATATCTAAATGACTATTGCAATCTATTTAATTGTGAATGACAACAAAAATATGTTTGGGGCTAGGCTAAACATTATTCCAAACGTTTTGTAAGACCCAACAATTTGGAGGTTTGACAGTACATGCTCATTTCTTATGTGATTTTCATATTGCATGAAGCAGGCAGTGGCTCTGTGGCGAGCTGACTGTCCTCTTCCGACTCCAATTTGGTTTTACCTGACTGTCCTGAAATACATGCAGTTCAGCTGAAGTTAGGACTCTAAATTGCTAGGTATGAATGTTCAAAGCTTCTGTGAAGGAGCGTTTTGGGCCGATTGAAGTTTTCAGAATTATGCTAAAACATTTCTGAAGGAGAATTCCCACTTGGTATTACGTGTTCTTACAAAGCTATCAGATTACACATGTTATGTGTATCATGCTGCCCATTTGAGGGTATTTTGTATTCCAAACTGTTTGCTTTTGTTACCAATTTTGGGATTGATTCCTAATTTTTGTCCATCATAAATGGGCCTAAATGTTCATTCAAACACCCCTTTTCTATCGCAGCTAGTTTGTAACAAACACAGATTTGCTTTGATTTTGTTTCGTTGCCATTATTTACTTGACTAGTACAGATCAAGTTTTCTGATCACTATTTCGCTCAGTCTGTGTTGAATTTCAATGCAACATTGTAGGGTTTTCTTTGTCAAAATGTAGCACATATTTACCTGTGCATCAATAAGTGTTCAATTTTTATTTGTACATGGTTGCTTTCTAATAACATGGCATTTATCAAATTGGAAACCTGTGCATTATAAAACAGCGTGCCTACATACCTGTACTTACACATACATTTGAGACCACACGGATCCATTAACGTCAATTGCTGTCATTTCCACTTACCCTGTAAACATGCTGTGTTACTCACAATTTCCCTCCTCTGATTCATGGTTAAATGCAGGCAGGTAGGTAAAATGTGCATTTTCAAATATAGCATATTACATTTCAGAACTTATGATAAAGTTGTTTCAAGAACTCAGAATAAAGACCCCCAAAATAAACTTTTCACTGACCATATAATCGTTCTTTACCACATGCCAGATGAAAAAGTTAATCCTAAAATAACAATTAGGCCCTGCCTGAACTCCTCCCCTATAATTGAATTTAAATTAAATACTGTAAAGAGGTTTTACATTCATGTAAATAAATGGGTTTGCCCAGTGTACACTTGGATGAAACTGTATGTGTGCATATGATTACACGGGATGATATGGAGGATACATATCCTCCACATTCACACACCCATATGTTAATGGGTGTGTGAATATGGACAAGTGTTCGGACAGAGCTGTGATAGTGAGCCTTGGCAGCAGCTTGCTTTAGTATTAAATGCACATGTCCCTCCCTTTAAAGGCAGTAAAGCATGTTGGCATGCAGTGAAATGTTTACAGTGCTGTGGGTTGCTCCTGCAGTGTGTCCGGTCATGGAGAATATTATAGTAGCTCATAGCTCTAATCGCTCATCCTTGGCCATCAATCAAGGCCTCACCCTGTCCTTTCATCCCAGCACCACAGAGATTCTTGTCGTTACAAGGACACTTTTAATGGCCTCCCAGAATGCTTATAATCATCAACCCCAGTTAAATTGTTATCTCATTATTCTTGTTGTGTGTTAAATGAAATTGTATTAACATATATGTTCTGTTGTTTTGTGGTGGTCTGTAACTTCAAGGCGATAAGTGACAGATGCTGTGTTCCCATTTACGTGTTCTTATGCACATTTTGAAGTGTTGCATTAGCAAAGCTGTATGGACACCTTTTTCAACTTTGAACAAAAAGTGTTGATGTGCTAAACGGATTATGAAAATGACTTCAAATAAGTTCTGACGTACCGAATATCTAACTCCCATAACTGATGAATTATTGTCTTCGACTCTGGACAGCATGGAAAATGGCCAATATAGCCGGCATAAAGAAAAATTAAAACAAATTCCTGAAGAGCTCTGGGTTAGATTGATGGAAAAAACACCTAATTAGTTGTATTTTTACATATTTTGCTTATAATTAGCTTGACAATTGAATCAAAACATACATACATCATTTAGTGGGTTATCTATTTTATCATCTGGCTTGTTAAAGTTTCTAATGACTCGCAACAAGGATCAATCTTGAAAGCACTTACTGGAAAGAAAACTAACGCACACCTTTCTGTGAACTGTACCTTCTTAAAAATACTGGGCAGTTTGGTTTTCTTTCAGGCCAAGTCTTCAAATCTGTCACAGATTTAATTTCTGCTTCACTGCAACATTTCTTATACCATGCCTAGCAAGACGAGATGCAGGAGATATAACTAAGCACAGAACGAGTAGTTGTTTCAATCAGCCCTTGCTATGTGTTTTTGTTCATGATGAAAAGAAATCTGGATTTGTTTATTAGTAAGAAAGAATTAGGTTGCTATGCTGTTGACTGAGCAACACTAATTAAAATCCCTATAGAGCTGGGAGTTTTCAATTTGTTTCAAAACTTTGAAATGCATTTCTATTTTTAGATGATCCACTTTGTGTCATCTCTGGCAAAATGTGTGTGTGTGTGTGTGTGTGTGTGTGAGTGTATGTGTGTGTGAATTACTTTATGTTTATTAGTGCTGGCTCACTGCTGCATGCATAGGGGAAAAGTGATGGTATATATCAATTATATGGATCAATGTTGTATGAAATTTGAAACACACACACACACACACACACACACACACACACACACACACACACACACACACACACACACACACACACACACACAAACTACCTAGACCACATGCACAGATGAGGAAGGTAGGAAATAATCATCCTGCACCAGACAGGTGTCAACGTGTCCTCTTCGCTGTCCATGAAAGTTAATTAAAGAAAAGGGACAAGCTGGGCTCTTGCTTAATAACACCCCTCCCGAGCCCTCAGAGCAGTTTCTTATAAATGTTCCAAGAGAAGTGTAGAAATAAATAATGTCGGACTGCAGACGTATGCACAGCATGTACTGTAGGTTTGAACAGTACCTACTGTAGGTCTGGTAATTGTTCGCATGTTCCAGTTCAGATTTCCCTCCATCAAATATCTTATACTGCTTAGTGGTTTGTAGTGCAGCATTGGTGCACTATGAAGCACTAAAACCACTCTTAATGACTCTTCCATATATGATCTTCTTTGTTAAACAGCCATTGAGTTGTTAAGCATTCTGAGGAAGGTATGGACTTGTCCAGAACACCATGTAACTGCAATGGGATCATTGACCTTTTGCTTCTTTGTGAGTAATATACTTTCAGACTGTTTCATGGTACTTGTGAGATTTATTATATTATGCTGCAGTGCATACTGTAAAAACATAAACCCACAAAATAATTCTCTTCTATACAGAGTAAGCAGAGGTATCGCCAAATCAACCAGTACTGAAATGTAATTGAACTAAAAGCAAGTCTGTTTGCAGCGCAGTTAGTGAGTTGTTAGCCTAATCACTCTTTTTAAATTCCTGCAACCATGGCATTAAGAAACATTCTCATTCTATTTGCCATGTTTGCAGAGTCATGCAAGTTTTTTCACATCACATACTTACTACATTACATGTGCTTTAGCATACATATCCCAACCATGCTTGTGGCGTACGTAATATTCAAAATAGTGCCTTCTGTTGAAGGCAATTGAGAAGTAATGTTATCCCTCTTGGTGTTTTTTCTCATACGGTGATGACACAGTATAAGTGTTATGCAAAGAGTGACTAACATCAGGTGTGCCCCACCCATGCTAAATGTGAAGTGTTTGGGACTCGGTCACTAACAGGATATCTTGTTATAGTTAGCTTCTGTGCTAAACACAACGTTAGGTAGTTATTGGCTGATTGTATTCTTTGTCGCCTTGAGACTAAAGGCCTCCATGTAGTTCAACTTTAATTACCAGGAAGAACTTGGTTGTAAATTAGCTGGCAGTGAAGAGATGAGAAAGGGAGGAGGGGATGGGAAGAATGATGAGATGGAGGGGGAAACTGAGAGGAGTGAGCGGTATAAGTGTAAAGGATGCATTAAGCAATTAAAGTTTGGGAGCAGCAGAATAAAGGGACGTGGTGATTTTTCCTGTTATTGTCATAGCAATGATTGCAAGAAGAGAGAAGCAAACGACAGCAGCGTGCTGTACATCCACATGCTGCTTTGACAGTTTCTTATAAATAATCACAACCAACTGAATACAAACAAATACTGTCAATATAAAACACATGACACATTCAACGCTGTATCATAAGATAATGGTATGTATCCCTGAGGTAATTAAGTCTAATAAGATCCCCTGGAATCAAATTTGCTTTCGTAAGGCCAAAACCCAAAATGCCTCAGCCACTGAAATGTATCTACATATTCCCACCATCTGCACACTTATGCTTTAATAATTATGCATGCATCAATATTTGATGAACAACAAAGACGTAAGCGCCCTGCAGTATTTTTGAGCTTGAGCCATGGGATTATGTTAACAGTGTTCACACAACCTCATCTATGATTCATTTATTGCCAGAACCCCAGCCACCACTGTTTTACTCCTCTGAGCTTTGTTGAGTCTGTCTGTGGGAGATAGCCAGTAGAAAGACAGAGGCTAGGCAACAAAAGGGAAAGAAAGGTGTAGAAAGGAAGACGGTAAGCCTACAGAGAAAAGTAACCCTTTGTGGGTTTTCAGTTTGAATCTGTGCCTGCAGTTCTCTCCCCCTTATTCTCTCTTTTTGCTCCTTTCAGTCCTTTCCTCCCTCCTAACTGCAGGTCTTTGCAGCCTACATTAATGCTAATTTATGCAGCCTGGCTGGCACAAAACCAGCAGGGAGGGGTACTCTCCCTTGATTACCAGCAGTGAGGGGGGGGGGGGGGGGGAGGCTGGGGCAAGGGTGACCTGGACAGACACCTCATTTAATTTAATACATTGGAGCATGCAGCAGCGGGGGAGTTGAGGCGAGGGAGGGAGATAATCAAGAGGCTGGGCCCTTATAAATGTGCTCTGAGATGACATGGAAGAGATTGGATTTGGAAACGAAGAGCAAAGAAGAGCAAAGCCAAGCGGAACACAATTGATTGATTCCATTCAAGTGATCTCACCCACTGATGAGGAATGAGTTATTTTAATGTTTTCTGAGGGAGGAGGATTTGATGAGTTTTTTAAAAAATTCCACATAAGTGTTTTCATTCCCTATTCCTTATTCCTTATTCAGCAAACGCTCCCCTTTACAGTTCCAGCTGCAGAAATAAATAGTCACCATAAATCCGTGTTATGCAGCAAAACACTCGGTAAACAGTAAACTCACTACAGTCAGAAACATGGCTACTTTGTGGATTCCCTAAACCCTTACAGGTGATGCAGTGTATTTGTTAGTACATCGTATATCACCAAGCAATATATCTCAACAGTTATGCAGAAAAAAGAAAGGACATGAACTGCATTAGTTTCAACCAAATGGCTGATATGGATGTCAACATAAAAAGTAACTTGTGTACTCGCCCCAACTGGACAGCCCTACGACTATCTCACTGAAAATCATGCCAAATCTATACTGAAATCAACCCTTGTAATACATGGAGGAAAAGCATATACAGTATAAGAATAACTTTACAATATGTTTTTCTAATACAATTTCAATGTAAACACTACCTTTTAAATTAAACAACAAGATGTTGAAATGATCATATTTTCAGGCTTTTTTTTATAGCATTACTTAAAATGGTTAAGGTTGTTTTTTATTATTCGGGCAGTCTGTGTACAATTTAGCTTCCGGAAGACGGAAAACTCACATGACAGAACTTAACATTACACAGATGTTCCCTGATCTCTGGCTTGGCCCCCAAACTTTAAGAAGATTATACTTTAAGTATCTAGGCCCCAGGATTCAAAGCTAATAGCCATGTCTGCCAGTGGCCCCAGTTTAGTACTGCAAGTCTTTAGGGTAAGGTGATACCTGAACCCCTACTTCCCCTCTCTTCTGAAGATGAGCAGTCCCATCCTGGGGCTAGTGCACCTCTCAAAAGACGTCATCTGAGGGTTGACACACCACTCGCACATCCCAGCATCCATACTGTGACTAATGGCAGGAAATCAGATGGTGGCCATGACAGGCAGATTATGAGATCCCTCTGTCTACATGACTTAGCCCCGTCCCTGATTCTTAATCGTTAAATGTGATTAAAGCAAACAAACGAAGCATTATTAGATTAGTCAGAAGGACATGGAGTCTTTGTTTCTGATTATCTTTTACTTTTTTAATGAAATGCTGCTTGAAATTAACATTGCTTACACTAATTTGATTTGTCTCATTTGCCTGCAGACAGTTTGAGATCCTTGTCAGGGGCTTTGAGTCAAATGTTGGAGCTAGGCAAACATCTCTGTTCTTCTGCAAAGTTCACAGAGGCTGATTACGTTTCTGATGATTTAAGGTGAGCCAGAGAGCCTCACTCTGAGAACTAGAAAATTAAACAATGTGTTGTAAAGGCTAGAAATATATATTTAAGGAGATCAACAGGAAACTTAATGAAAGCTAAAAGTAAGTGTCACAGTTTATTGTCATAGAACAGTGCAGTGGTCAATTCAATGGCACTCCACCATGCTAGTGCTGATGGCATTTGTTTGAAAACTGTTGGGTGTTTGAATTACAAGGTTCAGTGTTCGCATGGATACCATGTGTGTGCGTCTGTAATTGGTTGCGGGTGCTGCATTGTTGTTGAAAATAATCCTGTCAGCATAATCCCCCTTTGTGAGGTTCATTAATTGCATTTAGGATAGGATGCAATCTAGCTGATTCAGGCCCCGCTTTTGAGCCTTCCTCTGCTTTCGCTGCACAAAGCCCCTGTCGTTTCAAAGGCTAAAGGGTCGGGTAAAGGATGTTTTCAGATTTTAATTTAAATGTAGACTGCTTTTCCATCCCTTTAACCCATAATAATGGAACTGCATTGTGTGTACAGTGACACAAATGAATATCTAGCTGGCCGTGTTCAGTGCAGCCACTAACATTGACACCTACTCGAGCTGTTGAGCTGAGTGCAAACATGATTTTTCACATTTTTGAACAATAGGTCATAAATTACAGTATCTTCCATTATGAACCACTTTTCTGACAGCATATCCTTAAAGCATAAGGACATTTCATGTTATGTTTTATAGGTATATGGCATTTCTGATGCTGCATGTAACGCTGGAATATTTACAACACCAGTGCAATGTAGTGAAGGTGGATATACTCACCACTACATCTATTTAGTTATGCATTGTTTGCATGATTACCACAGAGATCATTCGGGATCAGTGACAAATTCAGATGTTAAATGGATATGCATGCAATATCTGTTGGATGATGCACAATAAAAGACAGAAGAAGAAGTCAGTCTGATGAACACCGCATGGATCTTTAAGCACAAACACATTTCCATATACACAATAGGTCACTCCAGATAATGTAAACCTGAGACTGGAAAGGTGTAAAATATGTAAGTTTGCTAATATGTTTTTGCTAAGGCTTGATTCTGAACCATGGTCACCATTGGTCAGATCAACCATTGAGAAAGAACAGGAGTTTTGAGGCACTGTGTGATCTATACAGCTTTCTCCCTGCTTTTGAAATACTTTCCATTTTTATTTTCATGATTGAAACTTTAGGAAATCCATTTATGATGGCCTTTGCAGCAGTGGCTGTCAGAGAAACAAGCGCTAAAAACCAGAGGTCACCTCCACACTTGTTTAATAGCTACTCCGAGCACCCTAGCGAGTGTGTTTTTGCCCTGGCTGGCAATAAAAAGTCATAGACGGGACTTGGTTTATCTTTTCTCAGTGTTTTAAAGGGGTATAACACACAAAAACACAATCACACTGGCTCTAAGAATGAACGGTACTCACATTTTTTCCAACATAGATATAAGTACACAGCTTTGACTTTGTTAATATGGTCATTTGTTACCTTTGTTTCATGCAGTAACTTGGATCCTAGCGACAAATATTAAATCACAGATCTGTATGCCGAAACCATAACCAAAATACCAGACAAAATCCAGTATTATTTCACCAGAGCAATAACATTTTTAAATATTCCTACTACACTGACTCAATTTCACATCTTTGGGAACAATATCATCAACACTTCAACCTCATTACTTTCTTTTGATAATGTTAATGAATGAATTGAATGTGAGACTCTCCCAGTTTATGTGTTTACTCATTCAGTGTTTACTGAGGTAGTTACAGTAAAGGTTTCTATATAGTAATTTTTCCTCCATGCCAATATCTTTAAATGTAAGATTTTTAGCGATTTTAAATGTTTCGTGCAAGCTCATATTTATGTATTCATGCCATACATACATTTTGATCTATTTGCCAAGGTGAGATATGCTCTTATCAGACAAGGCAGTACTGTATAGCTGGGACATTGTATTACCTAGTAATGTTACCTTATGGGAAAAGGCTCTTTGTCTGTATATCACATAGCTGGTCTCAGATGTGTGTGGTTTTTAGTTCGTACTGTGATTCGTTTAGCATATGTCGCAAAACAAGCATGTGTGATTATTGATATGATCATTTCTGTGCTGGGTCGTTATTTCCTCTCAGCTTATTTTGTTCCTTCGAGCTTATTTGTCTCCATCTTATTCCCTTCTTTTTCTCTCCCCTTGTTGTTCTCTGGCTGGTGGCAGCAGGGAACTTGCCATGCATTTCACGTTGATCTCAGAGTATGTTGCTATGGTGGTTGCTAGGGATTTAGTCTAGAGTGACGTGGAAAGTCCAAATATTAAAGGTGTCCTTCTGATGCAGAGGCAATGGGAGCTGTGAGGAATGAGCAATCGCCTCAGATAGGTTTTTTTTTTCATGTGCCCTTTCATTATCATGCCTCTCCTTTGAAATATCAGAATTGATTTTCAAAACACAAGAAAGCACTGCATACAAAGACACAAGCCACAGCAAAAGGGGCGAGCACTACTTCTGCATACAGCACATTTTCATTCATTTGTACTGAACATTCTCTGCATACTCCTCATAATAAACACTCTAATTTAATCTGCAACATTACCAATAAATAACAGAATATAATGTCTGGTGTGACCAAGGGCGGGAGATATTTTGTATCACAGATCTTTTATTTCACCTCCCGGAAGCATCGTTCAGAGAACACAATGAGTATTTTCCATTTAGATAATACAGAAGCTATACAAAACAATCTAACAACATGTTAATACAAAATACATTAAAGAAAAGGCCAACCTTTGTCAAACAAGTCCTGATTTAAGTTATATAAATCTTGTTTCTCTTGTTTCAAAAAAGAAGCCAGGAAGGAATAATGAAACCAATTTCTCACCTTGCACCATCCCCTTAAAGGTTAAATGATGTTTAATGATTCTCCTGCATTTGACTAGCATGACACATGCAGGTGCTATACATTAGTACACTGGTGTTTTGTGTGCAAATCAATCATAATTGACCTCTATTTTTGCACGATTGGTCAGCAGTTTATTTCTATACATGCTGCTGTGAAACTCTTGTAGGTTTTCATCCTAAACATATTTTTCTTTTTTAATGGATGTGGTGACTGATTAACATCAAGTGCATTCTCACAATATTGTATATATTGTAGAATCTTAAAAATAAAACAAAAAGTGGTATTGACCGTGGCAAGACCCCAAACTGTAAACTGTTGAGAGTTAGCATTGACCTCAATGGTTAGAGTCAGGATAGCCCATTGGTCAGGTCATAACACCTGAAAAAATGGAGTTAGCGCCCCCTCGCCATAGCATAAACACCAATCCTTACACAAGGTTAGACATTGCCAAGAGAAAGTAGTATGACTTACTGTATAATAACAATAGATTTTATGTATAGATGGACAGCCTGCATCCTCTTCCTCCCCCTGTACACAAGTGATGACAACATTTCCCTTGCACAGGCACTACCATCTTGATATCTTCTTGTCATTTTAAGCTAAGTATGTGTAATGGTGATCAAGGGGCCAGAACCGTGGTGTGTAGTTCTTGCCCATACATCGGCTTGAGCCACCTAGCAGCTACACCAGCACCACATTAGCTGTTGGGCTAATAAGACAAAACAAAAACCCTAACATCCTCATAAAGCATTCTACGATCATATTATCACATGTTGTTGCACAAACTTTTCATAGTAAAGAGAGCAGTAAACTTACATAAACATATCTTCTATAATAATAACACAGTACAGATGTTAGTGAAAGCAATCCAATGTCTTATTTGAAAAACAACTCCTGTTTTCTTCTGAGATGGCATTGAATGTGTAATTGAGCTTAGCTAAGCATTGTTGTTACTATTGTTGTCACGCTAAAGTGTCAGAATAGCAGCATTATAATTTATTTTTACAATTGAAACCTCAATCGTAGTAAACTAATTGTAATGACCTTAAAATGAGTACTTAATTGTTCATTTCAAGTTGTTGTCACCTTAAGCATAAGTAACTTTATTTTTCTCGATCTCATTGTTCTGTAATTTGAAAATGAAAAACTGATTAGCCTTCAAAAATGATAGGTTGTTTCCATCCCCCTTAGCGTTTCATATGAAGGCTTATTAAACCTGTGGCAATCAATAGGAGCCTAAATGACAATGTCCAGAACCCAACTCAAGAGCAAGGCCTGTGGAGAGAAAGACCTGCCCTTCCTCCCACTTTCTCTTGTAATGCCTTTCCTTGTCTTGCAGTCCACAGCTGTAGCAGCCATCACACAACCTCAGGCAGACTAGTTAGCCCTGAGAAAAGAGCCTGAACCCCCGATCAATAACTTTAGTCTTGTCTGCCTAATTGCTCATTGGTCGACATTGGCGCCAGACTATATGTAAGTGCATGTTCCCCCGAGCGATCGACTTTGGCTCTATTTTCACCACTTCCCGCCTAGTGTTAGGCTCACGGTCTGCCCCTCTCTCTTCTCCCTTTTCTCCTGTCCTCGCCTCTGTTCACCCATGTTCGGAATGGAGAAAACCTGACCTGATCGGCTTCTTCTCAGCTATCTCAGCGGGCTGAGACCATCCACAGACTCCAAAGAGATGCGTTGCTCCCTCACCAGGCCCGTGACTCTCAGGCTGCTCAGGTAAATATCCGGGTTTAATGACGACAGAAAGATTAGCCAGTTACTCTCGCTCGCAATTCCAATGAGCGCCAGGATATTAGCCCGTGTTCTTTGGGATTTTTCTGAACGACTTATTATATGATCTAATGCAGACGCATTTTATGAGCATGGTGCAGAGAATGGAGAGGGCAGTATTGATTGCGCTCATTGTGAATTATGTGAATAGATAAAAGTGTGAGTGTGCATATATATTAGGCAATTATGCGCTCAGGTGCTAATGTAAAAATTGTGCTGAATAAATATGAAATATGCCTCTATCAGCATCCAGCGTGTGTTCCCTCGTCGCTAGTCATTTGATAGGATAATTGGGATAGCATGTTTGCCTTTTCTGATGAGAAGAAATATTGTGATAGCTCTCCTCAGCCTGGATTTAAATTTGTATTGATCAGTGTGAGGCTCTTGAGCTCAAATCAAAACAGCAGTACAGCCCCTGCACAGTTGCATATATTTCTGTCTTTTGTTTTTTACATTATATTTGGAAGAAAGCCTCCTCCGACATTGAACATCCGTTATTTCGTAACATTAGAAGCTAATTTGTATTTGTTTTCTCCCTTTTCTTCCACTAGTAGTGTGCTAATGTCATGATTTAAATGAAGTATTGATCAGTTTAGGAGGGGAGAATAGAGAGAGAGGGAGCGATTGTGAGGCAAAGAAAGCAAGACCAGGGTTATCGGTGTGGATCGCATACAGAAAGAGAGTGCTAACGGATGAGACACGTTTTAAGCGATTCCGTGAAATGGATTTCTGCATAATCTGTACTTTTAATTCTGGAATAATCGCCAGCCTCTTTTGTTTGACTTGTTCCGAGAAGCAAGAATGGACACGGAGATGAAACAGGGCTTTGAACAGGTCAGGAATGGAAATAACTGCCTTTTTTACTCCTGGTTTTTGTTGATTTCATGGAAGACTTGCCAGCCTGTATGCAGATGGTTGAATGATGGTTTGTCCTGATGTCTGTCTGGGTCTCCATCTTGACTGCTTATAATTCCTTCTGTAACAATGACACTGCAGCATCATCAGGCGTACTGGATTACAGCCTCAAGTAAACCAGGAGCTAGGTCTGTTTGTCTTCCTCTTACTGTCCTCCTTTCCTTTCTCACAAACTCCCACCTCTTCCTCTCTCTCTGTCTTTGGCGCTCTCTCTCCCCCTCTATCTCTTCCTCTCTCGTGATTTAGCACAGCGAGGTAGTATTAATTAGTGGCCTGTTTATTATCACCGAGGCACTTACTGGGAAGGCAACCGTTTGTTGCCAGTTTGGTAAGAACAGTTCATCTCATAGTATGCTAGATATCATGGCTACATCGCTGTGTATTCTACAATTGCATTCAGTATTTTTTTTATTATACATTAATGTATAACTTTCATAGTATTGTGATGTCTTTGTAATTTAAGTGTTTAAATTACATATACTGATAACCTATTCTTATAGTTATAATTAACAGAAGTATTAATTGGAGTACTTACTTTTATAAACATGAACTGTGACATTCTGCTTAGTCTTACAGAATACAACATTAAAATAGTATATACATGGCTGTATTTAAATGTTTCCCTTGTTCAAATACATAATCTACATGTAGTTATCGATCAAATAGTATTTTTCATAATAAAGACTGAAAACTAAGTAGCACAATATGTGTATTGTTTGTGATTTGACTGCCAATCAGAATCATTTGTTGCAGATAAATATTGAATTTGGTTTATCTACATCAGACAGAATTAGCAGATTAGGGCATAAATTAGGCCTGCCATTGATAGGGCAGGACTCTGGGTGGCTATATTTCTGTGTATCTGCTTAGGAGGACAAAGAACCATGGTGTATCTTAGCCTCAGCTACAGAGTGAGCATGGTGACTGCGCAGAGAGGATAGGCTATGTGTGCTGGATTGATTTTTCTCCTCCTCTTGCTGCCCTGCCTTCTTTTGTGGTTCAATAGCTGGACATCCAGGAGCAAGGATCTCTCAGTCGCTGCCTGAACTGCAAGAGAGCTGCCTGGATCTCAGAAGGAGCCGATTTACATGCAGCACTACCAAAAGCAGCTTCAGAGCCAGGCTCAGCAGGCCCAGGAGCTCAAGAGTCAGGTACAGTGCTCACTGGTAGGCCCGGGGTTTCCAGCAGGCCTCAGACTCATCATGCTTCATGAGCCCATTCCCATCAATGCATTTTAGCATTTTTGATAAGTACATTTGAAATATATCCATCCCAGCTTTGCTTCATATGGATTTTGCCTGTGCCATCTGACCTAGAGTAATGCAGCTTGTGAAGTCACAGTAAAATGTGTAGATGTTAGTTAGTCATATCTATTAGTATGTATTAATAGGTCTATTAGTCCTGAATATGCTTATATGCATATATACACATGTGTATGTGTGTGTATGTAAATACAGATGACTAAAGATGCAAGCAATATGGCATATATACTTCCATTTGTGATGCATGTAAGTACACAAATGGTTGCAGAGAATGAAAAAAGCGTACCTCACAGACAGGTAAGCAGGAATGCATGTCCACTGGGTCACCAGAAAAACATGTTCTGTATGACAAACGGACACTTAGTCACATTGACAGGCAATCAAACCCAGCTTTCTGATGATTGATAACTGTGGTGTCTGACATACATTCAAAAAAAAGATGCTGCTTGCCATCTTCCCTTGAGAAAAAGAAAAAAAACACACTGACCAATCTGAATCACTGACTGTGTTGATGGATGGTGTCTGTGTCACTTGTTGCTAAGCCTCTGGGCAGAATCTGTTTGTGTTGTTCGATCAGATCCTGAGGTGTCAGACTCTCTCCGTATAGTTGACTGAAACACTCACAGTGCTTCCTTAGCTACTACAATCTGTGCTTATTCTCTTACTACTGCTCCTGCATACTTCATTGACCAGAACAATCACCCACCATTTTCCTACACATCAGACTGTAAATTGGTACTTGAATTCATTTCATTGTATTTGATTAGCGGCTTCTCTTTTTTTTGTAACTGGTGTCTTTATAGAGCAGCCAATGCACCTACTGACAATGATTTGATAAACATTCTGCATACTTTAGGTCTGTTAGGGTTAGTGGTTATGTATCATAGGTAAAAAATAAATTCAACCTATTTGTTTGGCCTCAAGGATACTCATACACTAGGCTTTGTTTTCGAATGTCAAATACAAAAGATGACATCTTTGTTTATAATTATTCAGAGTAATTTAAACCCCCATCCACATCTGGCCTATGTGATAAATAATGTGATAAATGATTAAATTCACTTTTACAGTATGATCTGTCTGCTGTATTATATCATTAATACCAATGAGTTAATCATTTACTATGACTCGGCAGAGGTGAGGCATCAGCTGTACAAGGAACAAATTCAGGCTCAAAACATTTGCTGGTCTTTAAAAGTTCAAAGATTGAAGTTCTATGTCATGATTATTTTTCTTCTGATCATTAACTGACAACTTAATAGATTTTAGCCTACAACAGCCTCCATGTGATGGGAGAATCCCAATTATTAAAAGTTTACCGCCAAGTTAGAAGGCTCATAGATGTTTAAGCTGCAGCTGTAGTCGTTCAGCATTAGATTATTATTATGTGTAGTATGAATACGGATTTACCATGAATTGTTCTCAACTCATATTGTATTCTAGTAGATAAATGAAACACAAATGCTTTCAGTCACATAAAGTGGATAATAAACATGTCAAATGTCAAATACTTGTACTTGAGTTTTGTAAATGTATAACTTGGAGGCTAATGTGCCATTTTCTCTTCCTCAGCTACAGTTAAAGGGCGTCTGGAAGCAGAGAAGGAAGCGCTAATGAAAAGGACTGCAAGCTGGAGTGGAGAGCTGAGGTCAGTCTAGTGACATTTGACCAACACAATACCACACATATTGCAAAACACACTTTATTTAAGAGTTGGTACGGGGGAATATGATCCACCATAGTGCATCAACTAGTATAAGTAAAAGTTCTTCTAATTCTTAAACTTCAAAATCCACAGTTATTTTTACATGTTTTAAAATTTTAATTTAATTATTTTACGAGGGTGTAGTTTTCCTTTACTACTATACCTATACCTGAATGATTATTGCCTGTGGCCAGTCAGAATAAAAGTAAAATATCTGCCCTGTAATAAAGCAAAACCACATAATTTAATAACTTCGCAGAACCTTTATGTTAAGGTTATTGTATTATGAACAGCCTATTGCATTATACTTTAAGGTTTAAAATGTTTTTATTAAGTTAAAAAGTAACGTTGAGTGTATTTTCAGTTTCATTGATGATGATTGATGTTAAGACAAGAACATGCACAGAGCCAGACATGTTTCAATTTCTGTCTGCAGTGTCTCTGACAGACCAGGCCTTCCAATGGACACAGCAGGCAGTGATCGTGAAACTAGTGAGGAACCGTTTTAATATTGTTAGTGTAGGCCCCGGCCGTGGCGCAACTAGCTGGGGCACCTACACCGTACGCCAGCAACCCGGGTTCGATTCCCGACCTGTGGTCCTTTCCGGATCCCACCCCGACTTTCTCTCCCACTTTCCTGTCACTCTCCACTGTCCTATCCGATTAAAGGCAAAAAGCCCCCAAAAAATATCTTTAAAAAAATATATATATATACATATATATTGTTAGTGTAAATAAGAGCTCACACTGAAAAGAATTGCAGATAACTAAAACATTTCAAAATCATGTAATTTAATAACAGCTAAGCTTTACTAATTGTTCAATCTGATGCAGGTTTTCTGCAGATTTTCACTCTCACTAAATGACAAATGGCCATGGCAAATGGTTCTAAAAAAGATCTTTGAAGGACCCTCTACAACAAAGAATTCAGTAACCATTCAGTCAAAGAAATCTTTAATAAACAGATCAAAGGTCAGCCTGACAAGCATGCTTTGGCCATAATAACCTTGTAGACATGTCTGTTTTTCAAGGTGCCGAACTACTTAAGAGGTATGGTGAAAGTCAGATCTTTCCTTGAAAAGTTAATACTTTCTGCAGGGGGAGCGCTTACTGTGTGAAGGAGATTGAACTCACCAAAGCCTCAGTGCCTAAATACTTGAAATAGTTGGTACAAACCATCGTGGACGTACAGTTTATTTCATTCCTAATTTTTGTTTATTACTATTTTGGTTCTAAATGTTAAGTTACCTCTCATGCACACATTTAAATAACAAAACTTCTGACATAGTCAGCATCAACTTTCCACATATTTACACCTTTTCTTAACTCTGTTATAGGGGAAAGCACTCTTTTTTTTACTTTGCATTTTTATAATCAACTAACTTTTCCTCACTTTTCCTTTAAGCACGTATTTGTCTATCCTTCAGGCACCAGAAAAAGTGCTCTTTGCAGCGTGCATCGTGGGGCAGATTGGCTGCAGAGAGCACCCAGGTGGGGCACAGATGTGAAGACCTGGAGGCTCATCTGGAGCAAAGACAGCCTCTGTGACACAGTGCCAGGGAAGACACAGCACACCTGGGGCAGGGTGAGACAACCAATGCCTTATGACCACATGGGCCTACCTACGCAAAAATAAAGGTAATAATTATTTGATTATGTAAAAAGTAATTCAATGTATTATTATGTCAAAACTCTCAACCTGACATACAAACTATTGCTGCATATTGTCATGTATTTATAACAATAGTTGATTGGGTCTTTAGATTAAAACTAACTTTAGATGTTATTAACTCTCATATTATAATATTCTATGTAGACAACTCAAATGTACGCTTGTATGCCTTCAATTATTAGCAAACAATTTCTATTCACCAGCTAATTTAATAAATGCCAAAGTTAGGCTTTAATTGTTGTGGTTCATACGTCTTAATGTCTCAAAAATGGATTTATTGATAAATTGCTATCGGAATGAAGGATCTATTGGCATAATTAAAGCTTCACAATATTCTCAGTCATGACTGTTGGCTTGCGTAGTGTATATACATTGTTTTACATAAGAGCCTTGGGTTTAATGCAGTGGCTCTCTCTAAAACAGCCATTACAGAAACGCCCGATTATTTTTATTCACTGGAGGTTAAAGAAACCTTATGTAAGAGAAAAAAGGGTTGTATCTGTGTTCGTTGGCACAGGCAGACCTGTATATGGTTGCAATCATACAGTAGAGATTTTATTTTATACCTGTGTTTGTGTATTTGTGTGTGCATATGGGTACATGCGGGTTTCTGCTATTTGTGTCCTCTGTCTCTGTGTCACCTTTGTTGACTTTGTCTCCTTGCTTCTGCAACGTTGTGCTCTCTGCTTTAATGACGCATATATCCTATCTCCAGTCGCTGCATAATCCCAGCAGCGCTGGCTCAGGAACAGATTACTGCTCCCAGACTCCAGAGGAGATGAGAGCAGAGCAGGGTGGGGGTTGGGGGGAGTAGAAAGCTAGAAAGACATGCCTCAGTGATACAATCGAAGGTGGCCAGTATGCACACATATACACATATTTCAACATATTTACAGCAGAAAATCCACAAATATGTTTTTCCATAAAATATACAATCACTATCTGTTTCTGCTTGTTCTACCACATTTTAATTTTTAATTTACCCATATAATTGATAAAAACAACAACTTTCTGTCATGTAAACATCATACCAGTACACGCAATGTGCATTGAAAAGCTTTGTCCCCTAATGCTTAGTGAAATAAGATAGAAAAGAAAGAGTGTAGAGGCAAAACACTGGACATGTTAGTGATTGCTCTGCTTCCCTGAAGCTACATGCAGAGTTGTCCAACATGGCTGCCTTAATCAGCAGGCACCGTCCTGTTCATACCTTAACCAACAGAATCAAAATAGTGATTTTACAAAGTAGGGCTGTCTCTATAGCAGATTAATAAAGTGTCATGTTATCATTGCATTTTGTTCACATTATTATTCCCTTTGTAGGATCACAATGTTTTTTTATGTTTGCTCAGCCAGAACCAGACACCCTCTTGCATGCTGGGCTTTTATACAAACTGGTAAACATGTTTTATTTTGTCAGCTGCTCCTTATGTCTCGAGTGCTTCATAATACATCCAATTTTGTGACTTACATTAGAATCAAGACACAGGATATAAAAGCTGGACCTGATGGAAGCAGCAGGTCTAGGTAAGCAAGTCCCCTTTAAGACATGGTTACCGTGTGGTTAATTAGAGCTTCAAGCAGGCCAGGTGTAAATAATGGGGAGTGTTTCGTGGTGAAGTGGTGTTGTCTGTCCAGCGGCTGCTGTCATGATGCCGGCTGCCTCTAAAGAACATGACTTCTAGGACCAAATGATTGCTAATAAAACATTTGATTGAGAGGAGAAGAGAGTGAGCACCATAAACAGGCTGGATTCTGCCCTTTAATTTCACCATCGTCAGAGAATTGGTTTTGCTGTGCTGCAGAGTAGGTCCCACACACAAGCCGTTAAGTTGTCTGCCCAAGGACTGAAATTTAATTTAGCTGGTGTGTGTCTGTGTGTGTTTGTGTGTGTGTGTGTGTGTGTGTGTGTTTGCGCACACGTATGCGCATGCGTCTGTCAGTCTGGCTGTCCTTGTCTGTGCCTGTGTGTCTGTCTCCTTGTTGCAGTTTGTAGAGCCTCTGTTAGGGAAATGTAGCTTATCATGAACTGCATATGTAAGAGTTTCTGCAGCAGTGTTTGTGTGTTCATGCTGAATTTTCTGCTTTTTTTATTCTCTAGTGGCTTAATTGTTTTACACTGCCCATTTGTTACAGTAGCATTTTACACTGTCTGGTTGTACTGAGGTGGTTATTCGCTCCTCAAACTGCTCTGCTGTTTCTGAATTTGAATGCCTCTTAGTGTTGATGTGTTATCATTGTGTTAACTTGTTAACAAGAAAATCCCCAAGATCATTTTGGCATCATCAGTTTGTTTTTATATATTTTTTTGGCAATAATTTCTGATGAGTGTATGCTCATTGCTTGTTTAGAAAAATAGTGTTGGGTTTTTACTGTAGCTAGTTTGTAACAGTTCTTTGTGTGTATGTACGTGTGTTTATGGTGCTGGTTCCTGATGAAAGCCTAGAGCAGACGCATATATCAGAGCTCCAGCACTAATAAAAGGCCAGCAAGCTGTGCTCCTCTCCTTCTGGGAACAGTACCGCTTTTTACTGCTTTTCTGACAGCAAGATAAAGTGCCCTTCCAATTAGAAAAATATTTGGCCACATACCTTCCAACACCAATCCTGGGTTTTTATTGTTCATGCCATTTGATCAGGAATCCTTGCTATTTGTGCTTTTTGTGCTTTCTTACCATTGTGTCCCGGGTATGCACATGTTAATGTGCACCCCACAACGGCACCATTAGGCTGTATAATGAAATAGCCGTGGTTTTATTTCATTGTCTTTCTGCTCATTTTGGCTTTTCTTTTAAAAAGGTTCTGCTTTGGTTTGAAAGTGAGACGGTATGTGTTTTATCATTTTGCATGAGAGGATTCGTGATGCTGTGTGTGTGTTTGTGTTGATGTCATTCTTGTTGCCCCTGTCATCCGTCTATGCATCATACAGAGATGTGTGCATATATACTTAACCGATGATGCTAGTCTCCTTCTCTGTTTAAGAATACTGTAGATGTGTTTTCCCCCTTTTTTCCAGAGAGTGCATTAAAATTAAATTCTCTCTTGTTGTTGTGAAAAGAGGCACACGTAAAAAATAATTGGCTGTAGGGGAGAACAAAGGGCTGGCTCCTCTCTCCTCCCTGCACACCCCAGCCAGGCATTAATATCAAGCCTGCTGCATTGTTCTGCTGTCTGCAGCCATCCCCCTAGCCAGACACTCAGCTCTGGAGAAGTCACTTTTAATGTCTGATAATCAAGGTGAATTTTCAAAAAGCTGCCATTTTCAAATGATGGTGTATATATTATGTGTAGATGGGAGTTCAGAAGCAGAGGAGTTCCACTTGGAGAGAGAGAGAGAGAGCCTCAGCCATGCGAAGTGAAAGAGAGACACCTAACGGCCACAGAGGGAACTGCAGCTCTGATCAAAATTCTGTGCAGGACAGAAGACAGCTGCTATATCAGTCATTGCAGAATATTTGCCTGATCATTTCCTTTGAATTTAATAACTATAAATATTTTGTATTTATTTGTTGTGTTTTAAACTAGCTAGCACCACAGTGGCTGCTATAATGTACATAGTGTAATATTGCAGCATCTGTTTGTCTCTCCTGTGGCTGCGGAGTGTCAGGGGAATGCATTTCTTGTATACAAACACTGCCTGCTGTTGCCCCTTGCTGAAGGGAGCTCTTGTGCAGCGTTATTGGGGAATCAGGCAGCCAGCAGCAGAGCAGTGGAGCTCCATTTCCCTGCTACAGGGCACAGACTCATCTTCGTCTTGCTCCTCCCTTCTCCCCTCATACCCCACCACTAGGTATGATTATTTCTCCTCCGCTCCAACGCACCATTATATTCCAGGTCCGCAGTTACCCCTCCCTGTTGTCATTTTTCATTGCATGTTTTTTGCCCGTGTGCAGCTCTGCACATTAACACTGAGCCTGTGCAATATGTTAAGGAGGTGAATATATGCAGTGTGCAGAATGTAATAAGTATATATTTATTTTCTTTGCTGGTGATGTACTATTTTTTCCGGTGCTTGAGAAAAAAGGCCGGCTCTAGCCATGTATCTTAACAAACATGACTGCTGCGTATGCACTCGCCTCCAAGGCTTCTTACTCACCGGGGAAACAAAATTATACATCTGAGGCAGGCTGGTTGTTTTTCGTGCTACGACTGTTTAAAACCTGCTTGTAATTTTGGGGTCAAAGCCTTGCTAACATCAGTTGGGTAAAGTTTTGGTTGTGTATGTGTCAATTAATGCATTACAGATACTACAATTTTGGATTCAGTTTTTCAGTGATAGCTAATTAGACAGCTGATCAGTTAATCAGACAGGGTGGCTCATTGGGATCTTGTACTTAAAAAAAATACAGCCTTTAAAAGCAGAGGTTGTTCAAAACCCCCTCCGTATTGCCCCCTATACTGCTCCCCCCAAAAAAGGGATGATAGGAGTCCCCAAAACACTACAAACACGGCTTCAATTGGCATTATATTTGAGGGGAAGTGGATCCAACACTGTGATACAGTAGGATTTAAATGGATTCTGTACTGGGTGCAGCACTGTGTACAAGTCTCCCTCTGTGAGGCTGTCACAGTAGGACACTTGCAGACGTGCATTACCAACAATAATAAATAAAAAAGACTTCATTTTTAAAGATACACTACCTGATTGTGTTATTACGCTGATTAATCCCTTCATTTCCTACCTTCCCACCTGAGTCTTTAACATCCGCAGTGAGCAAGAAACAGGAACAGACCATTCATAGGAAATATAAACAACTATAACAAGCGTACTGCAGAGATGATGTAAAATATGAGGCATAATGAATGTAATTGATTATTTGTGACATTAGCTGTCTTGCTATAAAAGACTAACTTAATGCACTAGCTCAGTACTTTGTGAAATGAAAAGACACTGGCTAATTTACACCCCTCTTTTAGATGAGCCTCTGTTTAATGTGTATATTACTTTACAGGATGACAGTGTAAAAAATATCTTCAATATAGACAACTTAATCATTTTAACAACTTAATTTTAAAATATTTACTCTGGTGGTTGTGTTTGTATTCAGTTGTATAGTGCAGCTTCTGTCCCCTGGCTGTGGGCTGCAATGCAGATCATATCAAACCATATAATTTATCAAGAACAACTTTGAGTCTGCTGGCAGTCACATATTGTATTGTCATATCTGTCAGTGTTGACTGCAAACAAGACGGGCTCATACTCCTTATTTTTGTGTTGATTCATGAAAATATACAAAATTGAATACATCTCAGGGTGTACAGTGCTTGTTCATGCTCCCCTACGCACCTGATACCTGAAATGGGGCCTTGATGTAACATTGTTTATAGATAACTCAGTTTTGCCTTCAGTATGATTGCATAATAACCAAGCATTCAAATGTGTGAGTGCTTTATTTGTTCCCCGGCAGTAGTCGTGTAGCATTATTCTTCTCTGGGTGGTTGGAGGGCAGACTTTCAAAGTGTGGATCTCAGCTGTGGTGCAGAATAAAGACGGAGAAAGGAGGAGGAGAGGGCCACAGGCATTCTGATGAAAGCATGTGCGGGGAATCTGGAGTGTGGAGAAAGAGAGAGAGAGAGGGAATGTTTTTGCCAGTCCAGTGTGGCAGAGCAGGTCTGGCTCGGTGCCAGCCTGGGCACTGTGCCCACGAGGAGGCAGTGTGTGGCCAGCACTGACTGAGAGAGACTGAGGGATACAAACGTGTCTGTGGGGGGGTGTCTGAGGCTGACTGGCAGAAAAGCTTTAGTCTGCATTTGCATGTGAAGTGGCCAGGTAGTGATACAGCAGGAGCATGGAAAGCAGTGGGGGAGAACGAGGGGAGATTTCCTGGGTAATGTTATGTCACCAGTTCTAAAAGTGATCACAGGCCTAGTGTACCGTATACAAGCAACGCTGCTTAGATCTGTTGTTAAATATGTAACCGGGCCATCCAGCAGAACAATTGGCGCAGTTCATTCATAATCAGACATATGTTGTTTCTTTTAATCAGGCACTTGATTATTGCTGTTAATTGCTTAGTCGATGTATTCTTTATGCACTGCCTGAGTAAATACTAGCTCCATGGGACACAAATGTTATCTCTCTGCTATGTATGCATTTACATATTGTTTGCCTTTTTACATATTATCTCTCTCTTTCTCTCTCTCTCTCTCTCTCTCTTTCTCTTTCTCCCTACCTCTCTCTGTTCTCCTCTTTGTATCCTTAAAATATTCCGCACACCCCTCAGCAGTTCCGCATGGCAGACAGCCCTAATATAATCTGTGCGTCTGAATTCTAATTTATACCGTCAGGATAAAATAAATAGTCTGCAGTTAATTATGGGGAGCCAGCTCCTGGCTTTGCCCCGGTGATTTATGAAGTGCACGCAGGCATTCTGCAACGCATTTTTCTTAATTTATTTTTAATCTGTCTTTCAATTAATTTTGCTGCAAACGTCTTAATGATGGCAGAGGGCTGCGTTAATGAGGCCGGTGAGGTGAAATGAACTGGCACTCGCCCCTGTGGGGAGGAAGTGAGAGGCTTTTAGGGTGGGGTCATGCAAAAGGTCTAATGCAGCCAAGAGCCCCAAGATCTTTCACAAGTGAAATGGTTATTCAGAGGTACATTTAGATTTTCCGTTCTTTTTGAGGAGCTTGTTTCATGATGTACAGCAGAGGTTGTTTGTGCCTTATTTGACTTCCTCTAGTAAAAACAATGCAATACAATGCCAGTTGTTCTCAGTGATTGGCAGATTCACACCCACCATCACTCCTATTTAAGCTGGTTCATTCAACTGTTGTATAAAAGTGTCATTCTTTTCTTGAACTACGCCCAGTCTTCCAGTGATTTTGACACCGCTTGATTGTCCAATTCGCACATCTTGTAGACTATTCACAGTGGAATTGAATAAGCCATGTTTTTTATTCTTTCTTGTGTGTAATAACTAAGTAAAAATATGTGCAGCTTTCAGAGTGTGGCTGTTTTCTGACTAAACAAACTTGAAAGTGACTTTTAGGTGCTGTTGCCTTCCTTTTTGTCTTAAATCGTTTGCTGATAGTCTCTGTCCCTGTGTGCCTTGATTCAAGGTTCTCCAGAGGAACGAAACAAAAGCGCAGTCTCTGCCTCACAGACAAGAAAATGCCTCATATGATTAGACGCATTTTATCCATCGTTTCACCCCCTTTCAAATTAGACCAATGTCTCTTCTGTTATGCACCATCGTTTTCTGCCAATTAGCATGGAGCATCTAAGCGCTGGAAGGGCCTGGTGTGGGGGAGCAAGGAGGCGGTGTAACAGTGGTGGTCAGCTCCCAGACAGCTCATATCAGCCTACCCCATTAGGGACATCCGCACACAGCTCCTGCATCAGGATGCTCTCATTTACCGCCTTCACATCCAGCCATTTATCTCTCTTTCCCCCACTATCCCTCTCACTCTCTCTCGCTCTTTTTAATTTTCTTCTCAAAAACAGATCCCACATTAAGCAGCCAAGCATGGCTGGCTGCAGTGCCTCTCCTGAAAGAGTAAAGGAATTATTTAATTTCTTCTCTTCTCTGTCTCTGTGGCCTCCTCTCCATGCTCATACACAGATCATTACACACAGAGGCCTCATTTTCATCTCCCCGTGAGGGCACATGCAGGGCTTTAACAAGTCAGTCACGCCATGGCCATTGCTGACGATCAATACCTGTGGTCAGGACGGAGCACGCAGTGCTTCCTAAATAGGCCCTGCAGGTCCAACCATAAAACACCTTAGAGGCCATACATGCCACCCCATAAATCGCCTTTTTTTTTTTTTGGCTCTTATTCTTATGGTGGAGTGAGGGGAGCCAAGCCTGGTTGGATAGGTTACCCATTGAGCTCGGATAATGATGATTAAGAGGTCATGACACTGTTCAGAAAATACAGCTCAACTAAAGGTCCGGGTCAAGAGTTCACTCCAAATGATTTTGGTTGGCATATGAATGGGAGAGAGGTTAAAGCTGTGATTTGGTTTTTCTCTGATATAGACTTTACATTAATGTTTATTGCAGCTGTTTTCTAATGTTATCACATTAAAGGCATGCCTGTTTTTATTTAGTAAAAAAAGGAAAAGTTAAGGTTTTACACTCAGTGATAAATGATGTTAGTGAATGCAACCCAGCATTTAAAGTACATGGTATGAATGCTGCTAAGACATCAGGGCCTGCAGAGATGGTTTGATTTACACAGTAGGCTACTCACATTTGGGAACTGCTAATGAGATTTTACTCAGTCGGAACCTAAATGAAACTGAGATAAGCTCAGAGGAATAGTCACTTCCAGGTTTTCTATATGGATGGTTCCCTGTTTAGTTTGTGGATTGCAGGACGAGAATAGGTGATATATGGACCAGATCAGAGTTAGCCTGGGGGCTGCCAGACAGGGACAGAAAAATGGATGTTTCTCATCTTGCTTTCCCCTCCAAAGCTCTCAGCTGGCCTGATCCCTACATTAACCAAACAGATAGCCAACAACTTTAATTACCTTTGCATCCAGTCGCTCTCCCTATCCACCACTCCCCACTTGGCTTGTGCAAATGAAAGAAAGAGAGGGATAGAAGGACGAGGAGCATAATTACTTATTTTACTGGAGTGCGGCAGAATGCCTTTTGCCAAATGACTCTAATTCCAAATGGTTAACAAGATTTTTCTTTTTTAATAGAGCCGAATCCATGTGACAGCAAATTGCTTTCCTATTTGGAGCCTTAATGGCTTTTCATACTTTGCACTTCCAATAAGCAGTAAACTCGGAAATTAATATTGCACACTGTGTTATGATGCAAATGGGAGTGAGATAGGAGAGCTGTACCTTCACGCAGAAACCTCTGATTAGATCCATAATTGCTCTGGTCGGATGATTTTTCCCGTTTGTCTGAGTATATTCATTTATTTGTATAATTTTTGTCCACACGTTTCACTCCAGCTTCATTATCATTGGCATATCTGCATTGCAGGATGTTGCATTTCGCTTTTGAAGGACTTTTAATGAGTTGTATTAGAAGATAAACAGATGTTCTAAACATGATAATAGAGGGGGATAATAGAATTTTGGTGTCTCTGCCAATGAGCTTCACTCCTTTGCTTTGTATTAATTGAATCACTAAAAAAATATAAACATTTCAAGTACATCCTCAAGTAGACTTGTCTTCTGTGAGAAACAAATACAAAGACAGAAGGACCACTTTTTGCTCGGCTCCAGTTTCAAAGTAGATTTGTTTTAGTCTGCTGTTGACTCGCTCAACACATCAAACTGAACCTCTCTTGCGGTCGTGTGAGCAGGCACAATCTAAAAAGATATATTTGTGCAAGGTGTTTCTTAATTAACTTTTGATCCAAGTCATTTCATTTCAAATCCCATTTTACACATTCTCAATTATTAATCCTTGTCTGTGCATAAGGTAGTGTATTCTTAATAAGGTGGATCACAGAGTGGGACACAGTTCACACAGCACATACGTATAGGTAAAGGTGTGCTCTGTTAACAGATCAAAACAAACCGCATATTTTTAGAGGTGTCACTGACAAAATAAACTCAGGAACAAACTCGAACAGGAAAGCCTCTACTGTACCTCTATCCTACTGATAAGTCTGTGTCTTTGCTGTATAACTTTTACAGACACTTCAAGTTTAAATTAATGTTATTGACTCTTTATTGTCTAGCTTTGTGTCCACTGGATTTTGTAACATTGTCACAGCTCTCCCTTTGATGCAGGTTGTGTGAATATCATCACACTGTTTAAAGTTCTCCAGCGCTGTCATTAATAAAAGAGAGGGTGAGAATGCTCTGTGTTTGGATAGAGCTGCAGCACCAGATACACAGCCAGACCGAAATAGCTAATAAATTCAGCAACATGGGCCTGCAATTGCTTCCAGCGATTGAGGTTAAGTGTCCTTTGGTGTGAGTGGCCGGAGCGTAGCAACAGTTTAACCAGATATTGGTCACATGATTACACATACGGGCTCATTCTTTGGCTTTATCTCCATGGCAACCCTTCATTTCTTCTCAGCAAGATCCCATTCCACCTGTAATCCTGGTAATTGGCTCGGATTTCTTTTTGCATATCTCTCGAAAAAAGTCATGATGATCATAATAAGAAAATATTTATGAACCGAACAGTGACAGGCAAGTGTAGGGAAATGGAGGTTGGGGGGGCGGGGGGGGGGAGGGGTTTAGGGACTAATAAAGCGTGTTCTTCTTGTTTTCACAGGTTCCTGCTCATTGTGAGTATGAACCAAAGTGAGTCTGAGTTTCGATTTGGTTTTAATTGGGTCCCCCTCTCCTCTATCCTCTCATGCAGCTTTTCTGTTGAACTCGACTTAATTAGACCTGCAAGATTGTGATACTGCCAGAAACATATTATATCTGCTCTGCCTCGATTTCCATTGATGTTATGTTTTTAGAAGTATTGATAAGACAAGCTATGTAATGACATTTGCTGTACTGCTGTAGCCATTAGTGGCCCTTGTCCAGTGTTGGACTCTATAGGAGCACAAAGAGAAATAGATAAAAGGTTTTATGGAAATAAAAGACGGTTTCTGTAGGTGGAGATATCGAGGCCTAATGAGTGTTGTGCCAGCTGCTCCTCATTACCAAGGTCACTGGCATGAGGACCAGCTGAGATCTGCTAAGTGCTCCATAGCCTTTAAAATGACCATGGGGCTTCTCCATCAGTACTTCGCTCACTGCCACCCTAACCACTGCAAAAGACACATTACACACATTTTATTTTTATTGTCCTCATATGAACTGCTTTTCCAGCAAGACACTGTCAATGTGAGCAGTGATTCTGTATTACCATGGTGGCTACATGTTCCTATTACAGTATAGAATGCATTGTGTTGCTTGGTTATGGTTGTCTGATTGCTAATTATAGTGAGAGATATGTCAAACCTCTGATTTATTTTATCACAAATATTCATTTTTTCATGCACCAGCAGCGGGACATGCAACTTTATTTGTCTAATTTATGAGCTTGCTCCAAACCTCATTTGATTTTCAAATATCAACATCACAGTTATTTTACAGTGTTCTGCAACAATAACAAATCTTCCCTACTCTCTTAGAATAAGGACATAAAAACTAAACTATTCAGTCCCGCTTTAGAGACCAAAAACAAGAAAGCCAAGCACAATGTTGGATTTGTATATGTGCTGTAGGGGGGAATGTCAGCGGAATTAATTGATTTGCTCATATTTATCAGAATAGAGTAAGAGGGTAATCCCAGCTTGCATTATTAAAGATAATACCACAGTGGTTTCTGCAAGACCACCACACTGAATCAAAGTCTGACATGAACTCATGATGTATAGATATATTATTCAGAGCGTTGCATGGGCCGCAGAACAGTGCAGCTATTTTATCTGCCCTCCCAGCTTACTGCGTCCTTGTACATACACACACATGCACAAAACCACCACTCATCAACCCCTGGAGGGCACCTGTGTTTTCAAAGTAAAGACCACTTAGAGAATAGCCCCAGGCGTCTGAATACCTAAGTGCCCTGTGTTACACATTAGAAACCCCAGTACAAGCAGGAACATAAACACTCTCGATAACCTTTGTCTCCTCCCAAGAATACCCCAAATACCTCAAAACAGGGGATAAATGTTAAATAGGCCAAAATATGGAACAGATCTCCTGTGGGGAGTTGACCACAATGACACTGAGATGTGCAGCTCATCAGACAGTAACATTGTCAAAAACCACACTAAAATAAGACAAGCTGACAATTCAATTTTACTTCTTAGGTTTTGTCTTTGAGAACTGACTATGAAAGTTCATGGCTTCTAACGACATATATTTCATGTTGTACAAGTTAGTACATTTCTTAATTTGTGAATATCTGTGTACATTTTGGATGGGGTGACAACAGCATCTGCTTCACCTGAGGTGCAGCAAAATATGAAATGTGTAGGAGGCAAGCAGCCACTCCTGCTCCAGTGGCAGAAACAGGGTTAATGATCAGGCTTTTTTATTCAATCCCCCAATCGAGTAAATGAGGTTTGATCAGATGCCAGAGAACAAGCAGCCCTCAGAGTCAGCTCCACAATCTGTCATAATAAACACTTTCATATTAAAAGAAAGAAAAAAACGATTCTATTAACAAGCAGAGAAAGACAAGAGTTTTCAAGAAAGCAAGAGAGCTGTAATCTAAATTTTTAATGACCGTTACCGCGTGATGACTTTGTCTATGTGTTTTGTCTGTTTGAAAAGGGGAACGAGTCAGTGCTGTCACACTTAATTCAGGTTACCCTTTTGTGCTAGAGCAGCGGGTAAATAGCTGGGGGAGTCATTTGAATGTCTTAATAGACGTTGTAACTGCTCCATCTCTAAATGTGTTAAAATGGAGGCGTGAGGAATGGCATCATTAAGGTAATGTGTTCAGGAAGCCAATGAGTTGTGCTCTAACCTCTGCTGCTCAGCCTGAGATTCGGTAAGTGCACAATCTTAGGTCACCTTAATCAGAGAGAGCCGGCACTTACAAACACACACATACACACACAATGCCTCAATTACATTGTGAAATTGCTCTCAAATGAGTTACACAACATGTCTAGCTGCTCTATTTATGTATTATTGTGAAGTTTCCATGTCTGTTATGTGACTGCAATCGTACAGTAAGTGTGAGATCTCTGTGCAGTTGCAAAACCAGACTGCAGTTTTACCGGCCTCTTGCAGAGAGGGCTGTTGTATATAACAACAGGGAGTGCTGTATATTTACTGGGGCCAAATGTAAAGCTAGGTTATTCTCTCAACTGTGGAAAGGGATTTTAACCACATATGCTTTTATTCTGAGCCCCAGATGGTATTTCCAAGCACAGCAAAAGCCCTAAGAATGTTCTCTCTCTTCTCTTTTTTCTTGTAAACCCCGCAGCTTGAGTCAACAGCCATCCTTTTTCCGCACACATTCAAAGTGTTTTCTCACTGAGTTTGGAGGCGATTGGTAATGACCAGAGGATCTTGTATCGGTTGGCGCTCCAATGGGTGTTTTGTTTGGGCTGAAGAGTTCTCAGTGATGAATTTCACCCATCAAATGCACTACTGTCGTTGACCAATGAGTTTTGTAAAAGCATGGCCTGTAGTGTTTTTCTTTAATAAGTCCAGAGGTGAGGTAAAGCAAGCAGACCATCAGTCATCCTGTCAGGATCTTACCCTCTGATTAGCCGACTGTATTGGTGGAGATATTTAACCTGCCACTGTTGCCAATTATTGTTTAAACTTACTCAAGTCCAACCAATTTATAAAGAAAGAAACAAATCTCACTGTTCTTGTACCAATTCCAAAAAAAGGCAAAGAATAAACAGTGTCTATGTGTCTTTTGTGTGTGAAAAATAAGATAAATATATCCCCTTTTTTATATATAGAGTTATATAACTGCTGTCAGCTATGCCCCTCCGCTGTGACTTGCCTCCTCACCCCCTGACTCTAGTGTGGCCTTGCGCAGCCCATGCAGGGCCAACCTGAACAGTGGCACTCTCGCCTATGGGCCTCGGTTACACACCTCAGAATGGATCTTTATTTACAACACAGAACTCGGAAACAGCTGGTCAATCCATTTAGCCTAAGGCCACTGATTTGTTCGTATTTACTACAACAGCCAAAGAAAAGCCAGGGTATTTTTTCCCCTCTCCTTCCTATTGATCCAGCGCTTAGAAAATCTGCCCTGCTGTCTAAACACTATTGATCCCTCCCTCTCAACGACAGGCTCTCGCACCAGTGTATAAAGGGACTGGATGAATTGAAATTTCATTTCCGACAACTTGTTCCTGTTATTTTTACCCTTTTTTCAATAGCAGAGAACATGGGAGCTGGCGGGCCGCCACTCACAGAGAGTCGATCAGTGTTTGGCTCAGAGGGGAGAGGAGGCATAGAGCCGAGGTTGTTTAGATTACCCTAAGCAGGTCTTTACACCACTAGACAGGTCTGCTCTGTCCCACTGATCATTAATGGTTTTCAGAGCATGTTTGTTGCCAGAGGTTAGCTTCACAGACATTCAGGATTATTTCTCTTAGAAAGCAAGGCAGCAAGCACAAACGGTTTCACATCTTTTATAACATGATTGTAAAGTCAAGTATAACTTCTGAAAAACTTCCACTTGCATTTTGGGTACACCTTCATTTTTGTATTTAATGTCATTTAATTTCTCAACTTAATATGTCTAAAAGCAGCTTCGAGCTGGAACTGTTAAAACTATATTTTCCTTTTCTCAAATGCAAACATTCAATTATAAAAAGTATTATTTGAAGGTGTTTTTTCTTGCCTTGAAAGAATTGAACGGAAACGATCTAGTTGTGTCTCTGTTTATCCACAAGTAAGGAAGCTTTCATTTCCTGCTTTCAGCTTTATTAACACACGATGATAGAAAAACATTTAACAAAATCCATTTATTTGTCATGCAATACTGTAATGTCCACTGTAATAGATACCCTATCTCGAGCAAATTCCAAGTGTTTGCAAATTGATTTTTGTAACCATAGTTGCATGAACTGGAATCAATGCGTGCCTGGAGCTTAAAGAAGGAAATCAATCCAAAAATTATTCCATGCTTTAGTAAAAGGTCAGTGGTAGTTGTTTAAAGTTAATGTGATGAAACATGAAAAATCATAAGTGCAGTCTTTTAAACTTCCAATACAAACACTCTTTTTACTGTTGTTGCTGTATTTCCCTTATTTTACTGAACTCTACATCTAGATCCCAACTGTGATGCCAGATTGTATAAATATTATGCTTTCATGGTCATCTTTTTTACCATTCATCATTTAGTCATTAAGGTAAACTAAACCAAAAGGTATGTTTGACTCATGAGGAGATTCGTAAAGGAGCAAAGGAATTACAACCGTGGTGTTGAGAGAACGAAGCCGAACCTTCACTATGTGATTCTGACTAAATATTTAGTCACTAAAACCTAAAGTATGTTGATTTACTAAATATTATTTTTATTATGTGATATCTCGTATTATTCATTTTCTTATATATTGTACCTTCCTATATAAAGGTTGGTCCCATGTCCCTCAGGCACAAGGTGATGGAAAACGAAGCTAACACTTTTCCTTGTCTTTAATTAACTTAACTCCCATCAAAGCTGCCACCTCTTCAACATCACAAACATCTGGATTAACACAGTGTGTCTTGAGACATTTCACCTAAATTACTATTTTGGTAAGAGTACTACTATACTATTTCTATTAGACTTTGATATGAGATATATATGGAAAGAGGCAACATTCAAAGCCCCTTAGCACATCTAAGAGGACTTCCACAGTGTCCCTCAAGGGGAAACCGACCCGTAATAATTTCTGGTCCATCTGGCTCACAACTGTGTCCAACTCTCAGCATTACAACAAGATGGAGTGATACATAAAAAGGGAGGTTCTGTTTTAATTAACATCAATATTCATGTAATGGTCATAAAGCCAGCCCACATCCCATTTCAAGCTCTTAATGTTAATGCATATTTTAATACATTATCATTGCCACCATCATAATTCTTATTATGATAACTGTAATTATTAGATTTATGCCAGAATTATGGTTCTGTTCCCTGAGGGCACACATTTTGCAGGGAATCCAATTTTCCCCTGGTGTAAAACGCTCCCGGTCTTTCCCCTCCAAAATCCTGAGCAGACACTGATAAAGATAAACACACAAACACCCTGGTGTGTCTGCTGCAGTGCCTGTAAAACACTCAATCTGAATTGCATATCCGCCTTGCTACCGAGCTTGTCATAAGCTGTATTAAGAAAAATGGTCACACGGTTTGACATAAATTGGAAAATGACATTTGGAAAATGGGCGCTGCTGTGGAAATTAGAGATATTAAAATTATAAATCAGTGTCTGGAAGTGCAGGGGGGTGTGGTGACTTGCCTTTTTCTCTTTTTCTTTCTGCCTCTCCCTCTCGCTCTTTTTTCCTCTTTTCCTTTCTCTCATGCACTTTGTCTTTTGCGCTTTCTCCAGAGGCAGTTTAGGGTCGGAGCACAGAAGTAAAAGTGGTTTTAAATGCAGCCACACACGAGTCCGCCCCACAGGGACAATCCCACCCTCTCATCTGGCAGTAAAAGTGGAGGATATTGTGTATTTATGTGCAGTGTGCCTGTCTTTGTGCATCCACTGCAGGTGTACCTCGTCAGCTTATTGCTCGCCTTTCTTGCTGTAACCTGCTAATGGATCATCTGTGAGGTGTGATATGTATTATGCAAAAGTGAGGTGTTCTGACACCTTTAAAAACAGACGGCTTCAATCCTCTGTATGCCTCACTTCTGCCCCCTCTTTCCTGTCTGTGTGCTGAGCAGGAGGAGGCGGTGACGCAGAACGAAAGAATGATTTCTGAGCTACAGGTGCAGATAGACAGGCCGAAGATGCTGCTGCAGGATAAGAGGCAAGAGCTGCAAAGAAAGGTCAGTGGCCTTTCTATTGACCAACGGCAAGCACAGCACACATATGAATACACATATATCCACACAGCTCCCTCAACAGGACAGAGAAGGCTTTACCACTACATATGAGTGTTCATGTGTACCTTTGGCTTCAGCTCATCCCTTCTTTTGATTGAGCTCAAAGAAGAAGACAGGAAAAGGCTGGCGGTGCCGTGGGCCATCCTGCCTTGACCTTTTGACCTCCTCCTTGTGAGAGAAAATAAAAGTCAATGCCTTAAGATAGGCTGTAGCTATGACGCATATGCTACCTTCAAGATGTGGATCAACAGCTCTTGCAATCTTTGCATCCTTGAAAGATGAATGTCACATTCATAAATACTGATGAATACTGAGTGTTGATACAGAGGTCAAAGGACCAATAATGTCTTCTCTCTTGTATTGGAAAGGCAGGAGGTCATCCATTTAAGAGCAGTCACTCCTCAGACCTGCTTTACACAACACTTCTGCAAACAATCTCAGCTTGGAATTAGATTTCAGTTGCAGTGGCAATTTTAATGATAACTGTTGCTGCTCATTACTGAGTCCCAGCCTTCTTTTCTTAACACAGTGGCCCCTAAACCTCGAGGAAGACCAGGGCTCAGATGCATACGTTCACAATAAAAATTCTGTGTGTATGCACAAACACAGAAATATTTGTATGCTCTCGTCAGATTTATGATTCGGATTTATAAATCTCAATCGCTGTGGAGCTGGCCGTAATTGCACAAGCCGTATTTCTACTCACAACAACCTTAAACAACAATTTGCACATCAGTCAGTGTGTTTGCTCTGCGACTCAAAAGACCTGTCAATGATTATTATAACGAATGAATTGTAAGCTCACTGACCACGCCACAATGGCCGGATAATCTGCCAGTATGCACGGCTGTTGCTATGTTTCTGAAAAAAATCATTGTACTTATTTATCAGTCACCGTAATCATTTTTGAAGTTCAGAAAAATAAACAATGAGTTATTCGTAGGCCTCTTGTTGAAACTGACTTTACAGGCACAGAGTATGTTAAGTCATGAACCGTACTGTCCCACTGATTTACCTTAACTCAGTTATAACCGAAAAATACAAATGGAAATGTTGCATCTGTGTTTTTTTGTGTTTGCCAAAGCCTTTTCCTTAGCTTTGCAATGCATAAGAAGAAATGGGGAGATTTCAAGAGTATCAGCTAATGGCCATAGTCTGGTTTTCAGGATTTTACCACAAGAATAACTTCTGTACAGAAACACATTCAGAAACACACAAACACACACACACACACACACACACACACACACACACACACACACACACACACTGAGGCACACTCTGACTTCCTTCTCCTTCTCTCAGAAAACGCAGAGATCTGTTTAATCACCCTTCTGAATTGGAATGGGAAATAAAGTCAGACTGACCTTTCCATAATACTGCTTCTCTAAGCAATCCTCTGAAATTCACCTCTATACTGTAGCTTATCATTAAACCTCCGTGCAGCAAGCTTTAAGGAATTTCTAACTTTTGGTTTTGACCTGCTTTGCTGCTGTTTTAATTAGTGTGGGAATGGAGGTGTATAAGGGCTTGACCCTGACTGTCGTAATAAATAAATAGTGAGTTTATTCCATATCATGCACTAGTATTAGATAGGGGGATGCTAAGAAGCAGGACTTTCCATTTGCAAAAACAAAGTCAAGGAAATGACTTAAAACAGCAGCCTTACTGACTTACTGCATAGGCCTCTGATAGCTAAGCTTAAGGCCAGGAGTTCTTAAGGAGTTCTTCAGGCCTGTGCTCGATGGCCATGTGTGAGGTGTGTAACTGCAGGCAAGTGTTGAGCGCTGAGATGATGTGTTTTTACAGCGCGGTCTTGCTGTGCTTTGGGATGGCAATAAACCACGGCCTTCAAAGCACAGCCAAGCGCCACTTACTGCTGAGTGCTTCTCTGGTGGTTGGACGAGATTACTCTCAAAACAAAGTGCAGACAGGTTGATTAATAGAAGGGTCTGCAGAGGTGCGTGCCGCAGTATATTTTCACACCCGACGAACACTCGTTCATTTCATTCGTATGGACTTTTATGGGATGATCCTGTCACTGTGTGAGTTTGTCACTTCATAAAAACGGTCCCCCGCTTTGAGTGTCTTTTAGTGAAAACTTATCAGTGCTGTTACAGACATGTTGTTTTAATGTTGAGAGAGCACACTGTGATTCCAAAGGGCAGCACATTTTACAGACCATATACATCCATAGCAGAGTTTGGGATGTAGAGACCTGGTTGTGCCCTGAAACACTGGCACCATAAACTTCAAACATGTTTGTACAAAATGATATGAATGTAAATGAGATTCATAAAAATAGTCTGACTGAACAAAAGCCTTGTTGACTGATGCTGAAAATGATTGATAATTACTTTGTTATAGTTATTTCCATGCTGACCTGGTCCTCTTTTTGCTGTCAGCCCAGCTCCAGAGCTATGTTAATAGCATGACCTGATCTGTGATATCTATGGGATAGGGAGCTGTAGGATTTAAAGTTGAAGATCTGCCTGGCCTTCTGGTGTCTTCACGAAGAAAGAAACATCAGCCTGGTGGCCCAGAAAGACATGCTAGGAGACAAACATGAACACTGTCAGAGGAAGAGAGGAAAAAAAGACAGCATCATCAGGGCAGGACCTTGAATCTGGGTGAGATGGCCTAGTCTGCCGCAGAAATTGATGTGTAGGCCCAGGTTGATTGCAGTCATGGAGGTGACGTGGGGTTGGGGGGGAATCTGGTGGCAGCGTGTCGTGCGGTCAGCCCCTCATCACATCAGATCACAGGTTTCTAATTAACTTCAGCGCCGCATCAGACTGCAATCAGCAGAGCCACAGAGGAAATGAGATTTTTTTTTTTTTTTTGCCATGGTGTTCAAAAGCGTGGCGGAAAAATGCATATTAGCCTTGTGTTTTTAATTAACATTTTGTGCTTAGGAAGCATGTTAACAGTATCCCTTAATGAGCTTTGTGTAAAACGAGCCACACAGGGGACAAAGGGCAACTTCCCCGTGTTTGCTGAGGTGCTGCTCTTTATTCTAATACAGAGATTAGTAATCATTGTTTAACCCCACATTCAATATTGCGTCTACATAATTCCCTCCTGTACAACCATCTCTGTACAATCGGACATCAGTTGTGATAGAATGAGGCCTTTACTAATACAACGTTGAGTCGAGTAACAGAGATCTGTCTAGATTTAAACTTAGTTTACTGCGCGCATTTGTTGTTGTCAGGCAAAATTATCCGTACACCAATGTTCGATTGTCCATGTGTGAAACTGCCCTTTTCTAAACATACTTGCAGAGTAACTACCTTTGCAGAAAGGTAATTAACATATTTAACCTTTTTTTACAAAACAATGTTGAGTCAGTTTACACAAATGTGTCTATAAAGTCCTCATTATGCTGTTAGCCTTGCATAGTTTTTCTGTTGCTTGAAGGCCGCAATGTGTCATGGACCTCTCAAAGAACAGCACATTGACCTTGCTTGATACAGTTTGTGTTTGGCATGTGATGTGTGTCTTTTCTGTTCAGCACAAAGGGATTTGTTGCACTCTGTAGTCCTGTGCTGCTGTTTAGATGCACTAAGGAATGTCCTTATGAAAGCAAAGCTTTTTCCAAGCAAATATAATATAATATATGAGCTTTATTTGTGTAACACTTTTCATGCATCAGGTGCAGCTCAAAATGCTTTAACAAGGCACACATCACAATTTAAAACAGCACAAAACAAAACACATGATATAACAGTTTAACAGTTCAGAGACACGGCTGTAAAAGGTATGATAATAAAAAATCAAACACAATGAAATGGGGATCTCTTTCGGTAAAACAAAAGAAAACAAAATCAATAAATATGATAAAATATAAATACCGATTAAATAAAATCTAAATAAAATCATAGAACTATTGATCATAGAAACTACCATCCTCTGACCTAAGTGTCTCTAACTGAGTTGAACATTTGGGCCATTGAAGAGAAAGCTTTGTCAATACCTGCTGGATGGATGCATCCAGCATGGAAGTTTTCCCTTCTAACGACTAAATGCATTTTTTGACATCCTGCCAATGGCTGCCAGCAACTTTCTGGTTTATTTATTCCCTCTTACATCTCACTGGTCAGTTGTTTGTTATCCACAGTGTCCTTGTGAGTTTGAAATGGGACAGGCCTGTCACTTCAATGCTGAGAGGATGTTTTGAGTTTCTTAAGAGATTTTTATTTATTTAATTTTGGAGCAGAGCAGTGAATAATGCATTTCAACCTGCTACATGTACTGTTTTTATCATTAGCATGCAGCCTGGGTTATCTGTAGAATACTTATGAGTACCAGTGAAATGTTTGTGATGTTATTTATTTATGTTGCTCCTTTCAATTATTCATTTGTTTATTTATTCATGGAAGAACTAACTGAAATTGGAAAATTCATTTTTGCTGAAGGGCACTTGGCCCCACTCTATCCTCTCCCTACACAAAGGAAAGGAGGGGTTGGCACATCAGGCTTGTTAGTAATTGCTTTATGTGGTGTTTCCTTAGATTCACCAGAGGACGTCATTTTCATCCAGGCAGATAGGTCAGCAGACAGAAAAAGACAGACAAGGGAGAAGAGATTGGAAGCTGAGAGGTGAAAAAAGCACCAGAGAGAAAGTAGGGATGAGACTAATTCTGTGCAACATAAAACTTACAGCTTGTGCACAGGGCTGGTCAAGGTTACATGTTGTGATAGGTGAGGAAATCATATTTTATAAACACCAGGATAGGACTCCACAGGTTGGACAGGAGGCAGACGTTCTGATAGAGAACGAACACAATAAGCCATGGTTGCCTTCACGCTCTCCTGGCCTCTCCGTGTTATCGTGTGCTCACTGTGTTTTCTTTAATTATATAGAGTGGGATTTTGTTCAATTTCACACTTGCACAAACATGCAGCAATTATTCTTGATAAGTGATAACGATTCACTGAACTTTAAATGAGTGTGTTTGTGTGTATGGGCAAGCATGCATGTGTGTTTTCTCTCTGTGACAACAACGTAGCCTTATGTCACAAACCACTCATGGATTATTCCCATTCCAATTTAACGTCAAAAGAAAAACAGATTTGTGTGTTTGTGTGCATCCTTAATAATCACTGATCCTGTATCGCTGGTGTATTTTGACATTGTTGTGTCCTTGAGCATTCTCTTTGTGTCTCTCTGTGTTTGCACCTGTAGCTGGAAGGGCTCATCCTGCAGACAGAGGTGAAGAAACTAGAGAGTCAGAGAAGAGATCCAACAGGAAAGGTACAGTGATCTCTCAAATGCAAACAGAAAATCATATTTGGAATCTACCACTGCATATTCAAACACTGTTAGGGCTCCAAAAATACGTCTATTTTGTTTCTTTAATTTAAAACACTCTTATTGTATTGCAAATTGTAGTGGAGAAAACTGTGGTGCCAGGGCAAGAGAACATTTCTACCAAATGAGAAGAGAATCCAAGCCCTTGGGTGATGGCCAGTTCCTGTTTCTTTTTGATAATTTGCTCATGTTTGATCTTCTTTAAATGTAAAACAAGAACATTGCCACAAAGCCAAAACATTGCATTGCTAACTTTGTCATGTAAAAAAACTAGAAATAATAAATAACCGCCAGACAGAATATTTTTAATAATGCATGTCATCTGTAGGGGACATACAGGAAGTTCATGTCACAGCCATTCATAGGTGTATATTATTTTAAGAGTTACATTTAAAGATGCACACGGAGCCAATTTTAACCAATAAATGTATTGAGTGTAGGTTAAAATACCAGTCTTTACCTTTTTTTAAATGAATTCTTCATTTGTACTTGAACCTTACATTACAAGTTGCCCTGTTGAGGTTTCTTGTTCACAAAGTTAGGCTAACATTCAGTCTTACATACCTAAATGCTTTATGTGTATCCTTGAGTCCTGTCGAATGTGTTAAAGGCATTATTTCTTCCTTGAAACATTTGCAGAGGGGATTTTTGAAATACTGTAAATCCTGCTTTGTTCATATTTAATTTAATATGGTGAACCTGTTTTCAAACAATTCCCTGTTCACATTTCCTGCAGACACAGAGCACCATTGGCATTCACATGGAGTAGTATTTCTTGCCTCATGATGAAAATAATTCCAAGTATTATTCACTCTCCTTATATGGTTTGGTCTCCACTAACCCCTGAGGGAAATATCTGTCCTTTAGCGAGTAAATACTCCACTGTAATCACTGGCTGGTCTTTAAAAATGTTCCCTACCTCAACACCAGACACTGTCGTGAACAATGATGATGAGAGCGGTGAAAGAGAGTAAATTTGTGTGCTGTAAAATGAAAACAATGGCACGGAAATACTCTGCAGAGGTGAGGAGAACTGTAAAGTTTGGCGCGTATTATCTTTGGGTCATTTGATGCATTGATATGTTAAATAACATATACAGTACAAACTGTAAAATACCAAAAGATGCAGTAGAAGTGGGCCTCATGGGGGTGGTCAGGCGTGTCCCACTCTTTATTCAATGTGTCAACAAACAGCACACCGCCAAGGAATGACAATTTGTATCATTTAATTAGAGCATGCCTCTCTTGGCACAGTTCATTTATTGTAATGTTGTTTATGCACCTTGATTGTTTCACAATATAGTTTTTTTAATTAGCTCGGATTGATTAAATTTCATTGATTTTTTATCCTTATTAAAATAAACCCCCCACTGCTCTCCTTCCTTATTTTTCATAACTAATGGCACGGTGTGCTGCTTCGGGGGAGTCACACGTGACTGTGTTGCACATTTTGTAATCAAAGCAATGCTTAGAATTATTTATTGTGGTGGCTGTCAAACAGCAGTGCATTGACAGGCATTTTATGAGATTGTGGAGGTGTTGTGTCATGTGTGGTGATAGATTCATATTTGTGAAAGTGCTGCTGACGTAAAGCACCAGAAGATGAGAAATTAAGCTGAGCTCACATGTTTGTTCCGTCCCAGATCAAGCCCACAATGCCCCACCCCCCACCTATCCACCAGCACTGACCTTGGCCCGCAGCATGTGGGCATGTCTGCGGCCAGGCGTGCACACTTACAAACGTGTGCCTGCTTGTATAGAATCTCATTCCAAACCTGGAGCTCGTTTTAATTTTGATTGATGACTCCGTTTATCATTGGAATAACAATTCTCTGGTACCCCCCCGCCACCTCGTCAACGGTCTCTGTTTCTCCACACCGTAGCGCCTGATTCCTCTCCCCATCACTTCCCCAGTATGAAAATGATATTAGAAACAAAATGAGATTTCAAATTTTGTGTTTGACAAGCAGCTTGATGAAAGGGTTTCATAGCTGGGCTTGATCCATGGACATTTTATGCTAATAATACTGCTGGCCAAGCAATCTAGTTGGAAATTAATCAGGGGGTTGGATGGATAGAAGGAGAGGAAAGAGGAGAGGAAGGTAGGTTTCTCCATAAACACCCTTCCCCCTCCTCACCCTCATTCCCTCTCTCCAGCTCTGAATCTCATCAGAAATAGCCATGGGGTGTTGTCTGTGTGATGGGGTAGGGAGAGAAATGGGGAGTTAGAAAATTACACTGCAGCTTAGCACTGATTGATGCAGTAATGTATGCAGTAATGTATGCAGCCATGCAGCAAGCTGCCGTATTATGGATTAGACCTCTCCCCTTCTCAAGCAGTCCCCTTCTGCATTAGAGAGGACACACACACTCATGAACACGCACTTTTTAGCCATGTCTGTACTGTTGTTATTATTCTATTTATCCTGTTCAGCCTTTGGTGGTGTCCTTTCTGCATGTATCATTTCCTTTTTTGTGTGCAGTTAGGTGTGTATCTAAATAGAGATTCAACAGACAGCCTCAGTGCTGGCTTCCTCTGTCTGATCACACTGTCTCACACGCACATACAGATACACTCTTTGTCTCTCTGTATTTATTCTCTATCTCTCTAAACCCTGGGAGTCATCCTTACACTGAGTCACTAATGAAGTCATTATCAGATTTCACTCGTTTAAAACAACACAATTAGTAAAGAGGCCTTAATGATGTTTGGAAGTTAAATGCAAACTAATCTCTTTTTTCCCATTTCTCTGTCTCATTTCCTTTCTCCTGGCTTTTATCTCAGTTGGAATGAAGAGTAAATGAATCACTGAAGGGTTTTGTGGATGTGGGAGTGTTTGTGGGCGCATATTTCTCAACCATGTTACAAGTCTGTGTGATTTATTATTTTTACCCGAGAGACATCTGTTACACCATTCCTTATTTTTGTAATGCATCATCAGCCAGAGGAAAAACAATATTATCCAGTCTTGGATATTGTACTCTGGAGTCTAATAATCTAATGTACACTAGAGCCGGTGTCATTAAAGTGCCAGTGGAGCTGTAGGGAGATGGTAGGTACACATCTGTCTGTCTCTGATCCCCACTGGTGCTCTTTCTCCATCCCACCACCTGCCCCAACACAAACACACACAGACCAGAGCAAAACACAGACTTGCACACTCGGTCCCACAGCTATTTCTGTTTCTGTTGAAGAGATTGAACCAGCAGGAGGCACAGAGGAGAGAATGACCAGGCGCTGAGCTCCAGGCATCCTAGGACAGTTTGCAACAACAAGTCCATGATTGCAAAACCTTGCTCTAAAATTGGGGACAGTGGCTGTCTTATGACTAGGTGGCTAATGTAGAAACACATACACACAACATCCGAAAAACTCTTCAATTTCCTTCATAGACTGCATGTCATTTATAGTGTCTTTGTTGTTTTCCTTCTGGGCATTCTTCTCACATGAGATTAGATAGATAGATGGAGCTAAGCTAAAAACTACTTTCGTCATGTAAACAAAATTGTACCTTTTGCTTCTCAGTGAGGTTAGGTCAGGTCCACTTTAAATATTGCTTAAATTGTCAAGTGTATTTGTTAAATGAATGATAAGAGAGCTTTGGCTGTTAGAGGAACCAGTGTTGTGAAAGGCACATGATCTGGGTCTTTTACAAATGTTTATCAGTATCAGTAACGGCTTTTGCTGATTCTCATCGACCAAAGTCATGGTCGCCATACAGCGAGGAACATAGTGAGATAATGCTAGAAAGTAAAAAGAGCAGAGGCCATCATGTCTGGCAATAGAGAATCCTCTGGAGGCGGAAAACAGATATTAAGGAAGGTGATTTGGGGTTATGGAAAGGCCTTGGACTGCATGGTTCCCTCGGAGAAAGGGATGCATTGATGTGTTGTTAAGTGGTTAGCTGTATTGATGTGTGTGCTTGTGTGTTAATGTGAATGAGAGTGTCTGAAGGATTTCCTGTGCATACATATGTATCCATCTGTAGATGTGTCTACTCTGTGAGAGTGTGTGCACATACACAACCGTGTATACAAAGACAGATCATCTCGAAGCACTGATGGACTAAAGTGGAAAGTCATGCTATTGGAGAGGTGTGTGTGTGATAAATAATAGGTATGTGTGCCCAGTGGAGACCAGTAGTGGACGAGTGGAGGTGGCTAAAGGTCTGATAGGGAGCTCACCTCCATCTGTGATTGAAGAGTGGTGGTGATGCTCCCTATACACTTACTTTCACACTCATTTTCTACTCGGCCATTGGCGCAGTAAACAGACACAACTAATCCCCAAGTGCTCAGTCCTGCCCGTCTAACCCCGGCTCACCTCGTAAGAGTCCAAAGCATGGGGATCTCTGGATGTCGTCGTCTTATGCCAGATCCTGATTAGATCAAAACAAACCTCTTAATCATACACACATATGCAATTCTCACACACAGTCCTCATGTGGGTTACACAAAGCACAGACAGTTACCAGTTGAGTCAAATGTCAGTCACTCCCTATGGCCTGTATCTCTTTATTACCTGTTTGTCGTCTGATCTTCGGTCTACTTAAAGAAAAGTACCTTGGTGTTGAGAGAGAGTCAGTGTGGTGTAATAGAGAATACATGATGGTCACATTTGTCAGTAAGACGTTTAATTACATGCGGTTCCTGTATACCTGTAGTGTTACTGTGTAATTAAATATAAAGGAAAACACTTGCACTGCATGACTCTAAATCAGCCTCGATTCCAAATGTTGTCGGTTCTTTAAAATGAAGTACTAGCAAGAAGAAGAAGAAGATAAGAGAGACTTCTCAAAATAGAACCAAATGTGTTAATTACCTTTCAGAAAACAAATCACACAAATAACGCTTCAGTTAACAAAGGTTAAAAACGTGTTCCTGAGCAAAGGTTGGACAACACCAACTTAAAGCATGTGTTCCTTTTTAATCAATGATGTTTACCTAAGATGTAGTAACAGAGGGAGGTTGTAGTAAAGATCCAGAGTAATAAGTGTAGACACTCACAGCCATGCCGCTACTGACTATAAAACCCAGTGCTCAAATAGTTGAGACTTACAACTAATGCAGGTAACAGCCTGTTATTAAGTCAACAACACAAGAAACAAGGAATTCATTACCTATCTCATAAAATATATATAAAAATAACTTTTTCTAAAGAAACCTGCTTTGTTTTCATGCATGTTTTTCTTCTTCGAGGCCTTTATTGTCGCATTGCTTCTTAGGATATTACTGCCACCTGTCGATCAGTGGTCTTTCAAAACCATTGGCATTTAATATACATATAGAATATGTGTAATTTAACTGGATGCTTTGTGCTCATCATGAATGATATAAAGTAGCTTTTACAACAGTTGATTCCTTCTTCATATCACTAAAAAAACATTGACCTTATATTCCTCGGTGCCCAAGAAAGGAAGCGAGTGCCCATCTCCTGTCCGGCCCTCGGCATGTAAAGTCCATACCCACAGCAGTGACTAATTGTTTGTTATGTCAGAGCTTGTCGTGCCCGTTTGCCTTTAATGGAGTGTAGTGTGGTGATCCATCAGGGTGTCGAGCAAGCCCCATGTCAGTTGAAGTGGCTGCGTGTCAGTGGGGCGAGCGTGCCGTGCAGATGTGATTTACTGCCCTGCTTGTTGCGCCGCTTTGTGCCTCTCCTTTTACCCACCAATGCAGCCCTCTCCTCTCCTCTCCTCTTTTCCTTTTCCTCTCCTCTCTCCCCAGATTGATTACCAACGCAACTGGCTCATGACACTCGCCATCTTCTGGCAACCTTTTAGTGCCATTTTATAGATGGTTAGCACACCTCATTTGGCTATTTATACATCTGTAAGTGGCCATGAAATATAGATTTGTCTTGATGGGTGTCAACATTGGAGCTATAGAAGCAGAGCTCAGTGACACCTCGTTATTTTAATGGTGTGAGGTAGGGAGGCCAAACGACAGGAGTCATTTTCAAACATGGCTAAATTATACTGTTTTTATTTTTATTTAATGTTTGCACTCATATTTTACTGAAAGCTGAAGGCCTTTTTTTCTTGCAGTGTTTAGTTGTTGCTGAGAGATGGAAATAAGGGGAGGAGTGAAGGAGGATGGAAAGAACACCCTGCCTCTCTCACACAAGCACACATACTCTGAACCACATATTCTATATGAATGTCGAGGTGGTTCAGAGTGAGAAGAACCCTTAACTGTAACATGATGTGTGACCTGTCATCCACGCACATGCACGCACATATTTCACTCCATTCACAGGCAAGGTCTCAGAGGTAATTAGGTGCTGGCACCCACTCAGTGCGATGTGCTGGTTAATTGAATAGTTAACACATCAGAGGTAGGCCTGTGCAGATTGGAGGTGACACCTGTCAGGGGGCTGTTCTCTCCCAACCCAAGACATTTCCTGCTCTGCCTGATACACATGTCATCTTTGTGGAAATACCAAATTAAGGGCAGGCAGCTCAGTGAGTGCAGTGCAGCAGGTGTGGAGATAGCTTGGGGCTGGAGGAAGGCAGGCGCTCCTCTGCTCTGTCCTTCAAGAGGATTTGTAAAGCTCTGGGCACCCATCCTTACTTCACCTCAGGCCATTTCCATGGGTATGTGACAGGAAAGTGACAGTGGTGTGTGTGTGTGTGTGTGTGTGTGTGTGTGTGTGTGTGTGTGTGTGTGTGTGTGTGTGTGTGTGTGTGTGTGTGTGTGTGTGTGTGTGTGTGTGTGTGTGTGTGTGTGTGTGTGTGTGTGTGTGTGTGTGTGTGTGTGTGTGTGTGTGTTTGTGCTTCGATAAGCTCTCGCCTAGGCCCCGCAGCAGTGTGCCCAAGGCATCCAGGAGTTGAGTATGCATTGTGCAAAGGTGTGTCAGCTGAGTAGAGGTGTCCACAATCAAAAAGCTCAAGGATGGTTTTCTGACAGTAAGATTGGCATTTGCTTAAAAATACCAGTTTAATACTTTTTATTTCCACATACCATAAGAATTTGTTTGAGCTAATGTATGCGTCCTGACTCTGTGTTGGCATACTTTGTCTTTATCTGTTGCTTCTTTAGGAGGCAGGGGATGGGCTGCAGGCGGAGGTCCTGTCACCGCCCGGTGCAGTCAGCAGGAGATAACAGCTCGAGAGCAGAGGTTGACCACACTGGAGCAAGACCTGGATGCTGCTTACAGCCAAACCACTGAATAGAAGCAGGTACCGGCTGAGACATGTACTCATGTGACAGTTAGAAACGTTCCCTATATATGAATTAACCAATTAAATTCACATACATACAATCTCAGAAACTATACTCATTATTTCTTCTCATATTCTCCACAGCAGGGCAGAAAAGTAATGGACTACTGCATTGAAGATGGATCCGTTGGAAAGCTCTGTAGAGAGAGGCTACGAAGGCACAGCAGCGAGCAGCTGGAGGCCCTCAGTAGGATAGCGGTACTCCACTGATACAACACCCTCAGCCCAGCTGCTGCAACCTAAGTAGGAGCTCACACATGAGACTGGAACTACTGCAGAATCTCTGGTATGGGAAAAAAATTTGTTGGTTCCTCTACCTAAATAAAAAAGTATTGCGTAAATTGCAATAGTTCAAGACTTTATCTGCCTACAGCATATTACACTTCATACTCTGTTCTACCTCTGCTGCCATTCTTCCCTGTCAGGTGGGGAAAATATGTCCTAAATATGAAAATAATAATAATCAGACAATTCTTCTGCTGTCAGTTCTTGTCAGTCTCTAATGTCTCTGAGAAGAGGCTATTGAATTACAAAATGAAGAAATTAAGTGAAAGAAAACTGGGATAAAGGAGGGGAGTGATGGTGACAGACTTTCATGTCGGGTCAGCTAGCCTCCAGTACTGGCTTTAATATATTGCGCAAGACAGTTACCCGAGTGCGTGATGTGGCAGCTGCCTCAGCCACTCCCCTGCAATGAAATTGCCCACCAATTCACAGCCCGAGGCCTTTAGTGCAATGCATACCCCTAATCTACACAACATACTTACAAACCCCCCTCACACTAAACACAAAAACATTCCAGCATGCATATTAAAGACTTTTTACATATGGATGCTCATAAAAAAAGAAGATCTGTAAAAAGGTAAACAACGGGAAAGAAAGTGAAGTTTGAGAAAGACAGGCCATAACAAAATACGCTACTTTCAAAAAGTAAGTGTACCCGGTAGGAGACTTTATATAACTCTACACACTTGTCAACACTTGAAAGTGTGACCCAGGAAAGCGAAACCACATAAACAAATGTGTCTTTAGGATGTGTGTCTGTGTGAGAGCGCATATACATTTGGTTTTGTATACAGTGTTTTTTGTGCATCAACCCAGGAACAGGCAGAGGGAGAGGACTTTGTTGTCAGCAGGTGGGCGTCAGCAGAGGTGGTGCCGCTCCAGAGAAGAAACCGCAGAGCTACAAGTACACTTTATTCCCTATAGAGTTTTGAGATTAAACCTGGTGTATATTTCCATTTTACAGAGCTGTAAAGATTTGAATTACCATCAGACTTCAGGATATCCTCTGACTTTGAAAACGCTGCTGTGCTCACAGACACAACTTGGGGCTCACAGATGTTTTAGCACCGTGCCTCTTGCTGTCCTGTATCCACCATTCCCCCACCCTCCCGCTCATCCCCTTCTACTCCATCCATCTGGCCTGTGTGTGGGCCAGGCGCTCAATAAGCGGATCATTTCAGGTCGGGGCCCTTGTGTGAAATCAGATGTTTAACTGGCCAGCTGAAGTGGGATGGGAGCATCTTAACCAGCACCTTGCCAAAGGTCTCATGTTCACTCAGCCACTGGGGCTGCTGTGAGTACACCCGCCACCTGCCAATAGGCATTAGGGAGGATTTAATAATTAAGTGATAGGCTGAGGACTAAATTGGGTGTTTGTGGGCTGGCTAGCCACCCCTAGGTCCCTACAGCCATGCAGATAGGGGATTCTAATTGCCAAGAATATTGATCAGCCTGGCGAGGGGGGTGCACAGGGAATTCACTAGTTATCGATTAGCTGTTACTGCACCTCACTTGTCAATGGAAGAGGGAGGTGAGCATTGGAAAGGCCCCCGGGCTTTTCCCACAGTATCCCTCAACACCACCAGCCCCTGACACACATGCACATTCAGTGACACAGCTTAATGGGATGAAAAGACTCCCAAACTTTCCTCTACCTCCTCCTTGATATCAGTAAACCAACTCATTCTTCACTTTGACATTCCTTAGGTAAAACTGAGAGCAGAAAAGGACTTTACAGGGTTATAACTCGCAGCTTTTTCATTTACTGTTAAAGTGACACCCAACCTCATCTTTCTCCCTAACCTGTGCTTTTTCCTTTTCGTACAACCTGACACCCTGAGTTTGTAAAGCCTCTGACCCATGGCTCTGGTCCTAGTTAATGTTGAGGGGGGAGAGGGGACTGAGCTTGCCTCCCTTCCAATATTGAATTAGTTGCTTCCCCTGGCAGTAAATAGGCCTTATATTTCCATCACGCTCCATTGACACATCACCATCACAGGGCAGGGCAGCCTGCCGTACATAACAACACTGTTCATGCAGAATTACTCAAAATGCTCTCATGAAATGTTAAAGCTCTGGCCGGTCAGATTGAATCTGTCACACATGCACACATTTCCGTCTATTGATTTGGTTCCATGCATGACATACTTACAGCACTTTAATTTCCTACGACCGGATTGAATAGTGAAGCAATCAATAAGAAGATGTGTTGGAGTCAATTCTGGTAGGTTTCCAGAAATAATTTTTCCTACAATGCTGACTTTTAAGGTTGCCATTTAAAGGTTGTTAGAAATTGTGGTAAAGTCTTTGGATTCAGGTGGAGTTTCTGAGGAAGGGAGTTGGGGTTAATTTGGCCTGAGCAAGCGCTACACCCTGAGGGAGAACTGAAGGAAAGTATGGAAGATGTAGTGAAAAATCATAAGCTCTGATCTTATTTTGCACGATAATTAAGGATACTATCCATGAGTATCAATAATCCCACTTTTATTCCATTTCCTATTTTTGCAACTTCCTGTTCTCTCAACCTCTGCTTTTATTTAGATGAATTGGTTCATCACCTAAAGCTTGTTGATGTTGGTTGCAGCAATGTGTTTGATTCTTACTCAAAGGACGCTTGTGAAAAAGCACTGTGTAAACAAACATACAGGTGACTTACATATTTTCTCGATGAACAAAAGATGGATGTGAAATTGTTTATTGTTATTTAGTTGACTCAGTTTGGTTTTTCCCTGCCATCTTAGCTAGTGTTTTATATTGGCACTGAAATGAATTGCAGAAGCAGTGAGATGGTTTGCTGCACAGCGGTCTCTAACCTGAGTCATTTAGAGCCTATTACAAAACATCAATATATTGATTGAAGCAAGTGTCTCAGTGCACTGCTCTGTAAACACACGGTAGGTTCAGTTGTGCATGTTTTATCTGCTTGAATCTTATCAGGATTTAAATCTTTCATCTTCAATTCACTTAATCGTGGCGCTATTGGCTTTTGAACCAAAAATTCCACTCACTCTACCGTCGTTATTGTTGGTCAGTATTTTGGACAACGGTAAAAAAAAACAACTTGAACACATTTTAATACATTTTGGTTTTAAATCTGCCTCACATGTATTGAACGTTCTGCAAAGTTAGATCTGTTTGATTTTTTTTTCTGGCTCCCAGCCAATCTACAAATGTAAATGCTTAAGGGTGTGTAAGCTACTTTAGATTTGAACTTTCTACAAATCATGAAGCTTGTGGTCCGTTTGCCAGATTGAATAGCAAACTAAGGCCAGCCTCATGCACCGTGAAACAAAGCAGCAGGAGCAACAGGTCAGAGGGAAATTCAATTAGAGGCAAATAAATAGTTACTCTAGACAAGTTCTGACTCCGCTCACATCCAGGACCAAAGATGGTTCCAGAAATACTAAAATGTCAATCTTATCTCCAACTTTTGTGTTTCTGCAGATTTTTTATATACATCATATATAAAATGTTGTGTTAAGGTTGCATTTGTGGAATCAGTTATAATGTAAATGTTCAAATAATAAGATTAATTATTTCAGGATCTCCCACGCTTCTTTGTTTTGGATTGAATATTCTGCATGAGGTTGGACTTTTTATTGTATTTTACCTATTGGACAATATAATCAGTAGAAACCATAGTTTTTTGATTTCATAATGAAGCATTTACACAAATACATAGCAAGTTCGTATCAACCGGTTAATTCCAAATCATATCATTTACAAACATTAAATATAAAGAATTCATTTAAAGACATTACACCTAATCACGTTGATCATACAGGTTACTTATATACACATAAATACAGATATTACACACTAAGAAAATAGATTTCTGGTCTGTGTTTATCTGATGATATTTATCACATCCAGCAGCACCTGTAAAGTGCGCATCATGTTTTGAGTTCGTATTCCCATTTGAGGGTCTGAACTGTGGGATTTCCAAGGTCATTTTGTCATCTCTGAAGGGGGATTGTTCCCTCGCGCTTGTCTTCTGATTGAAGCCCAGCCACAACATTTATACACCACTCAGAGTCACCCTCCAGCCATGCTCACAAATTGAATTAGTTTCAGTCTAAATTTGTGTTTCTAAACTAGTAATTATTTTTTAACCCCAGAGGAAGCCAAGAGAAATGAGTCAGATCTTCACAAGTCATGAAATTTGACGATATATGATTTTACACCAACCAAAGGGACACCAGCCTGAAGCACAGCAATTTACCAACCGTTCATCTGTTAGCAAATTAAATCACACCACATTTGACATCTTTTAGAAAGTTAGATAAATCTGATGAAAAAGTTTCTCTCTCAATTACCATCTGAAATTAATCTCCTTAATCCCAATTTGATCTCTTTCATGCATATAAGAGGTATCTTTCATCTGCCCACCTATGTGCTTTAAATCTCCGCCACAGAGTTACGATGGAACGTGACTCTCAAACTTAGTCCTACGTGAAATTCCGACACCCATGCTGCTCCAGGAGATATGGAGATGATTAGAGGAGATGAGGACAGAGGGGCGTAACTGACAGGCGCCCATTATTTCTCCCTGTAGCTGGTGGAGGACTGTAAGCAGTCTCCAGGTGTGTGTGACTGAGCTGCAGAGGCAAGGTATGGCTCTCAGGATATGTATGGCTGCAGCAGTGCGAAGCAGAGCAGGAGTCAAAAAGCCTGAATAACAACAGTTTTGAACTAAAAATATTTATTTATGTTGATTATTGAAACATGTTTCCCTTTCTTTTTTGATCTGTTGTATCAAGAACCGATGTTGCATATTATAGGTTTCAAGTAAAAATGAATATATATTGTGTGTTGTGAGCACATGATTGTGAGCACAGCTTGTGAGCTGTGTGCATGATTTGTTTGATATGAAGGCGCATATGCTCGCAATAACTAGCAATGACTACTGCTATTGTTGGATGAATCTGAAAGTAGTTTGAGCTTCTTGTATTTAATTGTCTTAGGGAGCAGACAAGTGAGAATTTAAAGGGAAAAAATTAATAACTCAGTGGTGGAACATCAACATTGCAGCTGTGTTCATATGTTCGGGCTTCTCCGGGTATCTGAATTCGGCAAAATCAGACCAGCATGTTAGACAGGGCTGCACAAACAAAGACACTTCTAAAAATATAAAACACAAGAAGACATGGTTTTACTTAAAAGGCAAAGAAACCAAATGATCTGTGTGTTCTTTTGCAGGGAGTAATCGCTGGGCTGCAAGAGTTGTATTTGTTATATCCGATTGGCAGCAGAGGAGTTTACAACTGATGGAAGGAAGGCCAGCAGGAGAGGACCAGGCTGAAGGCCACTGGCAGACAATCACATGGTGAGTTGCAAATTCAGACTTTGGCCCAAAAGATGCTCCCAGCATCTGATCAACCAACACTACAGTGGTAGTGATCAGGCCTGGTCATACACCAGTCCTCTGCTCTTTAAGCAGCACTATGACCATCCATTGACCTAAAAGCCCTGAGCACCTCCAAGATGTGAGTGCTCTATAATAGGAAGGAGAAGGAGTCTCATCCCCTTTCTCAAAGAGCTCCATCACAGACCCTTCTAGTCATTAGTGTGGACCACACAGCTTTCTTCTCAAGAACAGTCGTAACCTCCAGAGGTCACACTGGTCACTAATTCTACGCCACAGGCCAGATCCGATTATTTTGTCAAGAGACTCTTAGCTCTGCCCTCTCTCTGTATTCCTTAAAGCTGATTAGATAATGAAATCTTTCCCTGGACTCAAGGCATCAGTATGCCTACATATATTACCAGCTGGAAAGGTTTTTTTTTTTTAACAGACCTCAAATTCCTCATCGTTAGTATTGTGTTAGGTATATAATTGTTTTTTTGTGGAGCTTCAACTGTACATATTGCTGTACTTTCTCCATTCTTTTTATTGATGTATGTGACTGTGTGTGCATGATTGCATAAATGTGTATTTCTCTGTATGTGTGTGTGTCGACTCCTGAGCTAAGAGCACATATCTGGCTCATCTCTAAGGCCTGGCGTCAGCCTTCTTAAGTGCTGTCAATGTCACATGGTAACAGCAGCACTGCAGCCTCTTAATTGGTTTAGGAAAAGCATCCTTGTCATTTTGCGGTCAGTAAACTCCGCTAGAGAAAATGAAGTCCAAGCTGCTGCCACCTCCTCAACCCCCACACAGCCAGCCTAACAAAAAAATAATGATTATGTGCCGTGTATATGTGTGCGTTCGCTGTCTGTTTTCACTTTTAGCTTTTAGAAATAATTGCTGTTGGTTGTGTGGCTGCATCAGAGGAAGGGCATTAATGATTCTCACTGGCCGCGAGGAAGCGCTGCGCTGCAGAGGGCGGGGGGAGAGCAACACATTTTCTGTAACTGAACATGTGTGCATTTGTGCCTGAATGTGTTTGTGTTTGGTAATTTATTTTTAGTAGTTTTGTTTCCTCATTTCGGCGTGCAGTACATATTGTATGCAGCCTACAATAATTGCGCTAGCAGTGAGGGGAGAAATGTCTGAATCAATCAATCTCCGAATGACTATAATACATGTGTACGTGTGTGTTTGTGTGCGCTGCTGTCCTTTTGCACGGATTACTTGGTGAATGCTGCGAGAGGATGATCAGACTGGGAGCACACCAGGGTTGCTCTGCGATCACACAGGGATTATGGGGGATGTGGAGCTGTAGTGCTTTCCAGGGCCGCCTCCAGTTAGGCTCATCTCCGCCACGCTCCCCTCACACACACCACTTTAATTGCCTTTGCTTCTTTCATTACTTTTATTGCCTCTTCTCTGCATTGCCTGCTCCCTGGGCTTGTGGAAAGGTCATTGTGATGGTGGTGATGTGCGCATAGCCTCCACCTCCCTGAATAGCAGGAAATGGCCGTGGGGCTGAGGCAGGGGGAACGAGTGACACCCAAAGGTAGCCAGTGACAGGCTTTGCAGTGATGTTTATCACAAAGTCTATAAGTGTTTTTCAAAACAGGTCGGTTTACACCAATATTATACTTTTTATTGCCCAGAAACAATGTCCCTATAATAGATCCTTACTCCAACTAGCTGTATGTCAATTATGATATTAAAACGAATAACAAGTAAATGCATAATCATCATTAAAATGGCTTTTTCAGCTGAGACAGAGATGGGGCTGTGCAGGCAGTGTTAATGTCATTGGCAATATATTGGTTTGGAAGCAGTGAAGAAGAGACAGCACAAGGATGGGGATATGTTTCTGCTTTGTTGCATCCCCTGTGCTCAGTGCTAAGGAAAATAAAAGTATGTGGTTGGATCATCAAGTGACTTATAGTCTGAATAGACGTGCAATAAAGTGTGTCTTCCCTGGTCAATTCAAGTTAGTTTTCCCAAAGCATCTTCCTGATAAATAGATACAGAATTCCTGTAAAAGCCAAGTACACATATGTTGTATTTCTAAAAGCATTTGTCACATTTAATGATATTCTAACAGCATGAGAATCATACTCATTTAGAGGGCTCAGATGTTGCTGACTTGAAGTTGATATGTTTTGTTAGATGTTTTATTTATTATTGCCAATATACGTTTGCAAGTAACCATTGCTCATACTGTATTTCATTATGTTTTCTCCTCCTTCAGGCACGTATGAGTGATAGCAGGCTTGCAGCAGAGCTTTGTCTCCAACATGCAGTGGCACAAACAGTCGGATAGGAGTGTATCATTTTTCGGGTGCTAAGGTATAGCTATAACGGTAAGGTAGTCCAGGCCAAACAAAAGAATATACCCATCACTCTTCCACAATAATTAGTCTTGTAAATGTCCCCCTTGCTTCCTACTGCCCCTCTGTCTCTTCCTTACAGTTTAACACTCATAAGCTTGAGTCTCTTTAAAACACAACTACAGCAGCTGTTTGCTGTAGATATTGTTTTTTAAATTATGTGGCTCCTTCTGTATTTAACTCCCTGTCTCTCCCTCCCACTGTCCCCACCCAGAGGTTTTGTGTTCAGTCAGAGGCTCTTGTGTCCTGCAATGTAAGTAAGGCGTCAACACACACACCACATAACTGCTGCGGTCTTTTTGTACTTGAAGAGTAATTGGTTTTTATCCCAACAACAGCTAATGCACATTTTATCATATCCTTACATTGCTGCAGGCGAGCAAATGAAAAACTGGCATGGAAAATAAAAGAGCAAAGCACGAAAATCATCCATCCCCGCCAAGAAAGAGAAAGTGGACAGAGGAGAGTTATATTTATGTACAGTATGTGAAATGCAGTGCACTTTGGGTGTGTGTACATGTGTGCATGTGTGTTCAGGCACATGAATCCACCTGCAGCAGGGCGGGGAAGCTCAGCAAATTGAGGTCAGTAGACTTAAAGCTGAGCTTGATGAGAAGAGGATTGAAGAGGAGGATATCCAGGTATACACACAGAGATTAAAGTGGGGGAAATTTTAAAACATTGCCCTTCAATGTCAAATTGTTGCATTTGTTTTTTATATATAGGTTATTTATAACAACTGCACAGTATTTTAGCGTCATGTACATATGTATTTCTTAAAAGGCCTATTTTGACTATAATGCAAAGGAAACTTCCTGAAACTTTAAACCAGAAGAGCTAAATGAAAACTGTATTTCTCAACTTGCTGGTAATTCACATTTTACACCTTAAATGCAAAGTAAATATTGCAGTGTATAGCAGTGTGTTCTGTTTTGAGCAGCTCAGGGTAGACTCTCTCTCTGATTTCTACAATAGACACTGTGCAATGATCCTTATTAGCTGTCTGGCTTCTTTCTTCTGCATTCTTTGACCAAGTTTACTGTACTAATGCAGACTCAGACATGACATGATTTGCTGGCTTTAGCTCTGATCATTTTACTCTGTTCAACTAGATGGCAAAACCTCAACAAATCTATCCTCTCTGTTCTGTGACCACATGTTCTCTGCTCTTGCTCTGTCCGACTCCAGAGACAGCGTCGGTGACAAAGCAGTGAACTTTCAGACGGAGCGAGAGTGTTTCTGGAGTGGATCATCTAAAACACGGGTCAATACAAACACTCACCAGCACATCACAGACAGTATCGCTGAAAAGCAAAGCTGCTGCATAACTCCTAGGATTTTATCGGCTGTCATGTTGATTTTGCTTGTTCTGGGATAAGCATTGGCCTCAGTGTGTTTGTGTGACTAATGGTCTGTGTTTTCTGGCTGTGAAATCAGCAGCCTGAAAGCCCTGAACAAACCCCCCCCCCCCCCCCCCCCCCCCCCCCTTGGGTTGTGCCTCTACGATCTGGGCTAATGCCCCAGCACATTTTGTCTCCGCTTTACATAAAACCATGTTTAGCACTCCTCTCCTCCTACACCCAGAATGACCCCCACTGTAACCTGCTTCAGCCTGGCCGTCCTGTGTCATCCCCACCTGTGTGGCCCGGCCCCGACTGATGGCTAAAACTTGTTAACACATTTATGCAGTTAGTCGGAAGATGTTGGGGGTGGCAGAGGGAGTTGATGATCAAAGGACAAGGTGCAGCTGAGGAAGAGGTCTCACCTCACCGGCACAGTTTGAGCCTCTAGAGCAGACAAACTTTTCAGCCAACTGACCCAAGGATATCCGCTCAGACTGACAGATAGTGTTTGATGAGTTCACCGAGACCACACAGGATCCTTTTTAAGTAAGCATGCCACTCGAGCGATGTTAATAGTAAATGGTAAAGTTTGCTAAATCAAAATGGGAATTTTATGTGTTGCCTGGGAAAGGTTTATGTGTTTGTGGAATGGTGCCCCACAGTCAAAGCCATCATATTTTTGTCAGCCAATACCGCCTTGCTTCAGAGTAAGCCAGATTTGTGTTACCTGGCATTTGCCTGCAATACATTCCTGCCTGATATCCTCTCAGATTGAAAGCAGGAAAATTGGGGCTGATTGAAGGGATAAGTTTTGCCTACAGTAGGACAGAGTCAGAGTGAGAGCAAAGGGAAAAGATGTGAACCCAATCTGCCATGTGTTGACTGTACTGATTAGGGGCTTGTGCTAAGAAAAGTCCCTCTATCCTCTCATTCCTTCTGTTTACTTTGAGCCTCAGCACAGGCATCACCGCAACCAGGAGTGCTCTCCTCACCCTTCTGTTCTCAGCTTCCGCCATACACCTGCATCACTGGAAGCACAAGTGCTCCTTTGTATGCCAAACTAGTCCAGTTGAAAAGATGACAGCTTAACTGGGGCTTGAAGGAGTTTATTTATCCATTAGAGAAAGTGGAGTAAGCAATGCAGTTGCTAATAAGATCTGTGTATGTCTGAATATTGGCAGATTTACCGTGGTCTGACAGCTTCTCATGTGTTTATATTTGTGAGGACCAGTGGAGAGCTGATGCAAACTCAAAGCCCATTAAGGGCCGCAGGGTGTGTGGAGCAAAGTACAGCTAGTGTTTTGGGACATTTAAAAGCCTGCAGGGAAGCGAGAGTACAGAGGTGGGCTGAAAGCAAACCAGAGATCCTGGGAATAACAATAAATAGATAAATAAGTGGATGGAATGGCATGAGAGAAGCCGGGGAAATAGCACATCTATTCTCACGCGGCACGTTTGTTTATTTATGGCGTCTGAAGGCCGGGTCTGATGCCGGGTGGTGGCTGGGGAAGCACCAGCACAGAATTTCCCTCTCAGAGCTCAGCTCCCTAGCTTTTATTAAGTGTCATTACCAGTACTTTCTGAAAGCTGGCCAGGCTGAGACCTGACATCCCCTCTAAAGATAGTTGGCCATGCATATGGATGGATTTCTGATCCCTCTTATCCACCACTGAGGAGAGGGAATTAGGCCAGCGAGAAGGAGAGCGGGGGGCTTAAAGGGTGCGTCCATATCTGACTTAAATGCCAAAGATGGAGCTATTACTTCAATTGAGGGACATTGTTCATGCTTGGTTTGTTGTTTTCCTTTTATGAACGGGTCATGTACACCCATGTCTAAGCGAGCAAATACATTTTACGCTCTTGTATTTTCATTTCGGCCACTTACACAACATACCCCACAATGCCATTTTAAAATGTGCATTTCCATTTGCATGGTGTTCATTAGCAATTTGCTCTTCCAGTTCACCTACTTTAGTATGCCCCTTGATTGACAGAAGGGTGGGGGGATTTTTCTGTATATTTGTATATCAGAAATGAAATATTCATATTGTACGCTTTTCTGAGCAGAAGTTATCTAGATTCAGTGTAAATGGTACTTGGGATTAGATTTTCACCGCAGATTGCTGTTATTAAGGGGGAAAAGGCTACTCCTTTGAGTAGTCATCTTCCTGGGAGGCAATCTATTTCTCTTTCGAGCAGCAAGAGTGCTGGACAGGGCTCTTAATGCACTGAAGCAAAAGTGCTTTGGTCCACAACCTTTCACGCCTTGAGCTCTCCTTTATGTGATTGAATGGTTAATAACTATGAGTCGCCTTTTAAAGCTGTGTGCCGTTGGTCCTTCTGAGGCACTTCTCTTCTTTTTGTCTTGTTTGGCTGCTGTACCTGCCCATTGCTGTGTCTGCCTGCACATCTACTTGCCCCAGATGCCAAGTCGACTGATAGCCCACCTCTTACTTTTGCCTTTGTCTCTCGCATGACTTGCTTCTTGTGTGTCTGTCTGTCTATCTTAGTCTGTACATCAGAATTTTGAGGGCTTAGGGATCAGCTTTTTCATTTGCTACTTCATCTTTCTCTCTTTCTATACACATTTACAAAAACAGACTCTCACACACACACACACACACACACACACACACACACACACACACACACACTCGCTCACACAGCTCATTAGCCCATCCCACGCTCACAGCTCTGGCAGAATGTGACCCTGCCTAATTGTGTACAATGCTCATTTGTTCTCGCTGCATGATGTGACGATTGCTTATTTATTCTCCTCATGGCTCCCATCTCACATTAAAATGATTGACTCATTTCATTCACTGCACATTTTCAAGCTTTATTCGATAAGCTCATTTCCCTTGGAGTTCAAATCCCTCATTTTCCCATGCTTAAAAGTTATAATGTTACCGAGGCGCATTATTATTCATACTCTGGATTGTTTCTTTCAGCTAATTATCTGTGTTAGGAAATAATTTTGCACGTGTGATTCTGTTTATTCCTGTGGAATTGAGCTGCACAAAAGGGCAGACATTAATGATGCTGTTGGAGTTGCTGAAGAGCCAATTGTGTACACAAAGCCGGCAGACGCGGTCAACAAGGAGCTTAACAGGGATTGGGACACTGTGGAAGCTCAGCCATATAACCAGAGAAAATTTGCATTCTGTTCGAATTTACATCTGGTTAGAGACCTGTTTGTACAAATAAAAAAGCCATCGATCATGTAATAAGGGAGTGTTTTAACACAGAAAAGAGCATAACAAGTGATTGCTGATTGGGGATTTGGGCAGCATTGTTACAGAAGGATTTAGCCCTTGTTATTTTGCCAACTGACAGTCGATGTTTTCTCCCCCCAGCTACTGTATATCGACCAGGCCTCAGTGACACAGCAGCTGCTGGAAACCTGCTCAGTGCGCTGGAAGGTCAATTCAGACTGAGACTTGCGATAGTGACGAGCAGAACAAGATGTGATGGGCTTAGGTCACTAACCTCATACATACGAGGCGTCATTATCTTTTCTTGAAACTTTTTTGGTACAAAGATGCCTCAGAGTATCCGAAACGAAGCAGCCTAATGTTTAGTTAATCTTAAACGGATTTAAAACTGTTTTGTTTTGCCTAAGTTTGTGGTGTGATGCTGGTTGATAATATTTAACATTTCTAAACGTATTTACTTATACAAGGAACATGCAGCGATTTCTTTCTGAGCTTACATAAAGTTGAAGGCAAAAAACAATAAAAACTGAAGTAGCAGAGGACGACATTCCCTGACTTTTAATACCTACTATCATGACAAAATATTCATAATGCAACCAAGTAGTTATTTGTCCAACTTTGGGAATCCACCTCCAGAAATTGAAAAACCTGACCCTAGGCATCATCTTGTTTTACAGCAAAAGTCAAAGTTAATAGCTAGAAATCCCTTGTTTTTAGCATCCCTATTGCTCTTTGATCATCTATGTATTGCATGTATTGTCTGAATTAAGTCTCTTGTGCTTCAGCTGTGCTCTGACTTCAAGAGGCGTTTTCATTAGCAGACTAACATATAGTGTGAGAAGCCTCCGCTGCAGATCTCCCCAAGCCTCTGTTTGCAGAGTTGAATTTTTGCAGATGGATAGCACTTTGATCAGATCTCACCTTTCTAATACAAGGGACAGTTTTCTAAGTATGATAGGCACTAAAAACAAAAGAATTGAAGAGTTGGTTAACCTCACCAAGTTTTCATGAAATATTAACTGTACTACACACGAGCTCTGTACAGTTTTGTGTTGTTGTTTAGAGGCTTGATTAGTTAGATGGTCAATGCAACTTTAGTTATACTTTCAGTATACTTCTAGTAATACTGAAATACTAGTCTTGAAGCAGTTCTACTTGAAAGGACCTCCCAATTATATTTAATTAGAGACATAGTTAGTGTTTAGTACATGGGAGGTAAATAAGTGATGAGCTAAAATAAATGATATATATTTTGTATGATCAAGTTGCTGTAGGTCTATTTATACAGATACCAAATGTAGTTGTACTTGTTGTGTTTGGAGTCAAATACAGTAACTATTCCACCCCCCAAAGCCAATGTAGTAGCAAAATCTTATCTTAATGAATATGGGCAGATAGACAAGAAATTGCAGCCGAATAAAATAATGATAAAGGCATCTAGACCCTAACAAGTCTGCCTTTGTTCTTCCACTCCACCCACCACAAGCTGGCTGTGTGAAAGCAGGCATTGTTGCAGCTTTGAGGGCAGCTCTGAGAGTTCCATGCCCATCGGCCTTCAATCACAAGGGATGTCTGAGTTTGACAGTATAAAGTCTTTCTTCTAGAACAAAATAAGACCCCTAAGCAATAGTGGATGAGCTGTTAGTAACCATGCAGTCCGCAGGGAGTGAGACCAAGCATGGTAGTACAGTATACACAAAGTGTTGGTTAGGGATAAGACAATGGACCAGTAAGAACATTACTGCGTGCTGCAAAGACTCTTACGTTTATTTCTTCTTTTACTCACAAAGGTAAACTTTATCTGTATTTCGGTTGGTAAAATCCAAAACAAACTTAATAAAAAAGCAGTTAATATTAAAGTATTTTATGCAAAAATGGCCGTCATTGGTGGTTGGAACAGCTAATGCCTTTTTTGTTGCAGCCTCCTGTCATTTCACGAGTTTGTTTGTGCCTATCCCTTATTATGTTTGACTTTTCAGAAGGTGTCAGTGAGGATATACCATGCGCTCACACAGAAGACCCAGTCACAGGGTCTTCATAGGTAAGTTATTCACTAACTGGCAGCATGTAAGGATTAATCCCAGCCTCACAGGAAGAGGACACCATCGGTTTCTGCCTCGGCCAAATCAATAGGCAACATTCTTTGTAGCACAGCAGTCAATACGCCACACTTAAGGTGTCTGTGGAAACCAAAGAACACCAATAATTGTTATTAATGTATTGGATGTCCCCAGGCATTACATTTAGAGGCAGTCCCCATCGAAAAGACATTCAACCATCACATACTGTACAAATCCCATCAAGGCCTCCGAGGCTCTAGTAGCGCCTGTGAGTGGACTTTACAAGAATGTTAACACACAATAGCGGAGACCAATACAATCAAGTCTTGTGGAAATTCTGGGGATTTTTTTCATTTCTGTCTGTTCATTCCTCAACTTACTTTGTCCTATACTTTTCCATCTGTCTCAGCTGGACTTTTTGTTTATGGCTATTTCAAATGTAACCATGCTTTAAATGGAAAGTGCTTTGGAGTAGGTTGTGTTGATTGTAAGTTGTTTTTGTAACTTTCAATTGCCATTAAACTTGATTTAAAATAGTGCCACCTGTCATTGTGTCCGTGACAAACTGTATTTATTATTATGGTTCATTAATAAAAAAGCATACTGTTGATTTAATCACCAAATGTTCCTTGTCTGACTTGAATAGATGTTTTAAATCATATCCCATCAGTGCTTATTCAGTTTCACACAACAATTATTCACAAAAATATGCAGTGTTTTGCAAGGACACAACACACAAACAGGCTTTAGTGCACTGATTCGCACCACCTATCAGACTTTGTATACAAAGCCTCTATCAATGCAAGCGGTGAAGGACAGCCAACAACAAGCATACATTGCCTCCTGCTTCTGTCATAAACCACATGTGGGTTCAGAACTGGTGAAGGTAAGGGACTACAGAAGACTGTGTGGGGGGGGGGTAAAATTCAAAATTCAATCAAGTGAAGGCCATCTCCAGCAAGGTAACATGGAGTGGAGGGGGGAGATGAGGGGAAACTCAGCTGAAGTTTCCACTGGGCCTGCTGTGCTCCTAATGCAGCCTTGGATGTAATTGGGTCCCAGAAGGCTGTTCATTATCGGGGGTGAGCGAGGCAACAAAACAGAAAGGGTTGGAAAGAGAAAGTAAATGTCTCATTCTTTGCTCAGTGCCTCCGTCCAGGCACCATTAAGGGACAAGAGTTAATTAAAAGAGCAGTTGATGCCTCTGTTTTTCTCATCAATCTCACTTCTGGTCTTATTAAGTTTGTAATGACAGCAGAGCTTGTCCCTGTCCGCCACCAGACACAACAAGGCGGGGTAGGCGGGGAAACAAGGCGAAAGCGGGGCACCTAATGTGAGGGACAGCTCGTCCCCACAAATCTCATAGTGGTCAACAACAAACATTCACCTTAATCGCTCCGTCTCATCTCAGGGTGACCACATGTAGACGTAGAAGGACAGCTGTACTTTATTTTGGGTGTGGCAGGAGAGCCCATTTAAGAGGCGTGGCTTTGCACCCTAATCCTGTGGCTCCCATCTCCACCGCCTCGGAGGCCATTTTAATTCCCTCCATCATTACAGGGACCATCCCTGGAAGGCTTTGGTAAAGGTGACTGCTGACACTGTCATTCACAAGGACTATTTCAAAATGTCAGCCCGTATACCTCAGATTTGTCTCATTAAAGTTGGTGGGGTCCATTATATCCATCCCTGCCTTCGCCTGCCACACTCAATCAAGATGACTGGGAGAATTGAGGTGGTCGAGGGGACGCTCATAATCATGCTTATTTGCATGAGGGTTACAGTGAGACAGACACTGACCAACAAGAAAGCACGGCTGCCCAGAGATCCAGCTAAGAGAAAAACACTGCTAGTTGTTCTGCACTACGTTGGAAGAAATCACAGGCAGGCCAGCATCTTCTTTTGTCATTTTCCTCCAAATTGATGCCATCTAGTAAGAGCTGTTTGAGCTAAGAGACATCAATTAATGTCAACCTAACTGTGATGAAGAAACTGGAACACCAGGCTTTTGTGACCTGAATATTTACATACAGCTTCAATAAAGCCAAACACAAGATCCACACACATATAGCCCGGCACTTCATCTAAAGCGTATCAGCGTCGTTAAGGCTGAGGGGTTTCAAAGCCCAGGGATCACTCATGTAGATGTGTGTCACATGTGGGTTTGAGCACCTGAGTGAGGGAGGGACAGACCCAGGCTTTTTGTTTCTCTGATCAGTTTTTCTTTCCTCAGCTTGCTATTGTGAAGCTGACAATGAAAACAACCATTCCGGGAATTTCATTTCAGTTTGTGCTGCACTGTATTTACATTAACACATAGTGCTACAGAGGCCCGAGACCCCACACACCTCAGGTTGTGAATGCACAACAGTCAGCTGTAAGGACATTTTAATTCATGTTAAATCCTTTCCAAATCAAGAGTTCAATGTCTTTATCATCTATCTTAATTTAGAAGTTGTATAGCTGATTGACAGAAAGTAACTAACTTTTACTTTTTTATATCATCACAAAAATATAAAAAGAAAGAAAACTTCTTAAATTTGAGAAAAAGAATATCAAACAATATGTGGCTTCAGATTTGTGTGGATTTTCTGCTTGAATTGGTCATATGAAAGTGAAAGCACCATCTATTTGGTTATGTTAGTCGGCTGGATAACAACAACAATTGTAACAGAAAAATAATTTGTCATTAATCAGCGTTAATTATTTTATGTCAACAAAAGTATTTGTTACAGCCTTTTCATCAGGACCATTATGTTGTGTTTTGTTACCTTGTACTTTTTTATGACAAACTGATTATTTAATACTGAAAATGATTAACTGCAGCCCTAATTTGTAGTCTTCCCCTTCGGCTGTTTTTTAATGTCATTTCACTTCTTTTTTTGCAGTAAAAAAGTCTGAATAGTATATCCTAAAAATGTCACAAAGGTCCTAATATAGAATGTCACAAAAAAAATATAAAAAGTCATAGTATATTACGTCATAGAAAACATATCTAAAAAGCATCATTATTTAACTGAACTTATATTAACTATACTATGACATTTTTATAATGTCTTTATAGCATACTAAAATAAGACTTTTATATTATGCTATAACATTTTTGTGAGAATTCATTCTATAGTTTGCCATGAAAAACAATGTCTAAGTATTGTTAATCAAAAATATCCCAAAAAGTCATTGTATCGCACGTCATAAAAAAAGCCATATTTCAGTATGCCGTAACAGACGAAATAAAAGTTGTAGCCATACTAATGTATTTCATAGGCATCTAATGTCACAGTGTGGATAGGCATGATGAGAATGACTGCATGTGGGCCTCTGGGTGACCCGGCCTGCAGCACCGGGGTCAGAGAGATGGTGGAGGAGGCCGGAGTGGCCAGAGGCTGACTTTGGCACCAACAATACAGAGCAGGACTCAATGCCTCCCCTCCTACATTTCTAGACACTTTAAAACCTTTTTAGACCTTGTATAACATAAGCTCAATTTAAGCTGCAAGACTTTTTAAGAATCAACTAAAAACTTCTAAATGAACCATTGCCCCCTGTTCAATGTTTTATAGGGAAACCAATTCCACATTTATGGCCGTAACTAATTTGCATCAGATTCACTTATTGAGCTATCATTCATGTTAGTGAAAACTCACTTAAAAATGTACATCTAAATAGTATTATTACGTTCAGTACTTGAAAAGCACAAAGACACATTAGAGAATATCAAATGAAATCACCAAGGATTCAAAAAATAGCTAACATTTATTTTTGTTTCATTTACAAAAGATGTCAAGACAAAATAATCTATTAGCAGTCCCTCTGCTGTGTCAAATCCGTGTTAAAAAGACAAGAGAACCACTGTCACTACCCAAACATGGCCTTGCTAAACTGTTTTGATACACATAGACCTGAAGCTGCAATATTCTGATCAGCTGAGAGGGCAGGAGAGGACGTACATCAAGAAACACATTTTCCCATTTTAAAGACAGATTAGCAAACATTTGTTTCGAGTGAAACCACAAAGGAATCTGTGCTACTCTGAACACAAGGACCATAAAAACCTAACCGTTGATATGTTTAATCCAGCATGTTAACGTTTTGTATGATGAAAGCTGTGGTACATTACAGGGGTGGTACAGGGTTGACAGTAAATAGAAAAAGGTCAATTGCCTAAGCCTACATAAGTGTGTTGTGTGTGTTTTCGGGGAATTACAATACAACTCTAGAGTCTGAAGACCCTCTTGCCATAAGTACAGTTTGAATAGTGCTGCAGTCTGTAGAAGAGCACTTCATAGTGGCGTACACGCTGTTCAATCCACCACCGAACCAGAACTAGCAAATGCAAGGACACAAAGACGACATTGAAATTAGATCACTTTTTATCAGTTTACCTCTGAAAATACATTCAGGATGGAGGAAATTAAACAGCATAGAAAATTAAATGTTTCTAAGTAAAATCATTACTGAATAGACATTTGTAAAACCACTTTTCAGTAATGACAACACATACATACTGAATTTACAAAAAAAACCAACAACAGTCATTTATTTCTTAAAATGTATCACGGAAACAGCTATAGGCTGATGAAGGTGAAGGGACCTCTGTTTCAGTCTTGTGCCTTATACAAGTTCTCACTCTAGTGGTCTGTACAGGAACTGCAGGGGATTCTGGCCATGCTGGGAGGGACAAATGGCAGCTGGAAGTTACACTGTGTGCTTGTGCTGGTGTGGTCCAGGTCAGAGTAATAATGAGTCTAGAAGAGGCCACATGATTGGTTGATGGGGTTTCTACAGTCCAAAGCGGGCAGGGGTGCGTCTGGGCGTCATGGGGGCCTCGTCTTTTCTTCCTGGTGTGCAAATTTTCACAGCCCTGAAAATCAGAGAAAAGGAAGCAGTTTACATTAAAGAAGTTTTATTCAGTGCAACATACTATTCCATCCCATTCTTTTTTGCTCTGCTCACTCAATTTCCTATACAAGCAGCTGTGGTTAAAGAAAAAGGCTGAAGGTGAGGGAAGGCAGGCCTGTCCAGCTGAATGTGAACATCCAGCAGGACCGCAGGAGAGTGAAAAGGCGCTCTGGTGTCTCTGTGAACAGTGTTGGACGCAGAGCGCCTGACAGCACAATCTATCATCTTTAATTACAGCAGCGTGACACCCTGACACTGCCCACACTTCATCTCTATACCTCTCTCACACACACACACACACACACACACACACACACACACACACACACACACACACACACACACACACACACACACACACACACACACACACACACACACACACACACACACACACACACACACACACACACACACACACACACACACACACACACACACACACACACACACACACACACACACACACACACACACACACACACACACACACCTGCAGCAATTATGACCATCGGGCCATAACCCCCTTCTGTCACTGTGTCCCATTCTCTCTGTCTCGCTGTTCACTTCAGGAAACATTGTTACTCTTCCCTTTAACACACAGCCTGCGAGTAGTTTCATAACAGCAATGCTCACGTGTGGAGCGTTTAGGAAATGTATTCAGGGGTCTACAAAAAACTGTACAACTGTTTTAGCATTTTCTGGACCAAATTCACCACAAATGACTGCTATAGCACATCACGTTGTGGACATGGAAAAGGAAGTAAGTCTTCTTCTACAAATCTTGGAATTCATTTGTTTTCTTTCAGTTCCAAACAAGAAAATCTCAAACTCTCAAAAACCAATATGTAACTAAACTGCATTACCAGACATAAGTACTGTAAGTTTGACACAACAAATAAATAAAATTCAGCTCATTTGATGCAAACTATGAGGAATGTCACACCTCATGCTAGTTCCAGTAGTCTGCAAATGGATTTTCAACCCATACAGAAATGATTCAGAAACATTGGAGTCCATTTACCTGAAAAAATGTAATCCAAAAATATAAAGCTGTGCCTTTATTTGGAAGTATAGCCTGTAGAGTACATGACGGTGAGACTGCAGCTAAGGCTCCTTTTGTCACTTAACCTGCAAATGCTTTTCTCGATCAATCAACATCATCAAATTGCTTGGGCAAATGTCAGGAAATAGAGAATGAATCCAATGCACTTTCATCATCCAAGAGGCATTAAAACAACTTGTTTTTTTTCCCAAAAGCCAAACACTTCTTCACTTATCTTGACACATTTTGTTTTGCGTTTTGAGGCATTGATGTTGCTTAAGAAGCTCATACTTTTTGTATTTTCCTATTAAGTGCTTTGCGTGGAACTTAACAGGCTTCAAGCTCTGAGCCCTGATGTGGTTCCAAAAACACTCTCTCCCATTTCCACTTTTAAAACACAAAACAACCGACTAATTCACACCACTGATCTGTGCTGGTGAGCGGGGAGACGGGTGACAAGCAGCCGGCACATGTAGGTCGCTCAGAAGAAATATTTCATCCTGGTCACACTGAACTCACGGAGGAGTCTCGTGTGAGGCCTGCCGGAGAACAGCGGCAGCGGAGAGCCCAGGAGAGCCGACGACATTCATTATCACACATCCAGATACCTCTGCATAAATCTAATTCTTAATCCTTTACCTCCAGAGTGATTATTTTCAACAGATCTGTTACACACACGCAAACTCAGACAGATAAACCAGCTGATTAATTAACAATAAAAGTTATTTTTAAAGCCGTCTTTTTTTAACCTTATTCCTCTCTGTTAAGCTACTGGATGGGTGTGAAATTAATTTTTGGGTCTAATTTGAAATTGAACATTCCCCCCTTTTTTCTGCACTGCTATGGCACAATTTAAATTGCTGCAGTAATGGGGGTCAGCCAGGAGTCAATATTATTTCTTTTTGTCTCGTCTGGAGGGACCAGAGGTGAGAAAAGCTCATCATGAAGAGTGAGAGAGGCTGAGAAGAGAGAGTGGGAGAGGAGGAGAGAGGCAGGGGGGGGTGAAGATATGGATTGGCAGCGAGGTAGGTAAATTAAATGTTTCTATCTCGACAGCGAATGGAAAATGAGGGCCACGGGGAACTATTGTTAGATGAGGACCCGTGTATGATGAGGAGGCAACAGGAGGAGAGGTTGTAGCTGACTTACTTAACAACGCCAGTGGTGGTCTTCTTCTCCTGCTCCTCTCGCCGCGCCTGCAGCTGCTCCTCAGCCATGGACATCTCCTCCTCCATGTTGGTGATCTCCTCCTTGGCCCGGCGACGGTTTTCCTGAAACAGCAACCCAAACAGATGTGAGAGAAGTGTACAGAAAGAAAATATACCACCTTTTAGATGATCTGGCAACAACCATTTGACATATGCAAAGAGTGACAAGAGGTGGCAAGTCGGTGACTAAATGGTTAGAAGCTAAAATATTTGGGAAACACAGATCAGACGGACAAATATGAAATCAGCCGCAACCAAAAAGTACAGTCACATGTGGAAATTCCGCTCTACATACTCCTATATAAAGTTAAGTGTATTGAACAAGTACCATCCTTGTGTTGTCTTACCGTTCTGCTTTTTCCCGCCTGTTTGACGCTGTAAAACATGGGCCCAAGCTCTGCCAGCCACTCTCCGTCCACTGAAGTCACACACTGCATGTACTCCTGCAACACAAAGCACATGTTAATCCTCCACAAACACATAACAGTTTATCATTAATTGTTTCTGTGCTGGCCAAGTTCTATAGCCAACGTTATTTTACCTTGGTGGTCATGACGAGCTCGTGGTAGATGATGTAGTCGGGGGTGTAGCCCATACCAAACAGGGAGCTGGTGGGATGGAGGTGACATGGCATGCCTGTCCTCACGTTCACATATTCCCCAATGCCCTGGGAGCAAACACAGGCATAAATAACACATTAAATGTGCGATTCAGAATTTCTGGATAGGAAAATGGGATGCGTGTCGTGTGCTGCAGTGCGTGTTTGTGCCTGCACCTATGGGAGCACTGTAAGGTCAGAGCAAAGCAGGTCACATGGGCTAATTTGCTTCTCTACCTGCCCTAGACAGCAGGAAAATAAATGTGAAGTATATCCAGCATTGCTACGATTGCTCGGGTTAGCCGGCTTCTCATAAGTCAAACGGAGAACCTTGATTATACAGTCATGATTTTAAATTCCCTTTCAGATTTTAGCGCCGTATTAATGTGAGGCCAGAAGGGATATTTCTTCACTCTGTAATTATGCTGCTATAAATCTGCCACAACCAGTTGCCACTGGGCGAAACATATTAACTGCAGAAAGTGATGGAGGTACCTTGAGTTTGGCAGCCTGGTGGAAGTATGCTGCACAGATGCACTTTCGGATGATGTCCCAGTCCGACCCGCAGGAAATTAAGTTCATTCTCTGCTGCACCATGATGTCCTTTAACTGGGAGCGCACCTCTCGCACCTGCACAAAAACAATACGTATTGGAAATTAAACCACATGCAAAACAATTCCAACCTGTTGGCTTGCAATTAATGGCTTGAAGAAGAAACATATCCCTGATGTAAAGTGAAAACGTTACAACATTTTTTACTAAACTGTAGTTAAAGTAGTTCAGTAGAAAACTGAATAGGCCTCACAGAACCTGAATCCTATAAAAACACTATAGTCAAAGCTAGGAAAAAATGCACAATTTAAACTGAGATTTCAACAAGGTCATCTAAAACAGTTGGAATTCAAGAGAAAACTGAATGACAGAATTCCTTTCAGGGCCACAGGGTGTAGCGGTGTAGCGGTGCAGCAGTGGCAGTCTGACCTTGCGCATGGCCTTGGTGTGGATGAAGTGCTCGTTGCACCAGTTGCTGGAGTAATTGTTGTTCTTCCACTGCATGTAGACGTGTAGGTATGTGAGGTGATCGCTCTCTGGGACAGAGAACTTCTCCCTCACCTGGTCACTCTCCTCCTCACGACCCTGCAGAGACACACGGATACATTTACCATACATCACTGGGATTCTGGGTAATTTCAAGGCTGTTTTGTTCTTTGTGAAATATTGTTTTTCACAAAGACATTTCATTTAGCACAGCCAATTTTTAACCTCCTTTTACTTAAATGTTTGGACTTCCTGAGGGTAGACATCTACCTCTTTAGCTGCAACATGCACCAATATGACAGCAAGTCTGTCTCCATTTATTACTTGAGGGGTTTAGAAGGACCACTGAATTGAGAGTGAACTAGAAAGGTATATTTTCGAATAAGAAGACCAAAACAATGAGCTGAAAAACACTCAAATGCTCCACAAAGCTAAAGGAAGCTTCAGATTCGGGGGATCATTTTGGATGGGTTGCCAGGTGTTGTAACGTGAGATATTTACACAAAGATTTTTAACATTTTTAATTACCGCTTTTTTCCAAACAGTGTCGGAATTGAACGGCCTCAGAATGGCTTCATCACACACTTTATCAGTCTCTCTTTCGTTGTCCCGCTCTTGCGCTTCCTGCTAGAGCGCCGCCTGGTAGCCGTTAGCCCGTAAAAATATATAGATTAGCCGCATCGTTGTTTAAGCCCCAGGTTTCAAAGCGTGTGAAAAAAGTAGCGGCTTATAGTCCGGAAATTACGCTACATTTATTTTTCAAACCTGATTTGTAAAATGATAATTAAACATGCAATACTAGTGGGTGTGTATAGTATGATACGGTTTCACACAGACAAAAAGTAAACGTTGTTATTATACAGTAACTATGAGACATACCTTAGGTCTGTAGAAGATGGCGGGCACAGACAGCATGGAGACGATGATGAGGATGTCAGCACTGCAGCCCATGTCGCAGGAAACGATCAGCATCTTGGACAGGGCGGGGTCGAGGGGAAACTCCACCATCAGACGCCCCGTCGGTGTCAAAGAGCCTGAAAAGAGAAAGAAGAACACAATTACAAGGTCAGGAGTGAAGCTTATAAAAGTGCACGAGATGTGAAGTATTAAGAAGGAACAAGCACAAGACGAGTGATAAGCTCCTTTTCCGTCAAAAGCCTGCTGGCGTGAAGAAGAAGCCAGCATAATGTGACACTTATTTGTCTATCATCGTGAGAGAGGATGAACTGCTGACGGTTGAGAATACTTGTAGAGAGAAAAAAAAAGTGCGAGATCAAAAAACTTTGCCAGTTCTGATTTAAATGATTAGACGACAGTGTCTAAGGAGCTTATAAGGAGGAAAAGCGGGGAAGCAGAGCACCAGTTTGGGGCAGGTAAGCCTTAATCAGAGATAATCTGCTGTTAACATACCATACAGGGAATCATCAAAAATCCCCCCTCATCCCCAAATCCCTAAATCCCCTGGGATCTGGCTAAGGATGAGACAGAAATGAGACCCGGCCAGTCAAATCAAACACAGGATCAGTTACTAGGCAATTACTCCAGCGGCCAAACCTCACAACTACCTCCTCGAGGCAGTTTTGCCGTGTCTGCATCATCACAGCAGCATCTTCTAAACAGCTAGTCTCCTGCCTGTGTTTGTGGTGTCAGCTTCACAATGCGGAGTTCAAAGAAGCCCTGAGGGGGAAATACAACTCTGAAATACCCAATATCCCAATACATGTCACAGCTTCATCCTCATCTCAAAAGAAAGATGATTTATGTTGCGTGGCCCCTCTGTTTGAAAGACTATTTGTGGGCCTTACAAAGCCTAGCCCAGGAAAGAAATTGTAATAAAAAAAATCAAGACATTATTAATACATGATGGTGTTAATATTTGTTTGTTCTGCAACAGTTAATAAAATAATAAATTCATTAACAAAAAAGAGAACATCGTGGTTCCAGTAGGGCTGCCCACGATTAGTCGACTAATCGTTAGTCGGCGGAAAAAATATTCGTCGACTAATTTTTCATTAGTCAAAATGTTGCTGCAAGTGCTGGCCGTAAACCCCCTCAGACTTCATTCAGAGCTGTGCCTGGTCCTTTAGTAATTTTGTCGGGCAGGAAATCCAAAGTGTGCGATCCCTCTGAGCATGTAAAAGGGACGAGCCCCAAAATGTGACATGCAAACTCCGCTGGAAAAAAGGTTCTTCCTTACCCACGCCATCATAACAAAAAACTGAGCTTTATTATCCCCGACAACGTGTGTTCCTTCCTCAGACTCAGCGGAAAACAGCAGCAGTGAGTCAGGCAGTAGCCTAGCGTTGTATCAACATATGTAAACCTGTAATGTATAATCCTTCTGAGCTCAGAAAACGATCAATTCAAGCGTTCATTTCATGATCAGGGCGTAATGTGCGGAGGGAGTTTTGCCGACAAGCATATTTGTCGCAGTATCCTGGGTAGTATTCATTGGGTTCTTATATTCAGATATGAATGATAGAAACTAGAGCTAAGTGCTCGCTGCTTGTTCACACACACATTAAGAGTCCGTACCGGAGCTTCTGCTGTTTGTACCGCTGACGGGCGGACCGCTCCGTCTGTGCGGTGCGCTGTGACTCTCATGTGCTTTCTACATGTACAATTTATTTATATTTCAACTGTTAATTATTACAGTTGTATTTTATATTTCACCTTAAGCACAACGTACCATCCTGTTATAATAAGGTTCTTTGTCAGCCTTTGAAAAACAATAATAATAATATATCATATACGAGAGACGATTAGTCGACGAATCGCCTGAATTGACGAGCACTAGTCGACTAGAAACATCTTTAGTGGAGGGTTCCAGCTTCTCTAATGTGATTATTTGCTTGTTTTCTTTTTCTTCTGTGACAGTCAACAAAATATATTTGGTGTGGGACTGTTAGTTGCTTAAAACATCACATTGAACTCTGGAAATGTGTGATGGAAATTGTTCAAAATTGACATTTTATAGACAAAAACAACCGATTAGAGAGGAATCAACTATTACTGTAAGTTGCAGCTGTAGTTTGAAGTTCATTACAACACACAGCATACTCAAAGTATGTTGAAAATGTGGCTCACTACCAACCTGTGTTATCCAGAGCTCCCAATATCCAGAGCTGGTACATGGAGTTGAGCATGTTGTCCTCTGGGGGGGGATCCATGAAGTGAAAGAGCAGCAGATCCTGAACACCCAGAGACTTTAGCAGCAGGACCACGTTCGCCAGGTTGGTCCTCTGGATCTCTGGTATGGTGGTGGTCAGCATCTCATTCTTGTAGGCGCTCTGAGTGTAGAGCCTGGACAGGGCAAAGGGCACACAGACGGAGAGTGAGTGTAAGTTTGTACGTCACGTTTGATGTTGATGTCAGCCAAAGTGTGCAAATATATGCACACTTTTTCATTTTTGGGAGACAGAGAAATTGAATAAGCTTCTCTGGGCTATGTTCACTTTGTGCTGACATGTAAGTGGGTTCTTAATAACCAGTAAGCACCACATGTAGATCAGCTGAACTAGAAGATTCAGGAAGCTACAATTTCTTTTTTAAAAAGCATTCAGAGCCTGAGTTACAGAATGGGACCCGACTTAAAAAAGGGTCTTGGCAACAATTACAGCTGTCAGATGTAGGCGATTATAATTACAGAATGATTTGAATGCATACGGAGGTTTTGAGCTGGTGAGTGAGTGCCTGCAGTCACAGCTAAAAGAGTCTTTGAATGGGGAATTCTCAACGCAAGCGTAGCAAACCAGCGTGACTCACTCCCTCCGCTCTCCCAACACATCCACAGCTACACCACCTTGGCTGTATTCAGTGTAAAGCTCTCCCAAAACCGACTCTGTATAGATTGGAACACGCTTGTGTACAGGAGCAGGTGGGCAGGATTATTCCAGAAAAATATGGGGTTTCATAAGCATCTGAGCTCATTAGCGATGCAAAATGTATCACTCTGTATGATTCAATGCTGTTCTTCACTTAGAAATCTCTTTCGTGGGTCTTTTGTGGCACATTTCCCTGTCATAAACAAAGCTAAACTGCATGAAATCCTCTGGAGATTAAGGTTCTGGCCCTCTCCCAGCAACTGAAAACAGTCATGCAATACATCCAGAGCCCTGATCTTAAACTGCAGAAGGGAGAAACACACTTTAACAACAGTTATGCTATTCTCAAACAGAAAAAAGAGGAATTGAAAAATAAAAATCAGAATCAGGTTGTTTATTTGTGAATCTGAAACGAGATAGTGGGAACATGTTGTGCTGTATGTTCTTAATAAAAACCCCTTGTGTAGTTTTAGATATTCTAATGTCAGCTAAAAAGTCGAGGGGGGTAAACTTGAAGGAACCTGGAAATGGCAGAACTTCTCAACACTGATTGTGGCTGTGTGCATGTTACCTGTAACACTGTCCTGGTCCTGTACGTCCTGCTCTGCCTGAGCGCTGGTTAGCATTAGCCTGGCTGATGGGATACACCTGTAGAGCATCCATTCCAATGCGAGGGTTGAAAACCTGTGGACAAAAAAAAGAACGGCGTATGATTGGTTAAACGTGGACACAGGAAAAGGACCTTTTATGACTGCAGAGTAAATACAGCCACGGAAAAAATGAAGAGACCACTTCAGCATTACAATGTTCTCTTCTTTTATAACTTATAGATATGTCTTAGAGTTAAATGTTCTCTTGTTTCATTATTTATAGATATGTCTTGGAGTTAAATGTTCTTTTTATTGTATTCTATAAACTACTGACACTTTTTCTTTGTGTTGCAATTCAACAGACACTGGAATAGCTGCCATACATGTAGAGAGTGGTCTTTTGTTTTTTTCCCGGAGCTGTATGTGTACACTTTATACAATGAGACATAGGGCCGGGAGTACCTTAAGTTTGCAGTATCCTGCATCCACGACAAACATGATTCCATCCACAGTGAGGGAGGTCTCAGCGATGTTTGTAGCAACGATGCATTTCCTCACACCATCTGGAGCCTAGCAGAGGAGAAATTAAAGGCAGTTAGATTTGTTTTCAAAGAGTAGAAAAGTTTGCAGCATCAAGACCGGTTACAGATACTAACCTTCTGGAAGATCTTGGCCTGGAGGTCAGACGGCAGCTGGGAGTAGATGGGTAGCACGGCCAGAGCCGGAGCATTCTCCAAATCCTCCAACCGCTCCACGATCTGATCCGACGTCACCTAAAGGACAGAGATAAAGCTTTAATTACAAACACAAAAAAGAAAAGAACCTCCTGTTCCTTACCAACGCAAGTACCCTGAAAACTAACCAAAACTAAAAAGTCAAAGCTGAAATAAAAAACAATTGAAGATCTAATTGATTCAATCTCAATAAAAACGTGTTTAACCTTGATTCACAGCTTACATTCTGTTCTTTTGAGTTATTTGAGTGATTAAAGTGGTCTCTCACCTCGATATCCTCCTGCCCGGGCATGAAGATGAGGATGTCTCCTATCAGCCCGCTGAGGTGGATCTGCAGCGCCTGCTTCACTGCTGCCTCTACGTAGTCCTCCTGAGGAGTCTATGCAGCACAAAATATACAAATCAGTCAAAACAAAACCACAGAAATGAACCTACAAAGCACAACAGTAGAGAGATGTATCCTATTATCTGTAAGACGATACATGTTTGGGATTATTTCATATAGGCTTTACCTAAGGCTAAACACATTTAGTAATGAGATTTCATTACAATTTGAGATAATAGTGTTTTGAGAGTAAATGTTCTTTAAAAAAAAAATGAAATGAAAATTTAAAAGGCAGCCTCAGAAATATTTCAGATGAGGGGAAATATCATATTGTATAAAGGATGTACAGTTAGTTCTTTCGAGTGACAGTAGAATAGACACATACCTTGCTAAATAAGATGTCCACGGGAAATGTTCTTCCTGGAATGTGGAAAATGGGTACGTTTCCAAAAATGCAGCAAACTTGTCTGAGTCCATGGTAGCAGAGGTGACGATGAGTTTCAAATCTGTCCGTCGAGATACAACCTGATGGGAGACCGGACAGAAAAAAGAGAGTTGAGTGTAAAGAGAACCGACAAGGCAATGCATCAATAACTTCCGCAGCAGACGGAGCTGTGTGTGTGTCTAGAAAATACCAAAACCAAAAATATATGTTTAAAGGATGTAAAGCAGGTTTGTCCTGACCTCACGCAGCAGGCCGAACAGCACGTCGGTGTTCAGGGAGCGTTCGTGAGCCTCGTCCATGATCACAGCACTATAGTGGTCCAGGTCCGACTCCCTCAGTGACTCCCTGAGCAGGATACCGTCCGTCATGTACTTTATTAATGTTTTCTCGGATGTGCAGTCCTCAAAACGGATTGCGTAACCCACCTGCAGGCAATAATATCAGATTAATAAACTAAAAATACCATGCATGGTCTTTAAAGCACCTGTTTTCAGCAAACACTGCTTGATATGCATAGAGACTATACAATTCAAAGACACTACCTAAAAATCATTGTTAGCATTAACCTATTTAGGTAGCTCCAGTGTTTCTCTTTCGCGTTTCCCCTCAGTTCTAACCATGAACTAGCAACAGACATGATATCTTCCCTCTGACCACCAGATGGTGGTGTTATACAGCGTATGACTCGCCATTGAGTTTGTGCGTGTAGGCCCTTAGAATGTACGTTACACATCATTGGGCTCCACTAAGAATGTATTTAAATCTAACAAGCAAGTAACAAAATGCCGCCAAATCCCATTTAAATTAAAGATAGAAAATGATCCTATTATCACAGGGGTAGTGATTACACTGTGTACTTCTAATAGTGTTTCCTTCCTGTTCAAATGCTCACAGGGGTTCTACAATCAGAGGTAACACTGCACACAGACAACAGTAGGGCTAAGTATTTCAAATTCAAAAATGGTTTGCTTAAGCATCAAGCAGCTGTCTCACCTCTTCTCCAAGGTTGGTTCCTATCTCCTCACTGACTCTTTTGGCCACACTCATGGCTGCCACTCTTCGGGGCTGAGTACAACCCACCATGCCGTAACTGGTGTACCCGTCCTCATGCAGGTACTGAGTGAGCTGGGTGGTCTTCCCACTGCCCGTCTCCCCAACAACAATTACAATGCTGTTGTCCCTGTAGAGAAGTTCACGTTATAAGTTAGTTAAAGAATAACTCTTCACAAGACACTATTTAAGGAACAAAGAAACAAAAATGGGAATACAACTTGACAGCAGCAATGAGCTCTGAGGATCAATACCTTATGATGTTAAGAAGCTGCTGTCTGACCGCAAAAATGGGCAGGTACTGTCTCTGTTGCAGGAGGGTCTTCTTCTTAGCAAAGTCGCTGCTGGCCTCGCTCTTGTCTTTCATGTGGTCTGCAAATTTCTGCTCTGCTCTGTGAATCAGAGAGAGAAACATCACCAAATAATTAATATGGCATGTCAGACATTTCTCTTAATTTAAGGCCGTGAATCTCTAAGCAGAACATGTGAAATGTAATTTAGATCCAAACTTTGCATGGACAGTGTGGTCACCTGTAGTCTACTTTGCCATCCTCGCCCACCGCTTTGCCACCGGAGCTGTCTGCTTCCTCCTTCTTTTTGACTCCCATGATATCCCCCAACTTGGTACCTGCCAATTCCCAATGTTTGTGCTGTGCCTAAAAAACAAATAATCACAGTTAAATCAACTGATTATGAAGATTAAAGCTCCAGTCACAAATGGGACACACAATCTTTTACAATTTCATTCAACAGAGAAGAGAATACAGAGCCTTTTGTGTTTAATTTGTCAAATTGTTTCACCTCACTGATCGTGGATTGCAGTTAAAATGTCGTAAAGGGACCTGGTATGGTAATCATGAATAAATTAATTACCAAAGCGATGAGGTTAGACAGCGCTGGCATTTACCGACCAGACAGGTGAAGACCCACAATCCACATTGGCATTTCTCAACAGCAGAGTATAAACATTAGATCTGCATTGTGTTTAGAGCTTCACCAGATGATATGACAATAGTATATTCATCTAAAATCCTCACTGGTTCAGCAATAAATGTATAAATATCGTTAGTTAGTTATTAATTCAACCAACCTTTTTGCGCTCTTTCTGCTCACGATGTTTACGAACAAGCTGGCTGCCTTTACGAGCGATGATGGCCATGTCAGAGGTAGCATCTTTCACAGGGATGACAGGCTCTGGCTGCAGCAGAAAAACAAATACACAGTTAAAAACAAATCCTTCAAGTAAAGTCAGGCCAAACAATCAGTCTCATATATCATTTACATTTCTGGTGAAAGACGCATGTGCAGCATGATGGTACAACAATATCATGCAAACCACACACAGAGTTTCAGCTGCGGCAAAATGTACAGCCTGGCCGTCAGTGTGTTCTTCAGTGAGAGTAAAAAAAGAAGACATAAAGCTCTCCATTCGTAACACCTGCATGTCCTCACTAAACTGTGGGGAAACAAGAAGGTAAGTTGGTAGAGTAATGCAGGGAGTGCAACTTATTCCAAGGTCCATTATTTATTATGAACGCACAACTATGTTACCATATTCCATAATTAAAACGTGGCAGGTGAGACTTGGGCCGATATGAAATTGTTGCATATCTTGTTCAGCCAAAAATTGACATCTAAGGCACTGAATCATTCATAAGTTCTACTTTATCACCGATTGTTTAGGCCTTGTTTACCTGCTTAGTGAAGACTATTCTTCCATCCAGAAAAGGAGGAACAAGGTTGTGGACCAGCAGATGAACCTTAGCCGCATTGTCCTCCTCAAAGTCTTCATCCACCTCTAACCTCTGTACCACACCACTGGTCAGCATACGGTTGGTCTCCCACCGCTCATTATCCTGAGGAAAGAAACACAGCCCGTTACAAAGCTAGAACAACGCAGACAATAGTACACACACACGGATGATATGCCTCTGCATGAAGACACGCAGTTCTCATTTTTCTTTCTGTATACCCGCTTTTACCCCCCCTTTTTTTTCTACGCTCTCATCTTTTATGTTTATGTTCTTGTTTATATTTGCACTGTGGGAGTGCCAGAAACGGTATTTCAATGTTCTGTATGTATAACACATGTGGAAACTTTGACAATAAAGTGGACTTCGACTGGACTTTGACTGATCAGGCTGATATGAAGCTCTGTGGAGGTACCTCGTTGATCTGTCGCCTCTGGGCAGATATCCTTTTCTGAGTCTGCTTCTGAAGGATCTGCTCTCTCTTCTTTACATATTCTTCAGATGTGGTAGTGAAAGGGTTGTGGAACTCGTCATATCCTTCGTCCATCATGTACCAATCTCTGTCAGCTTGCTGTAAAACAGGGAGACAATCAGAGATGTGTAAATGAAGTCTTATCACCAAAAAAATAGTTTATAGCTCCAATGAGACATAAATGAGGCAAGACTGTGCCACTCACCTTCTGGTCCTCCTCCCACTGGTCTTTCTCGCCTACATTATCAAACATAATTCCTCCCTGCCCATCTTCTTTCTTGCCTGACGGAGAGAGTATCAAATGTTATTGGACATATAGTATTTACATGTTATGCAATACATGGATTGTTTTTAGAATAGTACCTTTTCCTTGTGATAAACGAGGGGTAGATCCCAAATGTTTTCTGTCATTGGCCCACTCGTTATACTTGTATGATGGGGTAGGCAGGGGTGTGTCGTCAGGGTAACGGCCTCTTACTGACCTAAGCACACAGCAGAAGGTTGTGACGTTAGTATCAAATAGCATTACTTGCATTTCGACTACATGGTACAGCAAATTAATGACATCAGCTTACCTGTCCCTCCTCTCACTCTCTCGGCCGGAGCGATGGCCTCTCTCAGAGCGATCCATCTCTCTGTTAGACGGGGTGGGGGACGGAGACTCCCACTGGGAATGCCGTGAACTGGAATAACCGCTGTCATCCTCCTCCCAGTTGGACCGTGAGGGTGTGAAGGAATCTATGTGAAAACAAAATGAGTTTAGTCCATCAATTTAAAAGAACACACTTTTTACAAGGACAGCTTAAAATTATATTTTAAAGCTAGATTACCTCTGGGGCGATGCTGTGGAGATGAGGGTTCTTCTCTCTTGCTCCCCCGGCTGATGCGATCAGACCAGCCCTCCCTCTGTGAGCGCTCGCTCCTATCGCCCCGCTCCGATCGGCAGCTGCTGTTCCCGCGACCGTGGCTGCTCTCTCGGTCCCCTGACAGACGGAAACAGAAAATTTAATATTTTCATAAGGGATGACTCATCTACAATAATGTTTTTGTAATACCTCATTCACTTTTTAAAAGATAAATAAATCCAAAGTCCAAAATGTATTGCGACGGTTCCCACAAGAGATATGAAGATAGTTTTATAATAATATGACAAAGCACAATGTAGCAAATCTCCATGTTTTAAGGGCTTTTAACAACAAATGTATCATTTTTACTTAATAATTGAAGCTAAAATATACAACTAAAAGTGGTCTTGCATTGAAATACAAAATAATACAATGATCTTTAGAATCACCTCTTTCACTCCTTCGGTCTCTCCCCTTATCTCTGCTCCTTTCTTTTTCTCTTTCTCTGTTCTTGTCCTCTTTGGAGGACGCGTAGACGCCATGCTCACGCCTGTCTTTCTCTCGCTGCTGGTGTTTGCGTTTGAATTCCTCGCTGACCCCTCCAGGGTTTGAGGGTGTCTCCGAGCCAGTAACACGATACTTCCTGCTGCAAGATCGCAAAGAATAATACACATCATGCATAAACGTATCCGTGTGCTTCTTCAATTCGTACAATAGCTAACAAGTATAAAGGGAACTAAGGTCAGTCCACATCAAAATACAAGGATTCAATATTAAAGAAAGGCTTGTTAATGTTCAAAGTTCAGAGTCCTGGTGACTGTCCTGGTTCAATATTTGCACTGCTTTAGAGAGGTTTTTTTTCTCTGGAATGACTCAAAGGCTAAAACTCAAAAAGCTATTTCTAAATTCTCAAACAGCGAGATCCAAGAGAAGAGATATCTTAATGATTCAATTTAACACATGGATACGAAAAAATTATAATCTCCATAGACATGATGGAGCCATCCCTTACCTCTCTTTCTTAACACCACTGTCCTTATCATCATCTTCTTCATCGGACCCAGAGTCACTTTTACCTTCCTCCCAGTCCTTGTAGGAGGTAACCTTTGACTTCTTGCTATTTCGTTCATCTGCAATAGCGTCTGCCTGTTCCTTACTCTCTCGCTCCTTCCTTTTCTGAGCTGCTAGCAGATCCAACCCCAAAAGGGACGTGCGTGGAGTGGGAGCTCGAAAAACATGGGCCTCTGCAGCAGTATTCTTCTTCTTTACGATCAGTCCACCAACTTGAGCAGAGGGATCAGACCCTTCCAGCCTATGCATGGAATCATCGTCATCCATTATCTGTGGGGAAATAAAGATAAGTGCAAAAGTTGAGAATGTGTAAAGATGCTCTAGTGTTGCTGATGCCAACGCTATACAATTAATTTCAACGTAAGGTTTTTGCTTTTCTGAATCTTGAATTATATGATCTAGAAGATGAAGAAAATAGCGTTACATGCCAATACAAAGACCCCAGAGTCAAAAGGTGGAAAGTTAACACTTAACTGATTGATAAATCAGCCAAGTGTTTCAGATATAATAGACAATGATATAAAACAGAGAATAGTAGCAATTACCTAAAGTGGAAATGGTAGAACAAGAAATGTTTGCTGTTACTAATACATCGTTTGAACAATCACTGTGTTATCAAACGTATTGCCAATTAATATTCTGTCAATCTAATAATCAATACAGCCCTTTGCTGTACCTGGTTATACAATGACATGCTTTTATCTTACATAATAACATGTACTGGTGTCCAAATTTTACTTTCAGCTCAACAGGAAAGGTCTATGAATCTAATGATTTAACTTAAAAACAACCAAACAGATATAATATAGAGTCGTAACTCATTGTCTCAGCCTTCTATGTTAACCTTACTCTTAAGTCACAGATATTAGTTGTTTTTTGATTTAATTTGTTTTGCGTCAGCTGTGATTAACAATAAGAAATGTATTACAAGTTATAAACACTGGAGTTAATATTGAGACGCTTCAAATGATGACACGTGTTATAAATCCGACAGCACTTCCTCATTCAGACTTTGAATTCATTACATGTTCTTTGCTCAGTACCAGACAAGTTCAAATAGTATTGCTTACCTCAAATAGAGCAGCTAGCCTTCAAGCTATTCGCTTCTATCCCGGGAAGGCCGGGCGGCAAACTGAAAGACACTGCCGCGTGTTTTTGTGGGTCTAAAATGCAGAAACACTTACATCAAGAACAAGATTTGACGTCAAAGAATAGGCAGATGAGTATTCCAGAAAACAATGGATCTGCAACAGTGACTAGTATATATTTAAACTGCAGTTTTTGTAAACACAACGCATATGTTTACAGATAAGGGAGCAGCCATTGCAATCCCACAATTCTTTTTCTTTTTCTTCTTTGTTGATATTTTGCCAGAATACTCTGAGTCAGCGCGTTGCTGCCTCCCTCTGGAGGGAAGAGTCTCTACACATGATGGCCACATCCTTTTTTATATTGGTCTGTAGGAAAGTCAATTATTTTCCAACAAATTGTATTTTATTGCTATTGTCCCCAAATATATTACTTTCCTAACAATTTGGGTTTCATCATTGTCCCAAAATATACTAGTCTTAAAGGAGTGAGTCTTTACTTCCATCTTTGTCCCTGTCCACAATAAGGTCTTCATTTCTTCTTTATACTATACCAACATTTAATGTATTGCACAGTAGCTACAGTGTAGAAATGGCGATGAAAAACTGTCCCAGGCTGAATGTCAGAATGTTGTACTTGTATGAGGAATTGTCAGGTAAACTACGTTCAGACTTTGGCAGGGTGTACAGAGGTGTACAGGCATACTGTGGGGCTGAGGTTGGTGACAGGGTTTGAACTTTATACAACCATGTGTTTTTGCTGCTGTTGCAAGAGGAGCAATTTGTTTTGTTTGTATGACCATAAATGATTCTGCTTAGTAGAAAATAGTGTATTTTTTCTCCTAACATTATCAGACTTTAGTTTCAATAATGAATTTCATACATGATTAATATGCCGGAGATGATGAAATCCAGACTTCCCATGTTAATTATTTGGTTGACGTAAGAAATGTCATATGTGTTTATCAGTAGGATACCTATGCTTCAAAGTCCCCCTATCTGCAAAGAAAGAGTCACATGCCACATCTTATTCCCCCATGTGTAAACATGTCACCTATATCACTTAAGCACAGAATGTGTTGCATAAATGAATTAGAATTCTGAACTAAAACATGCCCAGTAGGTCTTCAATTAAGGAAAATGTAATTCACTGGTTTCCTCCTGTTTTTCAATTTCTGTTCCCACTGTGTGACACATTCTATGAATTCCTAAGAACTAAAGATATTCTTTCATTTTAACATGCAACATGTATAAAGCATTTGCAATTGGGAAATGTACTAAATGTACTGGTATCACCCTTTTGTCCAGGGGAAATTCCATTTAGAAGTGTTGAGTAGTACCTCAGAATGTACACTTATTATGATAGACCTTTAATTCCTTGCTGTATTTCCTCATCCACCATCAAACCATCATTGTGTGCTTCTTTTATATATTTTTTGTATCTTGAGTGTGATCTTATTAAGCCTTCTTTGGCTCTTTCTGCTGTACAAATGAACATTTATAAACGAATAAAGGCATTCTGATTCTGATTCTGAAAAATGTCACATCTGTCTTTTCAAATTAGACATTTTTTATAAAGGTAAATAAATTCCAGTCTAATGTATATTGCTTCACAGCGCAGGACTGCAATGGAAACGGGAATATTATTACAATTAATGTATATTATTATATCCAGGGGTGAAAGTAAGCCGGTGCGAGGCGGTGCTGCGTTCCTGTAAAAGATTTCGCGGCGGTGCGGCGCACCGGTAAGATTTGATAAGGGTTTATTATGTTGAATACATTTTTTTTGTTTAATTCCAAAAAATGCAGTAACGCACGCCTTTTAAGAAGAAAACATATCTAGGCTACCCACAATATGTCATTTTTGACCAGCTCCGATGAAGATAACAGCTTGGCTTGCTTAAAATAGTCATTAGTCAAAGGATCTCCTGCGTGCGCAGCTTCCAATTGCATCGACTGACGCTTTCAAATCCACCCCTATTCAGACCCCAACAAAAAATATTTGGAAATAATGGTACTAAATTGTACTAATGGGAAAGCCATCCAGTAGCCTATGGTAATCAGTTTTCAAAACGTCTGCAAATATCCCATATATTTTGGTCTTTCTGTTGGTGCCTTTCTGGAGCTTGCGTTCCGTTTGATTCCATCTCCTGCCCGCGCTTGCTCCGCAGTTAGTTCTAGTGAATGAAGTCGTCTCGACTCTCGTCTTTAAAACTGTGTCAGCGAAATGTTAAATCGGCTTTTCAAAAACTTCATGTTTTTGTGATTGGGTGGCATACTGAGACATGTCTTCTACTCGGACAAATAATAAATTACTCTTCTTCAAATAGGCTGTTCACGCTGTTTGTAACGGGGGCACAGCTGAGCAGAGCGTCCGCTTTAGTGGGCTACAGGACCGTAAGCTTGTGATTTAAATGTGAGCATGCTTTGTAAAGTAAGCAAGCGTTTTCCTGACACCCTAAAAAGTATTCATATGAGCCCTCTCACTCCCTGTAATATTTACATTATCACGTGTTAAAATATTTACAGTGTATCAACTAGACAGCCAATATATGGGAATGTTTTCAGAAGCTGATTGAGGAAGTGCGTGCTGTGAAGAAAAGCATTGTGATGTGAAGTAGAAGAATGTGAAGTAGTTAAGAATACCCCCCCCCCCGGTGAGTGACACACCGGACAGTGTAGCACCTGTAAGAAATGAAAACTACTTTCACCCCTGATTATATCCCACATACGTTGCCAATACAAAGAAAATGTTAGAAAAGCATTACACAACGAGACACCTTTGTATGCGCAATGGCAGCGCAGAGTTGATCACACTAGAACATGTCCTAGTCTCATGATCATCAAATGCTCGATTCTGATTGGATACCGATCTAAAAGTCGCTGTTTCATTGGCCAGTTGTGGTGTTTGGGCTTCACGGTAAAATATCACGCATTTCATTGGTCTCTTTCACATGTCTGATGACCTGATGTACCCGGATGTACCGGGTTAGGTTTTTTTTCTAGTTCCTTACATTTTGTAACGTTAGCGTATATGTGGATTTTGTTTGTCATCTCGCCTCTACTGTGTCATCAGAAGCCTTTTTTTGCACGGGTAACCCACTAGCTTACTACACGTAGAGCTACACCCGTAACTGTAAACATAAGAGAGCGTTAGCTTGCTGCTCTGTCGGTGTATTATAGTAGTTCCATCAACCTTTGCGTTAAAATGGGTGAGGAAATGAACGATAATTCCTTGGGCAGCGGACCTTCTAATGACACTGCTGCTGAAGAAAACGGCCAAACGGTAGAAGGAGGTGTAAAATACTACACACTTGAAGAAATAAGGCTACATAACACGAGTAATGACACATGGCTCATCATCCACGATAAAGTGTATGACATCACAAGTTTCCTTGAAGAGGTAAGAAAGATTTTCTTCCAACCGGTTTACACTATTTCATCCCCATTTATGCCATATTTTAAGTTTGGGCTTTAAGTCTTTGGTTGCCTGATTCGGCTAAGATGACGTCACTTCCTGGAATTACAAAACGATATTTATGAGTTAACGTGAAATGGTGGCAGACTGTTAAATAAAACTACGATATCTGGCATTTCAATTGTAACGTTTTTTGTTCGTGTTATTTCGGTGTTACACAAAATCAAGTCAAGTGATATGGCTAGAGTTTATTTTGTGCAAACTTTCATAACTTTTGCTTTGTTAAGTTATTATACGTCAGGTTAATGGTTAGTTAACGACACTAGCTAACCTGTTGATAACCCTTTTTATAAAGTTATTATTGCTTGGTAATAGAGATGCACCAATATATCTCTTATTATGATCATTGTTATTACTACTACCATCAACATTGTTGTCAATTGAGCATTGATTGTAATTATTTTGGATCATTAGATTAATTGTGAAAAGTGCATCATGATGATGCTGTTTCAGAGTAGTCTGACAGGTTACCTTAACCTTACCCAATAAAACTATAAGATAAGATAACGTCAAGCAGCACAGTAATAAATGACCAGTCATTAGAAAAATACCAGTTCTTGAGCCTGTATTTCTGTGAATGTGTTTATTGATATGGGATGATTGAAAACGTTTAGCTGTATAATAGTGTGGTGCAAATTAGGAACTGTTATAACTCAACTATTTGTGAAAATCCATTCTATCATTTCAGCATCCGGGGGGTGAGGAGGTTTTGATAGAGCAGGCTGGTGCAGATGCCACAGAGAGCTTTGAGGATGTGGGTCACTCCACAGATGCCAGGGAGATGCTTGAGCAGTACTTCCTTGGGGAGCTTCACATGGTAAGATCTGACCTATGTTTTCTCTGAAAGACCTGATGCTGTGTCTGGAGTATTGTTAACTTAAGTGCATATCCCTTTGTCAAATAAAACGACTGCTATCAAATCATTAACATTGCTTGAACCTAACCTGACAAAACAGAGTAATTAATACATGTCTACAAATCTCTTTGAGGTAGGTAAGAACAAACAAAACCCCCCCGGATAACTGGTCATGTCTTAAGCATAGGTTAACACAAAGGGATTTTTTTCAGACTCCTGAAGACTCATAGTATCATCAGCTTAACTTAATATTTAACTTTTACAAACAACAAGGACTTTGGATTTGGTCTCCAATTACTGACACTGAAAACACTTGTGCTTCACAGACAGTATAACCTGTTCAACAGACAACTGGAGTAGACTATAGAGAAAGTGGACCATTCAAACACCTTATTTTAAATGTTCTAGCAAGTGTGTATTTACATTTTTAATAGAATTTTCCATGTCTTATTATTTTAGTAATATTTAAAATAACATTGTATGATGAGGTGATTAGACTGGTGAAGATAATCATACTATGTAATTGTGATAAGGCTGCATTTATTCTTATGATATTGGTTTTAAATTGAAAGCAGTTTTTCATTGCCCCCAGTGTTAAGTGTTTAAATGCCCTAAAGTTTCATGTTGCTATATCACTAGCAACATATTTAACAGCTGTATCCAACTAGTAATGTATGCAATTACCTGTCTTTTGATCAACTATGGATTACCTGAGATACTGCCTTAATCTATATTATAATGATTGTAATTTGTGTCAGGCAACACATTAAGAAAGTAATACTCATTTATTTATCTTCTTTTGCAGGACGACAGATTAAAGCAGAAGCCAAAAGTAAGCCCTTATTTTTCTTCTGAACTGCAACAGAATTTACAAACATTATACAAAGAAGTTTTTGTTTATGAATAAGTCATAATATCTGTGTCTTTTTATCTGATAAAGGACGAAAAATTCAATGAATCAGGAGAGTCCAGGTGAGTGATTGTTGTGCCAGTCTAATTGATGTCTTCAGATGTGTGTTGAATTAATTATATGAAAAGAAAACCCCACAACTAAAAAGTGCTCTGTCAGAAAAATGTTTAAATGTTTGAATTTCAAATATTGTCTTTAAATTGTTCAATACAAATGATGATGAAATGACAAATAAGCCATAAACATGTGATTGTATTCATTTATACATATTCTATTCATTCCAGCAGCTCCTGGACCACATGGTTGATACCGGCAATTGTCGCGACTGTCGTTGGTGTTGTGTATCGTTTCTACGTGGTTGAACACAAGTCTTCTTGAGTGTTGACATCGTTTTTCATCTCATTATTTTCATCTGGAGGCCTTGAAATGTTTGACCAAAACCTCCTCATACTGAACCTACAAAACTGGGAGTCTCTGCAACAAAATGAGGTCAGCAGATTGTCCTTTTCCATCTACAAAGAGTTCACCAATCAGAGTTTATAAAGGGCAGCCCTCATTGAATTGTCTGCTTTTAGTATATTTGTTTTTCATTGTCACTATGCCTGTTGTCATTAATGTTTAACATTGTCGTTAACTTGCAACATAATTTCACTGATAGACAAAATGGAAACATTGAAGGAGATGTTAGTATGCAAAATGGTAATGAGATTAGGATACATTTACCTTGACCTTACTTTTTACACTGAAACATCACTTGCGATGCATTTTGTTAGTTTTGAATAAAGTGAACATTGTTACAGCTGCCTTACTTTTATTTCGGAATCTGGAGTTTATTTCATTTTTGGGAAATAGTGGTGAGTTATATTGCATCAATAATTATTTAAGGTTAATTGTATTCTGACATGTCCTATTTTTTACACTTCTACTATCAGGAATTTGTGAAAATGTTCAAACTGCCGGATCCTGAAATTAATGTAGTGTCTAATACAATGATATTTTATTGCCCAGAAATAATAGCTGACAGTGAATAACCTGAAGACGAATTGTGTTTTTTCATTGTTCTGTTTTAAAATGTTGTTTCTTACTATGCCATTTGTTATTTAACTGCTGCTTTTGCAAACATTTGTTTCAATGTAATGCATCTTAAATGTATATTCTAGGAAAGTACTAATCGCCAGAGGTTATAAATTGTATTAGAGGAAATCTGGTGTGTGTTGCAAGCCACAGTGCATACATATTTAATATATATATATTTTAGTTGCTTTTACAATACAATACGTTTGCTGTTCATGTTTTGGCACTGCAGAATATATAATGGTAGATGCAGTATAGCATTTGTAGAATCACTCCTTTTTATTGAACATATACTGAAACAGGCAACTATTTATCATCTGTCATTTCACAAAAGTTAAACATTTCTGGACATAACTTGCTATTTCCTCATGTGATAACAAACAAGTGCAGCAGAATCTAGTTGGTTGACATCAGAGATAAACATTTTCCATCTTTCAATTTGTACTTCCTGTCATTAATGACCTCTTTGAATAAAATCTTTCAAAACAAGTGGCTGCTCACTGAAATACTGTGTACATATTTGAAGATGGAGTCTAAATATGAGTATGTGGTGCGGTTTGTGTACAGTATATTCATGTTAATATATATATTCATACAATTCATAGATGAACAATTAAAAAGGTTTGTTTTCATAGGTACATTAGCTTTCTTAAGCAGATCTTGTGAAAATGTCCATGCTTTAGATTAGATTAGATTCAACTTTATTGTCATTGCACAGAGTACAAGTACTAGGACAACGAAATGCAGTTCTAAAAGGTCTCTGCATTTGACCCATCCTAGTGTTAGGAGCAGTGGGCTGCCATTATGTACGGCGCCCGGGGAGCAGTGTAGGTAACGGTGCCTTGCTCAGGGACACCACGGGAACAACTTGGTCTTTCGGGGACTTGAACTGGTGACCTTCCAGTTCCCAGGCCAAGCCCCTATGGACTTTGCCACCACCGCCCTGTACTATCTGTATGTAACTATGTCTGTAGCATGCGTTTTAGTGAAGGTTTGGAAACTGGTTTATTTGCTGACAAATACATTAAATATGTTAAATAATGACATATGCTATAGACAGCCCGAGCCTGGGTACAAAGAGCCCACCCATAGGTAAAACAAGTCCACCCACAGTCAGCACTTTGTTGTGTTATAAATGAGGCAGCTATTGTGAATAGAGCTGTTAAAAGTGTAAAAGCTGGCTATACTTTTCAAACCAGCTCTTGGCTACAGTAGGTTGGATGGGTTATTATTCATACTTTGACCAAAAGGCTAATTTAAAAGATACTGTAACATATAGTAGTGCATGTATAATTATGTTGCCTATACTATAGTTGTATAGGCAACATAATTATAGCTCAATGAAATTATTTCAACTTTTATGCTTGACAGTCAGGTGACACAGAAAAAAGTAATAATCCAGTCTACAATATTTGTAGAATGACATAAAGGTTCCTGATCATTTGGTAATAATAATAATAATAATAATAATAATAATAATAATAATAATAATAATAATAATAATAATAATAATAATAATACATACTTTTACCCTGATCTCTTTTTCCATTTCATAGTGTGATACCAGCACACATGAATAACACTTGAGTCCTGAAAAACCTGCTCCCCTTAACTACTTTCCTGTGGAGAGGATCAGGACGCAGTGATTGAAATAAAAGCCTTTCCATCTGCAGCATTCACAAGAGCCCTCACAGTCAGCAAACTGCAGCAAACACAAATCAACCCCCATTGATTCATCCTAATTTAATCAGGCCGGGACATTTCAAGAACTTGATGCCCCCCTTGTTGCATAATTTGATGAACTGTTAAGAATTAGAATAAAGTGTTTCAGTTTATTTGAAACAAGATTCTAATATTAAATGTTGGGTTAGTTTAATGTGCATCATCACGAGCAAGCCAAAAACAACATGGAGAATCTTTGACTAATAATTAAAATAACACAAAGTCAAATGAAAGGATTTCATTCAATTTAGCACAACAATAGCCAATCACAAATGATTACACTTGTATGGTGATTAAATGGATTGTTGCCATGCAATACTTAGTAAAACCACAAGGTGGCACTACAACTTCAGCTTTTTATTTTTAAGCTGGTCGTTTTGGCCTCCACAGGAAACGGTGAAAATATATGTTAAGATGGCATCTGTGACTTGTGCACCAACATTAATGATTTGATCTCAGAATTCAAACAGACAGATTATTACTGTGAAAATGTGATACTGATTAAGACTGCGTCAAATGAGATAAAATCCTGTCTGGAGACAAATATGGACAGGTTTTTTTTTTACTTTTTGATCCAAAAAGCATTGAAGTCATTTTACATCCACGTCAGCCTTGATGGTGGTGCAGCAGTTATGACCAGGCAGAATGATGGCTTTTATGAGACAGTTTATTGTATCTGTGGGAATACATGAAGCCTTCAGATAGACATCATTCCCCATGACTGGATTGCCTGTCATTTTTATAAAGAGTCATCCTCAAGGAGAGCCGAGGCCGCTAATGCACTACACTCCAATGTCCTGGGAGACCTGCTCGACTGGACTAACACTTACAGATGTTGCATGAAAAAATCTGATGCCTGAGAAGAGGTTTGACTCATTCCCAAAGTTCACTTTTTGGCTGAACACATTCTGTATAATTTTTTGTACTGACAATGATGTTAAAATGAAATTCCTTTTCAGGCACACAGTGATAGCAAAGCCGAAATACACCCGCTTACAGAAAACCAATGATGGTGTCCAATTTCTAAAGGTTAAAGGTTAAAGGTTCACTGGAAACACACAACTTTAACAAAAAACAAAACACCCCACCCCATATTTACTTTATTTTCTGAAGAGGCAATTTAATTCATATGTTTACTTAAGTAGCCTAGGGCCTGCAACACATCAAATCAATATTTAAAAATAAATAAATAAAAAGCCTTTAAGAGTAAAAATCATTAAACTTGAGTTATTAACAAGAACCATGTGCTTATACCCGTTTTATATAAATATGCAAGTGCTAAAACATGCATAACCATAGTTATCATGTCACATGTATTAAGGAAGGATGTCATGTCTTGGTTTGTTTCTTTCTAACCTCCTTTTAGTTTAGTTTTGTTTGCCTCCGTAGACCTGTTTATCAGTTTCTGTTCATCTGGCACAATTACATTTATACCTATTCATTTTTTAAATGTTCTGATTCATTTCAATAATGCTGTTTAATTCCATAATCTTATCTGAAATGGCATTGCAGTAATCACAAAATCTAATTTACAGGATGTAAAAATGTAGAAAGGGAACAAACAATACCCATGTCAAATGTGTGTGCTGACCCAGATTTAACTCCAAAAGTCCTTTTCAGTGATACTAATAGTTTATTATTCATCCAATCTCTGCATCACATGCTGTTTTAATGTATTATTTTCAGTCAGTGCCTACAATGCAATTATAAAGTGAAGACAATTCAAAAGGCATGATGCTTTATTTCACATATTATCCATAAACCAATACATTATTAAATGTTATATTTTTCAATCATAAAATGTGGACTTTAGAAACATAACAACATGTATAAATATAAAGGTCATTTTTTTTGTTCGTCATTGGTTTTACATAATTTAGTATTCACATAATCTCCACAAGTCAGTGGAGAGGGCAATCATTTGCATCTGCACAAACATGAATGATGGTGACAGCAGAAACCCAAAGGGCTAAAAAAGTTGTAAAAAAAGTTTCTGAATTTAAATTTCTTTAGATTACAAAAATGCTGTTGATTAACTTTACATCTAAATAAACCTTCATTGTGGCAGTTAAATCTATTAAGATAAACATGACATGGGCGTTGTCAATTTCATATTCGATTAGAATATACTGAGAGGATCATGGGCTTAATATATAAAAAATAAACAACGGCAGCTTCAGAAGTTACCCAAATTATGTCTTGACGGCACAAATGTGTTGACCTTTCTACAGTGTAGCTGCATAATTACTTTTCTCCTTGCATACATTGAAATGCCTTGACTTAAAGGTTAACTTCTACCATCTGTTATATGCAAAGGTCTGAGACGCACTGTTTGAAGTGAAGAAGAGGTAGACGGCCTCAGTCCTCAAAGTGCTCACGATCAGATAGTGATGTTAGTTCACAAATATTTTATATGAAAAGAAGTCTAAATATCAGTTTCTTGTGATGAACTAATCGAATATCCTCAAATGTTTGAAGTGAAATATGACTGCGGCAACAAGTCTAAATATGCAACCACTGACACTTTTAAAAAGACTCATTATATAGCTGTATGCCGAATAATGGTGGGCATTTCTGACGCACAGACAAGGTACATGGCTAATTATAAAACAACTAAAAAGGTGGTTTAAGAGGCCGTCCGACAAAAAAATCTAATCTTGGCAATATTGTTAAAGTAGTTAAACAAAAAAATCCAAATAAGTTCTATACTGAGTCTGTGTCACACTCAACTGAACACTATGTTTAGACTGCAAATTGATATAAAAAAAATAAGAAAAATATAATAAATATACCTTGAACTACAATGATTTAGACTATACAGTGGTTAATTCAATTGCTTGCCATTATAGCCTGTCTTAGTACCAACCCATTTGTACTGCAACTCATCTGACCCATTCCTCAGTATATGAAAGACAGAAAATAGAGAGGTCACTGACCCCGTCCCTTACCATGCCAGTGGTGCTCTTCAGGTGCCTGCATCCTAAGCCAATGACAACAGTGTGCAGGTGGAGGATACGCTGGAAGAACGCTCATGGACACTGTTGTTATTATCTGTAATTCCTGACACAAACTGGGTCTTTGAAGGGTTGCAGCACCCAAGGGTGTAAGCCAGTTTGGGGCAGACGGCCAGTACCAGCCTCTGGAGCACAAGGTGGAATTTCCTGCGGAAGCTTCGGTTTATCCAAAAGTAGAAGATGCAGTTGAGGAAACCATTGGAGGTCGGCAGCCACACCACCACAAACTCAATCCATTCTGGTACACTGCTTCCTGAGAATGCTGTGGGGCAAAAAAAAGATGGGGATTTAATGCTACTACTTCCACTACTACTAATAATCTTTACTTATAGAATCATTTTCAAAATCCACTATACAAAGTGATTCACAAAGACAGCAAAATAAAGCAAGTCATAAATCGAATAGTGTTCACTCAGGAAAGGCTTTCCTATAGAAGTATGTTTGAAAAAGGAATCACTGACTCAGCCTCACTGACTGATGTCCTCAGGCAGATTGTTCAAGAGCCTCTGGTCCCTGGCTACAAATAGCAACTTTTGTTTATGCTTGAAAGTGGATGAAGACAGCGGTTTCTGAATGAGAAAAGTTGTAGACCTTTTTATATGAAAGGGTCTGGTTTATGATCGTGTCTATAAATTGATACATTCTTTTTCTGAGATGGGAATCCCTCCCCTGACGGCAATGATATGAACCCATCAACCTGACATTTATAGTCTAGATATAAAAGTACAAAATTAACTGCTAGATTTGATTGAGTGAAATAAACCACTTTACAGTGAGGCTCAGTAGTGTTTGGACAGCAGCACACTTTGAAGTTTAAGTTAAGACTGTCAGCTTCATTTTGCAGGGATTTTCATTCATATCAGATGAATTACAGCCCTCTTCGGAAAAGGTCTTCACTTCTATAAATATTCAGCTGTGACACGACGTGCAGTCCTAATTACTCCGAGACAGCACGTGGTTGGGGAAAAAAAGACTTTAAAAAAAGGCCTTAGTCATGAAACTGTCTTTGCATCGTTACAGTTATGCCCAGAAATATCTAAATACCTTTGAAAGCCATTTCTTAGCACAGTTACAGCTGAAATTAATAGAGAAACGATAGAGGGGAAAGTAGCCCTGTTTGAACTCTGACTTAGGGCTTTCTCCCTTATTCAAAAACATAATATATATTTTTTTAAATCCCTCATGATGATAACATTTCAGTTGCCTAAGTAGCCACTGCAAGTAACTCACTAAGATTAATTGCAGGAGGACATCAGGAGCTTTAGATCCAAACCCCTAAACCACTCTGTATTATTGAAGAACCTTGCTATGAAATCAGCAACGGTCATATCTTTCACAGCTTTTTATCCAGATATGGCACAAACTAACAGGATGCATAAGCTAAATTCTCTATTTTTCTTTATGATATTACATCCACCCATGATCCGAACCCATTTGTCTTTATTTTCTTTGAGACTGAATTCAATTAAAGTATGAAAGGGAGCCAAATTGTGGGTAATCTGCAGACTGGAGCCAAACAAGGTGTTTTCACTATGAAATATGCAGGTAAATTGGAACTTTTTTAAACAGATGGATGTGAATTGTGGTCTGCAGGAGAGCCATTTTTTATATATTCCACCAATATACACTTTAATGTTTTGACTGATATACATTAGAAGCTATGTATGTCCACTCATTCAATGCTTACCGTTGTAGATCATAGCTGCCATGCAAGGTGTCCAACAGGTGTAGTATGCTGCCATCACAGGCACGAGCACTCTGGATGCCACATTGTGTCTGCTGCGACGCGTACAGTTGTATTTGCGCAGTTTTAGTCTCTGTCTCTTTGCAGCACACCACACTCTCAGGTTTGCGTGTGTCATGATGATGGAGCAGGGGAAAAATATCAGACATGTCAAACTGAGGGAGTATCCAGCATTCGTCGAGTAGGACGGATTGCAGACCAGGGATGCAGTAGAAAAATGAACCTCGATAAACCCAACTGGAAATGATATTGGCAACAGTAGAAAGAGCGGGAAGCACCAGGCGAAGGCTATCAGGAGCAGTGTCCTTTTTCTAGTCAACAGAGAGGAATATTGCAGCGGGTAAAACACTGCAATGTACCTCTCCAGGCTTATCATGGCCAGCGTGTACATGCAGGTGGAGTAGACGGTGGCGTTACAAAAGGCCACGACGTGACAAAAGGCGTCTGGCCCTTCAGTATAGTCCTTTAGCAGGCTCACCCACAGATTCAAGGGCATGACCAGCAGCCCAAACGCTGAGTCTGCAGCGGTGAGAGAGAGCAGGAAGTACCGGGAGTTCTTTGACCAACCAGCCACGGATGAAGTAATAACTAGGAGGACTGCAATGTTTCCCAAAGTGATCATCACACCCAAAACGATAATTATGCTTATTTTGACGGAGCGGTGTGTCAGCTCCTGCAGTCTATGAGGGTCAACACTTGACAGGTTAGAGTCGTCAAAAGTGGAGAAGTTAAGCGTTGAATACATGTTTCCTTACAGGGGCATTGGTGCAACCAAAACATAGGGCAAGTGATGCAAAAAAAAGCAAGGTTTGGAATAGGCAGAAGTCTAAGCAAAGCTGTGGCGTTACATCAGGAAGCGGCGCTGCAGCTGCTTGTAGCTTTTAGGCTCAACAATTAGAGGCACACCTGGTGTAATCAGTGTCGGGTGGTAACAGCCCACCACATCTACAGCAGTGTCGCAAATTCTCAACTGTTAGCAAAATCATAGAAGACTTTATGAATTATAACTAGTTTAATCATAGTCATTTTGTAAACGTTCTTATTATTTTACATTTGTAATTTTGTAAATGTTTCCACCGCATGATACTTCAAGGTAGCCTGCCCTCGCCATTTGGGTTATATTGTATTTTATTTTAACACAGTAAAAGCTAAAGAATCCTCCCAAAATAAAAATGCAAATAGCTATTTACGTACGATTTTTTAAAAGACAGCTGAAGGGTATTATATTTCATAAAAAGTAAAACATTTTTAAAAAATCAACTCGAAGAAGTAATGAATTGCAATATTTCATCATTCACAAATAAAAAAACTATACTTAAATCATTCATGTAGGTATAGAATCCAAATATATTTATACTAATGCATAATGTACGTGTGTTCAGGGGTTTGGATTTGCAACCAATTTGATAGTTTAATCATCAATTACGAGGGGCTCCTATAGGCGTTCTCTCATGGATTAGCAGAAAGGAGTGAAATGGTTTGGTATAAAGGACAGGACACTATTTTATCAGGCATATCTTTATACAACTTCATAAACCACAAGTACATTAGGAGAGATATTGGTTGCTGTAATCACTCCAGTGTCATAGCTGCCATGTGATGAGATGAGAACAATGGTCGCAGCTAAAACAAGCAAACGGTAAAATCAACAATTTACTCATGGCATGTGACTAGTGTATCGAGACAGACAAAATAGAACATAGATAGAGCACAATATTTAAGCACACAGTCAAAATTGTTAGATTCTGTTTCTGTGACATTCTATTGATGCTGATGTCTGTGGATATCAGTACTTGTAGATGCAACTGTAATCCACCATATCTATACAACTATCTATTAGCAAAGTATACACAGTGCGAGGATAATCCACACTTCAGTAAAGACATGTAGAAGCTTACCTGTTAGCTCTCTCTGTGGTTTTATTAATTACAATTAGCAAGACCGTTTCAGCAGCTCAAAGCTTTTAATGCATTCAGAAGGGTTGTCTCATTAATTGGAATGAATATGTGATGTGAGTGTGAAGTGTTGCCTCCACAGTGAGGCCTACTACATGTATCAAAAATATCTCAGGAGTAAGTCATATGACAAAAACATTGAAATGCAAAACACCTTTTAAATTGGATCTAGGTATTGCTTTAGAAAATATTTTGTTCTTTGCAAGGTGCTTGGTGGAAGCAAATAAAAATGCCAATATAAACTGCCCCCATTCCATCAAGCTCTAAATGTGCAGGGCATTCCACCTTGGCAGGTTTCATCAACAGCAATAACAATGAGTCAGTTCAACAATAGATCACTATTAAGGTCCCACATAAGTTGTGCATGCTGTCACAGCCTAGAAAGCCTGATGTCTTAGAACCAATCATGGTCCAATTTCCACTATCGCAGACCATCAGTGTCATGCTTTTCTTTTCCTCCTGTTCCAATGACAAGCTTGAGTGTTTTGTCTGCACTCCTGAGTGGTAGCTGTCAAATTCTCTCCATAAAGAAAACCTGCATGACGCAAGGGCAAAAAAAGGGCAGAAAAGATTGTCACTGACCTTTCCCACTCAGGTAACCATCTGTTTCAGAGGTACTCTTCTGTGTGACAGGCAGTCCATTAAACAACAGATATCAACACACCCTTTCCAGGGTGCAGTCCAATACTTTCCTGCATCCCAAGGGCCTATAATGCCACATATGATTTAATTATTCCCCTAGAACACAATCAAACAATCTTACAGGCCTTAGTGTCTCCCATTTCTATGAAGAATTCAAAAGGATTTTAAACCTTGATAATAGTGAATTCATCCTATGACCTTGAGAAGTACCTTTTGTGGAGATAGCTGTTCAATTAATTCATGTTTTAATAAACAGAGCATTTTTTTAAATCAGGTGATGAATTCCTATTTTATGAAGACATCTCCTTTCAGAGCTCTTATGTTACAGTATGTAACACTATAGCTTTGAAGCTGCTAGTGTGCCATGGGAGAATTCTTTCTTTACTTAAAAAAATACAGCACACACGTACACACGCACGCACGCACGCACGCACACGCACCCACGCACGCACACACACACACAGACTGTAAATATTTATATTTCTACAGGATATGGCCCTAAGACACACAGCTTTTCTGCTGCCACGGCTGGATCCCCCTGAGGACAACTGACAGCTCTCTGTGTGTGATATATGTGTTTCTCGCTGTTGTAATGAGTGGATTTCTCTTGGTGATGTCTTACACGAGCCCAAGAAGAAGGGATGGACTGAGACTTTTGAGTTAATATTCTCCCTCCCCCATCTGTACTCATGTCCTCTGTCAATGAGATCATGTCTCATTTTAAAGGGATTTGGAAGCACTACACAGTCCCTGACACGGCAGATGCAACATATATATTACTGAATTGCAAGGAATGGTAGACTATTTTTTTAGTCGGCATATACCAGATCCATTTATTTCTCCTCTAAAATATTCAATGCTTGCTCCATAAGCTGTGAAATATTCCGTTTATCTTCATGATGCTAAAGAGTTGACTCACAACCATTAAAGTGTTTTTTATCAGCAAATGTAAATATTATGTTTGTTTTAAAAGAGTTACGTTACGTGCACTCTGAGCCATTTTCTTCTCTCACTTCATTCACAAAACCAGCTGCTTTTAGAGTGTTTCTCTGTGGCTCAAATCATGTTTTTATGCGACACATAGCGTGATTCTATGTTGGTCCGTGTGTGGGTGTGCTAACACCAGCAGTACTTGCCCAAAGGTGCATGTGTAAATGCAGTTGATCCCAGGTGGACATGAGTGAGATAGAGAGAGGATGAATTTGTACATGCTTGCAATTGAATATCCTGTGAGTGGGTTGACTCCTCCATTGGCCTCTGCAGTTCCTCCTGATGTGGAGGAAGGTAACCATTGATTTTATCTGTCTGTACATGTGTGCTTGAGTGCAAATGTTTGTGTGGGCAGTAACACTCTAATTCTACCAGTGAGGGTTGATGCATGATGTTTATGGGAGATACTATAGTGGTGTTTTGATGGGCAATTGTGCAAAAACTTGATGTCTGGCCTGACAGTCTGTCAAACTGATAACGAAGCAATGACAGCACAGACAAAACCCACCCGGCAGGTTGAAAGTTATTAAAGTGGTGTCTGAAATGTATCTTCTTTTTGCCAACAAACCATGGTGTACTCCCTGTTGACTCAAATAAGGAAGAGCTTCTCAAGTTTTTGTGCAGAGGGAAGTGCAGAAACTGAAGGGGAAAGTACTATAAGCGGCCTGCTTGTACATCATCATGCCTTACACATATCAAAGGAGATTGTAAAATATGTGGACTGTATCTATATAGTCCCTTATCCAGTCGTTACAACCCCTCAAAGCGCTTTACATTCTACAAGTCATCACTCACTCATTCACACCCCATTCATAAAGAACAATGTGCCATTTTGCTCAAGTAAGCTAATATTCACACATTAAAGGTATTGCCATTTGGAGCAAATCTAAGTAGCTATGTATCTTGTTAAGTATGTTGACCCCATGGGCTGGGATCAAACCGCCAGCCTTCGCATTAAACCTCACAGCAGTACCTCACAGCCACAGTCCCCCAATCATATTCAATTTTCAAATTGCTTTGATGCTGTTTAATCCTCCCTTTCTTGGAACATATGGTTCAAATTAAAAGGGACGACACCATCACAATATTTGTTGATTTGAAAAAAAAAGGAGACAGCATGTGTGTGGTCCCTTTGTCTTGGAAAGATTAAAACAGAAGGTGAGAAAAGCAACAAGACAACTGTGGGAGTCTATTCATAAGTTCAGTCAAATAAAACATCTTATCTTCGATATTGGCAGAGAAAGATACTGCATTCTTAAATGCAATGTGTGAACAGAAATGTGGTGCTCCCAATTCCTAAAATATAAAAAACCCTGGGTAATTTGAGCGGCACACATTGACCTTGTTACACAATGTCTGTATGACATAGTGCCTCTGCTTCTCTCCCTTGCACAGAAATATCAACAGTGCTAGAATTTCATCCCTCAATAACATCATTGCACCTTTCCATTGAAAGTCCTGGGTATTGAATGTAATTTAAGAACGTTTTACTTATCGCACCAGAAGATGCAGTCACAAAAAATGAGTACATGTGCATGAACTATTGGGAAAGCTCCACAAGTAAAGTCTACAAACATTGAGCATGCATTTTCATACAGTCCTCTATTTTAAATTTGTACAAAAATGTTTGCTTTGATAAAGTTGAACGGTGACATGACATGACATATTTCTTTTGTACGGGTGATTAAGCCAAAACATGATCAATCATAAATGGAGTATAGCTTTCTGAAAATGTGAATGAGGAAAAAAAACGTCTTGCATTCGTTGCAATAAACGTTATCCAAACCACTACCATCATGTTAGGAAGTAGAGGAAAGAGAGGAAAACACAGTTTGCTGCACAACTCTAGCACCTAAAAATTAGACATGCTCCAATCAGGACATAATAAAACAGATATAGGCAAGGAATATGCATGTCATTTATTTAAACCCCATCGTATAACCCGTTTAAACTCAAATTCACTAAACAGATTACAATACTTTGGAGCTTAAGTGAAAATCTCCTCTGTGTTTGCCCTCTCTGCATAGCGGGCATGTTTCTCCCTTATCATCTCGGGCCTGTTGATTTTTCAGAGAAACGTGTATTATTTGACGTCATCCATGTGTGCGTCAAAGCTTTGATGCTGAGTAACACGCACTGACTGATAATGAGCCGCTGAGTGGCTGAAAAAGCTTCCCGGTATAGTTATGGCAATCATTTCTTCCTCTGCAGCTGTAGTCATCTAAAAACAGTTAATTAAAGCACAAATAAACAAAGGAAAACAACAAGCTTTTTACAAAACAGTTGTTAGGAAAGAGTCTTCAAGTGCACTCAAGATTATGTGTATACTTAGCCGTATAACCACTATACGTATTATAACCTCACATAAAGTTTACTCTCAACCCAAAGCTATTCCCCAAAACATTTGAGAGAAGAAAAGAAGCAAAACCATTAACACACGACAAAAAATAAATTGCAAAAAAACAAACATGTTCCTCTTTGGACCACGTAGAGTGCACTGAACACAGTCACTGAGAAACAATGTTACTAACAGGTCCATAGACTAATAGCTCATTGAGGATGAACTAAAAGCTCAATTCTAATGTCATCATGCATTTCATGGTTACAATCAAAATACTAACACGTTGATGTTCTGCATGTGTATCCTGTCCTCCAGCTTAGTTTTGCGTGTTAGAATGAGTCACTTGATAATTATAGTACGAGTAAATACAAAGAAGATGCCGGTGGGAATTTTTAGATTTTATTTTCATTCATAAACAAGCATTGTAACACATGTTGGTGCTTGATGAAGGTCAGATAATCAAGTCCTTAGGATTCATCCTCAGGAGAACATAAATATTGTACAAAGTTTTCAATCTTTGGAGAAGTGGTGGCAAAGTCCATAGGGATTTGGCGGATCCTGATGGCCACCGGTTCAAGTAAGAGAACCAAGTGCTATCAAGGTGTCCCTGAGCCACTGTTTCCTACACTGCTCCCTTTGCGCTGTGAGACCTGTAAATGTCCCGCTTTGGCACAAATAAATTCAGATTTTTTCTAAGACATATAAGTACGGACCAACGCCGTGTAGAGCCAAGCTGCTAGTGTTGCTAAATTAACAGTGGAACATAAAACCGAGGTGTTTTATAATCAAATGTTTGTAATTCCAATTAACGTAATAAAATAAATAAAATACATTTAATGACAAAATTCCATTATGTACTCTACATCTTTATATAAATGTTAACCTGTTTACATTGAAGCATTTAAGTGTACTAACACACATTGGAAGCACATTAGGCATGTTGGAGTGGCATTTTCACAATGGATTATCTCACGTTCTGAAGAGCACATAAAAAGATCATAAGCAGTAAGCCTATCAATGTTATGCACACACCATCAAGCAGTGCCGCCGCTCCCATAACGCGCATTACGCGCTGTGCGTAGGGCACCAAGTGTCGAGGGGGCACCACCAAAAATAGCCTAATGAAAAATCGTCATAATAATTATAAGGCCGAAATTATTTCAGTAGACTATAGAAATATGAGGCACTTTTTAGGCATACTACTCAAAGGTACCGATGGTGCCCCCCTCTCCCCTCCCCTCCCCACTCACTCATCACAACTCATAATGTTTTTTTATTGGGGGGGGGGGGGGGGGGGGGGCATCATGAAGGAATTATGCTTAGGGCACCAAAATGGCTAGCAGCGGCACTGCCATCAAGGTTTTTATCTCCAGTCTCAGGACTGCTGGTCAAGCTTAATAATGGGAATTTATTAAATCTGTCTGTTAGGTAAAATTACTGTGTTTACCATCCTGACAGAAAATCAGATAGCAGCTGCAACAGATGAAATCTTGCTAGAGAAAACAAAAACACATTTAAAAGAGTGCAGAATGAACAGAGGAGTCTCATCTGCCGCCCGAGTCTGCAGCACCAGACTGCGATAAGAGCCATCTTCAGGATTCATTTGAAGGCTGGAAAAGAGAAATGTTATTTGTTTTATTACCTGATGCTACAATCCCTGTCCTAGTCAAGACAAAATAATGGTGTGGGGACAACGACAGTTTTCATTTCAGTGAACATGTAACACAGTGACTATCACTCCTGGTTCAGAAGCAATTATGCTAGTTAAACACACCTCTTTGTTCCCTCAAGTGGTTTGATCACTTTGATCGCAGGTGACGAATAATCCAGAATAATCACATTTCAACTTGTGGGGGTATGATGTGAAAGAGCTTTGTGGTGCCAGAGAGCATTCACTTTTTACCTTTATTTGTATTGCTGTATACTGTTGTCCCCATTGTTGGTAGTTGCATAGGGCTCTGCATCTAGGAATGTTGTCACCATTTATTCTTCTTGTTTTTTTTTCTACATTTAGGACAAAAAAATCCAATGGACGTCTTGTTTTGTTCGAATGCAGAAATGTTGTCAACTATATAACGTGGCTTCTTGTTTTATTATAACCCACTGACAGAAATACATGGTCATCCTCAGAGTCAGGCCCCTAGTGTGACAACAGCAATCACTGTTTCTTTAACAGCTGGCTGTTTAATAACTGGCTGGGACAATTTCCTATCAGTTGGATGCATTTATGGTTGGCATAACGAAAATAATACAAAAGTAATTTAATTGGCTCCTCACTACTGAGCTCTATTTTTTTTCCTATCCATTTACAATACACATCCTAGAAACTATAATTGTTGAATGATTGAGCATACATCACTTGCCTTTCGTTTCCCCCCTCCCTCTCAATCTACATCCCTTCTGTTCTGAATTCAATGCTGTTTATCTAGGTACGAGCAGGTGCTAGCAGAAGAATCCCCCAGGATTTCATCTTTTTTATGAAACTTGTTTACCATTCACATATTGGTGCCCTGTTTGCTATCAGTGTGTAGCTGCTGCCTTTGTGTGTAGTGGAGAATAGGGAACGATGGATTCCTGTTATCAAAACATTACAAACGCAGCATATTCTATCACTGAATAAAGCGAGACTGACACTGGCCCATTATACTGTGGTTGACAGTTACATATATATTATGGAGTTGTCAGACCATTATTGTGTGATAGCTTGTCAGTATGAAGCAGTTTATGTCAAATCTACCGCGTGCTTGATAAACAAACCTGGTCCATTGTGGTGGTTGTTTTTTTGCCATTCTTTCTCTCTCTACCTTTTTTAAAACATTATCTTTCACTTTCAGGTTGCACAAAACCACAGGCACAGGATGTCTATGTGTGACCTGTTAAGAGAACATTTTGTCCTTTGTTTGTCGGGAACCTGGTGAGTCACTTCATCCAGAAGAACCATTGGTAAAAACATTTTTCAGATGTTGCATGAATTTATATAATGATTATGTAAATCTATGAGGTCGCATGGGGTGTTGTATATAAAGTATCCTGTCTTCCTAATGGACTATTTGTTCCCAGCTGTTTGAAATATATAAGAGGATGAGTGCTCAACGCTATATCTTTTAGAAAAACTCATGATAGAATAGGAACCTATATCCAAGAAAACTTTTAGGTAAAAAATAAATAGCTGAAACTGTCTATGTAGACATTTTTAAAATGGTGTACCCTTTTCATTTTTTCATAGACATTCAGGCAAACACTTGCAAGTACAGAATATTTTTGTCGGTAAAAAGCTCCACTGTGTGTGGATGATTTTTCCCATGCACATAAATATAAATGGTGCTACTACATATATGTTTCTTTGAACACTTAAAAACATATTTATCATGTATTATAGAAGTGACCTTATGAAAGACAGCCAAGATTTCCAAAGCAAACATCTCAATAATTGGCCCAATAGAGGAAATAAATAATTGAGTGTTTAAGGTCCACGTTAATTACATGTAAATTTACATTCCTGGATTAATTATTAATGAGCAATAGATTCAAAGCCTCGGGCAGATCAAGGGTGTTACTGCTGTGATGGTTGGACCATGAACAAAGTGACAAGGCAGCAGTACAGATGGAAACATACACTGAAACAGACTTTCACCTGTACACTTCCCAACTCGAAACAATCAAAAAAAGAAATCAAAACGCATTCATGGACTGCAACTCAACAAACTATAAAAGTTCCTTTTTTATTTTAATGTATGTCAACTGCATCAAATTGCTGCATCATTGCACTGTCAATGTACAGGTTTTATAAAGGCTGATATTTCACAAATGCGTCCAGTTATGAATCATTAACGCAGCAATGCTGTGGCAGCCTTGGTGATAATGAATATGGATGTTGGCAGCATCTCTTCTGTGAGGCCTCAGTATGGGTGCGCTGGCATGGAGCGAGAAATGTGGTTTTTGGCCGCTGCTGCATCCCATGTGTCACAGACTTGACAACTCTCTTTCATCCCCTCCATTTACTGTCATTTCCACTTGTGCTTGCCAACAAGAATATGAAACTGGACAACAGCAACAAAAACATACTTACTTTAAAATCATTTGATGATTAGTTTAAGAGAAGAGAAAAAAGCTTCTATACAAAATATAAGTGAGTTTGATGACGTAAAGCTTACAATGATAAAATGATTGTTTTTTTAATTTATTAAACACAATGTATCATAATAAAGCAGACTAATGAACAGCTATTGTACTATAACATTATCACATTTGATACATATTACTGTAAACTGTACTATATATATATATATATATATATGTATGCATGTGTAAAGATATATACATTAGTATTTATGGGTTGGGACCTGGGACTTGGAACTTTGTTGGATAGAAATATATAAAATAATGGCTGCAATAAATTACTGGTGCCAGTGGCAGAGCTCTGATAATGAGCCTATTAGCTCCCTGGTTTAGTTTGCTGGTGCTGTTCACTTAAATGTGAAGGAACATGTGTGATTATTATCATACTTTGTATAGGTATATGAGTATAAATGTAATGTAAAAGGGCTGTTGTTTAATCGATTTGAAATAAATGAAGCAGGTCATAATGAAGCTGTACAACAAACTACAATATGAATCAGAGCAATGCTTTTTTTCTTTCCAGGATCCCCCTGCTGCCACCCAAACACATTAGCACCTGGAAGCTTCCCAGTACAACAGCAATCATGCTAATGAGCAGGAGCAAAATTTGCCCAGTCGGTTTCTTATCAATTCCGAAATGTACACACTGCCATAAACCACTGCCTGACAATACACTCACATACACACAGTGATGTGAGTTCAGCAGGGAAATCTCACTGATTTTGACTCTCATTTATTTATATCACCAGTAACATCAACCTGTCTCTGAATACGTTTAAACCAGCCCAAAATAAATGCATGCTAGGCACTTGCACAGGACAGGTGAAGAGAAGCAGCCATTAAAGTACATGATTTATTTATGTATTTATAAGGCAGGAGTCTCTGACAGCTCAATATCAATCAGGTGTTGTTTTTTTTGCAAAGCTGATAAGGGTTTACTAATTTAGGACCGAAGATAACATAAAACTGTCAATTAGATTATGTAGTCAAAAATAAATACTAAACTAAATATATTTTTGGCATTTATTTTTATCTTGTTCCAGAAAAGCATCAAGGGTGTAAACATAGCTTTTATTGAATTTTAAAAAGAAATTGTGGTAATGATTTAGCCCTCCATCTTTAATTATGTTTTCCACTGCTGAAAGATTGGTAGGCTTACTTTTATGGAAATTTGAGAACCCTTGCTATTTAAATATTTAAAAAAGGATTGCTTGTAGACGGCCAAATGACAGATAACTAGCTTACAAGTAGACAGACTATATGGGGGCTAAGATGCTGCTTCCTGTAAAACAAACTCTTGAGATACAATTTAATCAACTCCTATGCTCCAACTGCAGCTTTCCAACTCACTGTTCACTGGAGCACACGGAAAATAAATCATATACCAATATCATGCTATGAAATGCTGAGATTAACTTTAGCGAAGCAAGAGCCGACTTTAGAAAGCAGACCTAAAAAAGTAAAATAATGAATGACTTTGAGAGCGAGTGTTGAAGCAGCAGCTGAAAGAGGCTTGCATGGGAATGAGACGGGATTGTGAGAGATGGAGCTGTCTGCCACTGACCAATGACTACATGATGATGCAGGAACTCTAATTATCAGACAACTCATTTAGTCTGACAGAATGATTCACAGCAACTGGAAATATATGTGCTGTATCCATGGTGAAACTCGGCAGCGCACACACACATACACACACGCACAAGAGGTGATCACGCACGCACAGAGCTACTATATCAAAAGACATGTTTGCTTGGGTGTATATACGTGAAGAACCAGCACATTTTGTTTTTGAATTGTTTCAGTAATTAAACATCTTAATTATTCCATATTTACAAATTGCGGAAAGAAAAGGCAAACAGATTGTTTGTGTTTCTTTGTAAGTCTCTCCTTTTATTTGCTGTTATTTCTACTGTTGTCTACTAAATAAAGGCATTCAATACCTAAATGTACTTGATTTAATTTTTAGCTTTTAAACATTACACATTACAGTCAGAAAGAAAGAGCTCCTGTAAATATTTCCTTCATATTTGATTCAAGGGTCTCCAATTTGCATGTGAAATAACAGTTTATTCTGACACAAAACACATTATAGTAGATTGCCTATGGGACCTTTAGTTAAATTAACTTAAAAGTTTGGTATGCATAGATACTTTCTTACATTTTTAGAAAACAAACAGTGTGCATTGTTATGACTATAACACAATATGTAGATATTACAATCTCTCTGTTAATGTTTGTCTTGCTGAATTCAGATAGTCAAAAAGCAGACTTTACTTGATTTTCATTAAAACACAAACATAGGAATTAATGTTGGGAATAATGTGAAAGAGATAATCAGTTCCTATAAGTGTTTATCAGCCCCTGGCAACTCCATTATGTTAATTTCCAAAACACAGTTGTAGCACCATCAGTGATAAATAACAAAAGTCTAGTGCTGTATTTTCCTTTATTTTTCCATCAAAGGGTTTAAGATTTTACCAGATTTCATTTGTGCTTTTAGATTTATCAGAGGACACAAAATAAAAAAGGCATTGAGCAGAACTTTCTGATGCCTGAATGTAACAGCATTTTAATAAACCATGTATTTTCCAGTGAAACATGTTTCTCATGGCTAAGTGAAGTCAACTAGTCAGCTATTTTGGTGGTATTGTAGATTTTGAATCAGATGTCCTGGGGTACGTTTTCATTAAACAAGCTCAGTCTTGTAACAACATTGGTTTTCTTTTCTCCAATAAATTATCTTTCTTTTCTCTTCTCTCAGTCCAAATATATTCCACACCTCAGTGCCCTGACAGAAGATCGGAAATTGGCATAATGTTGACACCATCCCTTCAGACAAAATCTGTGTCAGTGATAAAGCGTCAGTCAAACATTTAAAAATGTCAGCACATCGATACTAGGCACGGCGTAGGTGGAGGTCTGTTTGTGCCAGAGGGAGTATAATAGAGAGAATTTCAGGGATGGATTTTTCTGCCAGAGACATATCAAACTTTCTTTTGAAAGTAAGTCTTGGCTTGAACATCTGAGGATCAAAAACGCAGGAAAAGAAGTAGTATGATACGAGACGGAGAGTGTGGCTTTACTTCCATTCTTCACCTCTTCATCTGTCATAGCCCAATTTGTTATTCAATATAAACTGCAGGCATATTTATGTGCATATTGAAACTGATTTGCTTGCCAGGGTCAAATATTTGAATTTGAAAATAAAGTGTTTGGTTGGTCTTGTATTGACAGAACTATATGTTACTTAAATATATAAATATACAAATGGAAACAAATAACAACAGAAAAATCAACTCATGCCTTCAATTTCTTCATTGTATAACTTACCAAAATATTGTATATGGTGGTCCTTGTCTTCCGGAAAAGCCTAGAGTGCATACTTCCACCTTTGTTTTTGATGATCAACTGTCATACATATCCCTGATCGTTAAGATCAGGCAGGATGAAGACTTCTCTTTCAATTAGCTTTTAGATTACATTTGTTGAATGCCTTGACTTGCCACATGTGCTTTTTTCTGACCATTTCTCTTCCATTAGTTGATGAAATCTTCATCCTCACATCCTTTTATCTCCTCCAAAGATATTTTTCTTGCCTTGAGCTTTTTCATACATTTCTTTGTTTTGAAATATATGAAACTTTAAATTCCTCAATAAAGAGTATGGTTCTTCTTCCTTTGTTTTCTCTGAGGACCTTTGTGATGCAACCTTTGTTTGTTCTCTTTTTAAGGAATAATAAGCATCTTTCTCTTTCCATTTTTCATATGTTTTTGTCATCAAGGAGCTATTCCTGAAGTTGTTGCTTGGTTCTGTCATCTTTGTGATTTTTACACCACTGTCAAACATGTATGGAAAATGTATATATTATTATCTCAGTTTCTTGCTCCCATTATCTCCTTGATTATTCCATGTCTGCCAGACGATGTTTAAGTGCCTTTACTTCCCTTATGGATATGGCCGTCTGTCTCTCTCAGACGGTCCAGTTCTCTTTGTGGTGCTCCATCTGTTTGTGCAGAGACTGTATATTGCTCTCTCCTGTCCCTCTAGCCTGGTGACAAACACCTTTGCCTACAGGCCTTGAGCTTCCTGCCAAACATAAAAGGCACTCAAACACCTCAGTGTTGTCCTCTAAGCGTGTGATACAGTAATTCAATAATTCCGAGTTTGCTGCAGTGGTGTGTCTTCATGGCAGCTCTGTATCTGTCGTCATGTTATTGTCAATGATTTTCTTCTTTCGAGTGGAAGATGCTTTCAATCTATATTCTAGTTCATGGTCAGATATTTTAATTTAATAGTGTACTTTAGCCACAATGATCTTGTCACTATTTTGATATTGATGTATTTGATCAAAAATATTCTGAAGTTTGATCATCTCCAACTTGCAATATTTGTTTTTGTATTTGGGTTATATCAGTGTAACGGTAACATGGATTTATAACCTTTGGAGACAGTTTCAATTCACTAAAGCTCTTTCATTACAGGAATGTGTGAATGGCATAAGTCAAAATCAAGGCTTTTGCAATTCTCATAAGGAAACCTTTAAGAACAGATACAAATCAGTAGAAGTTTATGGAAAATCATGCATAATATCAACATTGGTGTGGAAAGATGGAAATATATTATAAGTGTGAACATGTGCACAGAGATTAAACTCAGGATGGTAAAACCCACTGTTATAGTTGCTGAAGATTAAAGGTATACATATCATTGTGGCTGATTCTGCACTTAAAGAAATGACACTTAAGAGGTTTTAACTATCTGTATTCTGACAGATTCACTTTGTAGATTATTTAGAGAAAGCATATAGATGATGATACAGTGGGGCAAAAAAGTATTTAGTCAGCCACCAATTGTGCAAGTTCTCCCATTTAAAAAGATGAGAGAGGCCTGTAATTTTTATCATAGGTATACCTCAACTATGAGAGACAGAATGAGGGAAAAAAATCCAGAAAATCACATTGTAGGATTTTTAAAGAATTTATTTTCAAATGATTGTGGAAAATAAGTATTTGGTCAATAACAAAAGTTCATCTCAATACTTTGTTATATACCCTTTGTTGGCAATGACAGAGGTCAAACGTTTTCTGTAAGTCTTCACAAGGTTTCCACACTGTTGCTGGTATTTTGGCCCATTCCTCCATGCAGATCTCCTCTAAAGCAGTGATGTTTTGGGGCTGTCGCTGGGCAACACGGACTTTCAACTCCCTCCAAAGATTTTCTATGGGGTTGAGATCTGGAGACTGGCTAGGCCACTCCAGGACCTTGAAATGCTTCTTACGAAGCCACTCCTTCGTTGCCCTGGCGGTGTGTTTGGGATCATTGTCATGCTGAAAGACCCAGCCACGCTTCATCTTCAGTGCCCTTGCTGATGGAAGGAGGTTTTCACTCAAAATCTCACGATACATGGCCCCATTCATTCTTTCCATTACACGGATCAGTCGTCCTGGTCCCTTTGCAGAAAAACAGCCCCAAAGCATGATGTTTCCACCCCCATGCTTCACAGTAGGTATGGTGTTCTTTGGATGCAACTCTGCATTCTTTCTCCTCCAAACACGATGAGTTGAGTTTTTACCAAAAAGTTCTATTTTGGTTTCATCTGACCATATGACATTCTCCCAATCCTCTTCTGGATCATCCAAATGCCCTCTAGCAAACTTCAGACGGGCCTGGACATGTACTGGCTTAAGCAGGGGGACACGTCTGGAACTGCAGGATTTAAGTCCCTGGCGGCGTAGTGTGTTACTGATGGTAGCCTCTGTTACTTTGGTCCCAGCTCTCTGCAGGTCATTCATTAGGTCCCCCCATGTGGTTCTGGGATTTTTGCTCACCGTTCTTGTGATCATTTTGACGCCACGGGGTGAGATCTTGCGTGGAGCCCCAGATCGAGGGAGATTAGCAGTGGTCTTGTATGTGTTCCATTTTCTAATAATTGCTCCCACAGTTGATTTCTTCACACCAAGCTGCTTACCTATTGCAGGTTCAGTTTTCCCAGCCTGGTGCAGGTCTACAATTTTGTCTCTGGTCTCCTTTGACAGCTCTTTGGTCTTGGCCATAGTGGAGTTTGAAGTATGACTGTTTGAGGTTGTGGACAGGTGTCTTTTATACTGATAACGAGTTCAAAAAGATGCCATTAATACAGGTAACGAGTGGAGGACAGAGGAGCCTCTTAAAGAAGAAGTTACAGGTCTGTGGGAGCCAGAAATCTTGCTTGTTTGTAGGTGACCAAATACTTATTTTACCGAGGAATTTACCAATTAATTCATTAAAAATCCTACAATGTGATTTCCTGGATTTTTTTTCTCATTCTGTCTCTCATAGTTGAGGTATACCTATGATGAAAATTACAGGCCTCTCTCATCTTTTTAAATGGGAGAACTTGCACAATTGGTGTCTGACTAAATACTTTTTTGCCCCACTGTATATGATTGAAAAGAAACAGGATCTTAATATATTCCCCAGCAACCAGTAGCATTGTTGTGCAGAGATGCTGTTACTATTCATTGAACAATTAAGTATTGCATATACAGTGGGGCAAAAAAGTATTTAGTCAGCCACCAATTGTGCAAGTTCTCCCATTTAAAAAGATGAGAGAGGCATGTAATTTTCATCATAGGTACACTTCAACTATGAGAGACAGAATGGGGGAAACAATCCAGGAAATCACATTGTAGGATTTGTAATGAATTAATTGGTAAATTCCTCGGTAAAATAAGTATTTGGTCACCTACAAACAAGCAAGATTTCTGGCTCTCACAGACCTGTAACTTCTTCTTTAAGAGGCTCCTCTGTCCTCCACTCGTTACCTGTATTAATGGCACCTTTTTGAACTCGTTATCAGTATAAAAGACACCTGTCCACAACCTCAAACAGTCATACTCCAAACTCCACTATGGCCAAGACCAAAGAGCTGTCAAAGGAGACCAGAGACTAAATTGTAGACCTGTACCAGGCTGGGAAAACCGAATCTGCAATAGGTAAGCAGCTTGGTGTGAAGAAATCAACTGTGGGAGCAATTATTAGAAAATGAAAGACATACAAGACCACTGCTAATCTCCCTCGATCTGGGGCTCCACGCAAGATCTCACCCCGTGGGGTCAAAATGATCACAAGAACGGTGAGCAAAAATCCCAGAACCACACGGGGGGACCTAGTGAATGACCTGCAGAGAGCTGAGACCAAAGTAACAGAGGCTACCATCAGTAACACACTACGCCGTCAGGGACTTAAATCCTGCAGTTCCAGACGTGTCCCCCAGCTTAAGCCAGTACATGTCCAGGCCCGTCTGAAGTTTGCTAGAGGGCATTTGGATGATCCAGAAGAGGATTGGGAGAATGTCATATGGTCAGATGAAACTTTTTGGTAAAAACTCAACTCGTCGTGTTTGGAGGAGAAAGAATGCAGAGTTGCATCCAAAGAACACCATACCTACTGTGAAGCATGGGGGTGGAAACATCGTGCTTTGGGGCTGTTTTTCTGCAAAGGGACCAGGACGACTGATCCGTGTAAAGGAAAGAATGAATGGGGCCATGTATCGTGAGATTTTGAGTGAAAACCTCCTTCCATCAGCAAGGGCACTGAAGATGAAGCGTGGCTGGGTCTTTCAGCATGACAATGATCCCAAACACACCGCCAGGGCAACGAAGGAGTGGCTTCGTAAGAAGCATTTCAAGGTCCGGGAGTGGCCTAGCCAGTCTCCAGATCTCAACCCCATAGAAAATCTTTGGAGGGAGTTGAAAGTCCGTGTTGCCCAGCGACAGCCCCAAAACATCACTGCTTTAGAGGAGATCTGCATGGAGGAATGGGCCAAAATACCAGCAACTGTGTGTGAAAACCTTGTGAAGACTTACAGAAAACGTTTGACCTCTGTCATTGCCAACAAAGGGTATATAACAAAGTATTGAGATGAACTTTTGTTATTGACCAAATACTTATTTTCCACAATAATTTGAAAAGAAATTCTTTAAAAATCAGACAATGTGATTTCCTGGATTTTTTTTCCTCATTCTGTCTCTCATAGTTGAGGTTTACCTATGATAAAAATTACAGGCCTCTCTCATCTTTTTAAATGAGAGAACTTGCACAATTGGTGGCTGACTAAATACTTTTTTGCCCCACTGTATGTTCTGGGGGGTCCTTGTTAATTCAAAGAAACAAACAGACACAAAGCTCATCCTGATGCTCATGAGCATGATAATGAGCAATGCACCTGATTCAAAATCCACCACAGATCACGTATTGGTCTCAAGAAAACTTTCCTGTGTGAAGTTTTATTATTCACAGTAGGCTGCTGAGTGTTTATGCCAAGGAACTTTCTGACCGAGGGTCAGACCCATCCCAGCTGGCTTTACTTTGTCACTGTGACTGTTCCCTGACCTTAAACAGGCTGTCTGTCAAATTATAATATGTTTAATAAATAAAGCTGAGTTGAATATTATACCCTGTTGCATACCCAGTGAGGGAAGATATCTTTAAGTAGTGCTTTGTCTGTCTCTCTGATTGTTGTTATCCAGCAATACAAAATCTTAAAATAAGAGGTACACAGTTAACATTTACAATATGATCTTTTACTGGTAACTTCACTTTTTTTAAAAACATAAAAGAATAACTACATTAGAGGCTAACATACACTTTCTGCACAAAAAAATACACAACTGCACTAACGTATTTTCAGAGACATACTTCTTGCTTGAGAATTGTTACCCATCACTGTGAAATATATGCAGCTTCTGTTCTTCACATTACCGCTGTGTAATAATGCAGCCAAGCTTATCGTAGACATGCTTTGCAGAAGGACATTATTTAAATGAACAGAACATTATTTTGAATTCATGGCCCTGAAACTGTTGGACCTCTTAAAGGAAAAACAGCAATTCTTACATTATGTTGCTATTAGAATCAGCACACACATTTGTTTAGTAAATATCACACAAATGCATATTTTAATTAAATATTTTAATATTAATATACGCACTTCTGCCAAGCATTCGTTGTTTTTAAACTAAAATAATGTTGCTGTCAAGATGGTGCACTAATTAGAAATGTTTAAACAAGGTTTCTATACTGGAACCACAGTATCTGTTAATCAGTATGTTCTCAAGTGAACATGATTGCATTGAACTGTGTAATTACCTTGTGAAGCTCAGAAAATGTAATAATACACAGGGCAATCTCTCAAAGTAACCACCAATGTCTAATTGGAGCTGGTTTTCTTAAGGGAAAGCCACATACACGGCTTGGCAGCATCCTGTTTTTGCTATTTGGGTGAATTTGAGAGTGAACTGCGAAGGTCGTAGACTACTCAGACCCCTGAGGACAGCTGCTTTGTGTGAGTTCAGGTGGCAGACAAAGCCTAGAGCAACCACAGCGTTCCAGCTCACCGTCACCGCTTTAAAGATTTCTTAACTTCACCATGCTGTTTGACCAGGTCAAAAATATCTGAGGCACTTCACTGACTGAGGCTAAATGTTAAATATCCCCCAGGTGTAGCTGATACTCAGAAACTGTCCACACACAGTACACGTTTGGTTGCAGTCACCGTCCATATTCATCCATGTTTTTTTGAGTTGGACTTCAGCTGTTTACTCAGATTCAGTGTGCTTGCGTACTGGCAAACAGCTCAATACAAACAACAAGAACAAATATGTGTAGTTATATCAGATATTTTGTTTGGACAGCACAGTATAAATGTGGCTTAACACCCTCAAACTTGCAAAGAACTGCCTGTCTGTCCACTAAAAGTGACACCTAATCTGCCAAGCTCCCAATGTAGCTGGAGAAGGGTGATAGCGGAGACAGACAGGGAAAAGCATATTGAGCCAACTCCACATCTGACCTTCACCACACAGACCGTCGGAGAATCAATGGCATTGATCAAAGAATTGCTGTACAGACCAAAAAGTATAGGAAGAATCAAGAACTAGTCCAATAGGTTGCTGGGCTGACAAAAATCACATCTTATTTAGTACATTAAACGTTGCTTTTTCAAAGATAGATAGAGTGGGGATGAGGCTTTCCTGTTAATCAAATGCTCTTTAAATTAAGTGGAAGCACTTGCTCGTAAAATCTGTTGGTCTGCTTTGCTATTGGAAGAAAGCCACCATGGTAGCTTACATTTGTGATTTTTCTTTTGCTGATTGCTACAGTAGGTTCATTACATGCTCATTTACATCTCCATCGTATTCTCACCTTTTAGCGTGTTGTGCTAATGAACAATTACCTTAAAAATCACTTCTCTTTGATGTTGCATATTTTGTCATCAAAATCTTTTCTTCAGGAAGATATTTCACTGCATCAACACAAAGTACGTGATTCCATGCAAGGCAAATGAGAGCTCTGAAAATTAAAATTAAATGACAGCGGGGGTTTGGGGAAGGCTTGTGAAGGTAGTCGTCATTCATCCAGGGAGTGAGAGCCAAAGCACACAGGCTTAATCCAGGAAGTGAAGATCTGCAGAAATCTCAAACCTACTCTCTCAGCAATTTATTGCTCAAACTGTCTCTTTCTCATCTCCGAGCTTACTGAGATAAGGAATCCCTTGCATACTGGCTGCGAATCGATTGTCCAGACTAAGCAGAAATTTGATCCATCAATTTTCCTCAATAAAACAGGGCCCAGTAGCGTGACTAACGGTGTGAGAGTGCCAGCCAGTCGAAGTGTTTCAGGCAGATGGTGTGGAGGTGTAGCAGGCACAATACTCAAGGGGAGCCCTAGTCTGACGTACTCAGTAAAAATCTGGATCTGACCCTGGGGAGCCGACGGAAGCTACGGTGTCAATTTTAGATGCACTCAGAGATTATGGTACAGTGTTTTGTTCTCAATTTTACTTTACTTTCTACCTCCTACCAATCTGATTCTCACCTCTCACTGTTTATTACTCAAACGGTGGAAAAGGCTAATGGGTATTACAATATTATTTAACATCATCCACCCAAATTGATAGACATTGCATGAGTTCTCTAAAACAAATCTGAAATAATATAAACTGGTGTTCATAACTTAATGCTTGTTGGCCCATTTGGAACCACACATGTGGAGAAAGAAAGCTGGGTATACATTGTGCTGATGATTGGTGAATAATCTCTTGGGGATATTGCTGAAAACACACACTGAAGAGCAGGACTGATAAAAACTCTATAGGATGTTCAAAAACTGATTTGGAGAGATTTAACTCAGCAGCCAAACACAACTCTCAGCCTACTTTATTCTAATGTTTGTCTCTGCCTCTAAAGTATTTTTTTTAAACGTACATTTATAGCATCCACACCACATTGGGTAAAGAGAAATTGAGACTTGTTTGTTGACGCAAAGCATTTTATGGCCTCCAGATTAATCTATAATTAAAATGGGACTCGGACCCCTTCACTCCCATCAGGATATTTTGTGCTTGCAAAACACTAAGACATTAACAACTTGACTGCTGCAATGAGTGCTAATGCGAGATGACACAAGGGACAAGGGCATTAAATCACAACAGAGTAAGTCCTAGATGAAACTTTCACTTTTTCCACACACACACACACATGGCCACACAGTTAATGGACCAACACAACCATTATCAAGACCCTAATGGGCTATAAACTGTTTTTCTGCATCACCCACTCCTCCCTAGATAATTTTGTACTGGTAGCATTATAAATCTGTATTAGTGTTAGTGAGAAGAGAGGGTTAAATTTCAGTCAAGGAAGTGGCCCAGTTTAATTAAATAAATGCTGCCGGGATTAATCAAACAAACATCTTAATGCCAGGAATCTCATCTCCATACAGCATCGACTTTAACAACTCATTCATCACGTTCATTATAGCAGTGAGATTAATAGAGGGCCATAGGGTTAAACATGGCTCAATTGTTGAGGCTTCTTTTGTTTCTCATTTTACAAAGTTCAGCTTTTCCAGGTTTCTCTTTCATAAAGTAGGGAAACTCAATTTAGCCATTTTCTTTCACTCAGCTGGTCTCCTTCAAATAATCGAAAGGACACAAGCCTCACAGCATACGTTGCATGCTGGGAAATGTTGCCTCAATTTCAGTCAATGACACCACATGATAGCATCTGCAGATTTACACGTCAAATCTACAACTGAGACACAACACAATTCTCACATATTTAGAGGACTTGATTGTGGGTCTAAGCAAGGACATGTTTTCCAAAGAGGAATGGCAAATGTTTGTTCTGCCTGGCATATTGTGTGTCTAGATTTACTGAGAAAATACTACATTAACACAAGTTAAGAAGATACATATAACACATAAAATCAGTGGAATGCAAGTAATTGCAATATAATAGTCCTAGTCAGATTGTGAAATGTTGATCTGACTTTCATTCTTCAACTCCCGTTAAACCCACTATCCGTCAAAAGAAATGAAATTATAATGATTTTAATTCACAGTAAAATGTGCCAAAAAACGAGTGAAGCCCAGCATTCGTTTTAAACATTGTTTTGACTTATTTCAAGGTTCTGCAGCGGGTATCAAACTGTGCCATCATAAATCTACTCTGACAAGTGACACCATTCCCCGACCTTATTCACCTTTAAGCTAGCTGCAAAAATTATTATTACTCTCACCTAAGCAAAAAGTAGATACACAAATACTGTGTATCTCCTGAGGTGACAATGCCGTGGCTGGTCATTGCGCAAGGTACAACATCATTTCTACTAAGTTGATACAGATATAAAGCACTAATAACCATCAAATTATAGAAATATATTTTAAAGTAATACAAAATAAGAGTATTTACTGCGATCTATAAAAGCAGTACGATTGTTGACATGTCAGTCAAATAAAGTTATGTATACCATGGCCCACAAATACTGTAGTTCAGCTGTAATCCCAACAGTCTTTCGAATGGTAAATGAAGTACTTTTCATACCAGTCTCTGACATAGAGCACTATCCCCAACAAGCCAGACACTTTGTATTACCCTATATGTCTGCTGTCCAACTATTTTAACGGCCACTACTTAGGAAACCTCTCTGGTATGAAAGGTGTGATTTAAATCATGTCTCTTCACCTGTCTTACCAAATAACAGCAAACAAAGCAGGAATGGTGTTGTCACTGGTGCTGTAAACTACTTTATCTTGCCATTTGGGCTTCAGGAAGCTATGAAGCTAATTACCCAGTCTTATGATCAAAAGCTCCAGAACAGCTACTCAATAGGCCTGAGGCAGTGGTTTTATCAACTGCTGTTTTCAGTCAGTTTTTAGGCTTAACCTTCAAGAAGAAACAAACATTAAGTCCTCAAAGCGTTTTGAAACAATGATCACAATGAGTTTCTTACTGTGAGTTATAATCCTACATGTTCACAATATGTTCAGTCAAAGGATTTAGACGAATTGCAATCATAATATACGATGGGTTTTTTTACGACAAAAATTGTATTGTAGTTTGTCCTCTTGGTGTTAAATCCTGATTGCTCTGCATTAATGTGTGACATGCCACGCCCGCTTTAAATAGTGGAAAGAGTTCAAACCAAACTGGAATAAAAACACTTATGTGCAAAAATCAAAACTGTTCTGACTTGAACCGATTGCTCTTCGTAAAAAGCTCTTTGACGAAACAGGGTTTAGATCGTTTGAAGCTGACCCACTGTAGTTAATATCATAAATCAGTATGGAGCCCCTCTGAATAAAATGCTTTTCACTTCAGACAATGAGAAAACACGTGCTGACATTTCTTCAAAATGTCCTTCAATAATGTTTTGTCGCAGCATTAACTGTCAGCATCTCCTGTGATAGAGTAATGAACTATGATGAATACAAACACATCATGTGGTCTAATCCACAGAAAAATAGTGACAGATGTATTTATCCACTTGTCAGTTCTGATAGATGGCACCTCTGTCATGAGTTTGCAGTTAGAGGCAGATACCATCAGTGGCCATTAAAAGAAAATGTCTTGTTTTGACGTTTCCCTCGCACACTGCTCAGGGACATTTAGGGAAAGATGTTAGCGATGCATTATTCCCACAATGAATCTATTGGTCAGGACAAACTGCTCTGTCTTGTGGACAGCAACAAAAATAAATACAACCAGCTGTCTGGTTGGGAGCATTTATCTCACAAATGTTTTGTTGATGTCCTTTTGATTGTTGGTTTTAGAAAGTATCCACCGGTCATCATAGAGTTTACAAAGGCATCTTAGCATTACATACTTCCAGGTTCTCTCTGTCTCTTCTAACTGCAGCTTTCAATCGTATTACTTTTACATGATTACATACTTTGTTGGGGGCCACCAGAACAACACTTTTTTACCAAATCCGTTTATAAGTCAGACTGCAGAGACATAGCATATGGCACTGCAACCACAAATAATTATCCCTGAACAGACAGCATTAATCTGGGAACACAAACTTTTACATTAAAAATGCATTAAGAAATGTATATTACCAGTATGGGACTAATAGTGTGCTAAGCATTTACATATTTGTTATGGCATTTTATTATTACTGATGATACTTGATGATGACATAATGTACACTGTAGCTACACTGATACAATTGAAATACACTTTTACTATAAAAGTTTTCAGAGACTGAGTCCAGCAATTAAAACTCCTCGAGTGACAATAGGGCAAAAGGTTGATCACACCTACACAAAAGCTCCTGGTACAAGAAAAAGCACACATCATTTTAATCATAAAAGGTCAGCAGAACAACGAAGAACCTCTGCCCGTACTCATAATAATGTCCAATTACATTTTGACTGTTATGAGCAAGATCAAGCCCCGTTTTTAATAGGCTTTTAATCTTTAATCTTCGGCTTGGAAAAAAAGCTAGGAAGAGATCACTTCCCCCCACACTTTATTAGATTACAATTGTCCGTGTGTTTAGCTTTTCAGTTTAAACAAGATCTATAAATAGTGATCTCAACGTTCAGTGAAGCCAAATCATTGATCAAATTAGGTAATTAACATTTGCTTCATAGCCTGTGATCATCTAACTAGTGGAATTTTTTGAATGAACTATTCATGTCAGAGTTCAGGTCACATACTGTAACAAACACTAGGTTTGTTTAAATGAAAATTATTTTGAACGTCATTATTTCTCATGTATTTCCTCTGATATTGCTCTGTATAATTTACAGAATGACACGAACCAAAATTCAAACTAAATTAAGAAAGACACACTTTCAACCATATGCGAATGGATCAGGCCCTTCCTATCCAGCACATGGCTATCACTGCACATAGCTGTTACTTTGCATCAGCTAATCGGATTGCTATGCCTTCACGGCGAGTGGGACCCCTCAACAAAAACACGGCTGTTTGTTGTTCTGGAAGAAAGTCTGCACATCTTCCGTCTTTAAGTGAAAACAAACCTGTTTCGACTGCAATATGACCAACTTAGCTAACACAGAAAAAAAAATAGAAAGCTGTAGTACTTAAAAGATTTAGGTCAGCAGAGACTAATGTACCAGCACTCACAATGCTATCGCTTATTTAAAGCAAATGTAGTGCAGGTTTCTTGATGTTTTGGGTTTGTATCTTCATGGTTTATTGCACCTATTGTCAGTCGCTTTTGATAAAAGAGGCAGCAAAATGAAATGTCCCCGTAGGTGGAAATCCCTCTGGTCACTCTTACTTAGTGGCAGCGTTAGCATTCAGCTTTATTGTCATAAAAACACAAAAAACGCGTCTCAAATAGTAGAGTTGTTGCATGTCTGCAGAAATGTATACTACAAGAAGCTAGTAAGAGATGTCTTTTCTACAGACTGCAGAAAGCTAAATATAGCAAAACAGATAGCTGACATTTTTTGTTTGATTACCATTTCCCACTTTAATAAAAAACAATCGTTGTCCAAAACTATTACATGGCATTATACTACAAGAAAAGGTGCATTCCACAGAGACCCACATTCAGGTATGTTCAGGTTTGGCTTATTTATGTAACCGCAACATGAGAGAATGATTTGACCATGGCTCCTCATCGGGGAAACTTGGGGCAACCTCTCTTCCAGTCCTGTGTTTTTATCTTCTTATGTCTGTGCAACTTTTTTGGGCAACAAAAGTAACTTCAACCATGGAGGTCCTTAAATGTCCAGTTGGCTTTCTTGTGATTTATGTAACTTGATTGGTTTTGAATAAAAGACTCACACATGCAATAAACAAGAAGATATTCAGTGAAAAGAATTCTGCCAGTTAATAATAAAGGCTTTTTAACTATTTATGATTTGGGATTAATTCTCCATTACTCATGTGGCCTGGCGGCCATCTAATCTCTGAGCTAATACAACGTTCTTTTATAGCTGACTTTATGTAAGTCCAAACATTACTATGGGGAAATAAAACGCTACTCAGAGAATATGAATAGGATTATTTGATCAAGGTTGTGAAAGGGAACTTGATGATCTCCATCCTTATCTTTCAGTCGTTAAGAGACATCTCAGTATCTGTTTCCTTGTATTTTGTGCTTTGCTTTTTGTTGGTGTGGGTATGGATCCATGCAGGCCGAGCACTTGACAAAATTAAAAACCATTCATCTCCTACAGACACTGTGAGCCATAGGAGGCTGTAAATTGGTGACTCTCTTTGTTGGGTTACTTAAAGACAAAGATACTGGGTCGAACACATTAGCTGTTATCTGTTAACTTCTTTTCCTGGTATAAATTAAGTAAAAAAATAAGAATGTGAAGAAACACAAATGATGAAACCACACTAATATGATGTCACCAGTGGAACGGGCCAGAAAGGAGGGTGCAAAGTTAATCAATGCCTTTCAGGTTCAATCAATCAATTCAAGATCATCACTTCATTAGGTGCCTTTTTGAGTATGACTTGGTTGATTAGGTTGATTGACTAAAAGAGATCAATGATAGCATTGTAATCACAGCTTCGTTTTCTAATCCACAGTCGGTTATTTACCAACAACACCGGAATCATCCTTCCATACGTGCCTGTTTGTTTGCCTCATCGAACGTCTTTGTAACAATGTTCTGTGTTTCCACATATCGGTCACTACTTTGGTGAATGCAGTTCTATCTATTAAAAATGAAACAATAAAAATAATACCTATTGTAAATTGGAATTATTTGAAGGTGTTTAAATAAAATAAAACACTTCATTGTTGAAGTCCAATAGACACATGGGCAAACATGAGGTCACAAGCAATAGATTACATTTAAGATTACAAAAACAGCCCATCAGGGACAGGAAGTGATGTCTGTAATAAGACATCACAGATCAATAGGTAACTAACTGAGGAGTTTAGCAAGATATCTCAAATGCTGATACAACAACAGGAAAGAGTTAAGATCCTTGGTGATTTCAAAAAATCGATAGAGAGGCCAGTGTGATAACATCATTTCAATACAACACCATGCAGGAAACATCACCAATGGCAGCCCCAATGGATTCGACATCTTTACAAATCCAATTTCAACTCATTATGGTGTTTTTCTAGTCTTCCTCTCATTGGTATAACTAGCTTTTAAATACTTGGGATGAACAAACATTGCATCTTTCCTTGCAATGTGACCTCAGGCTGTGCACAACCCATCAGTAGAAGAAGGGGCTCTATTAATATTAATATATCCCAGCATGAAACGTGTTGTACTGACTAAAACATGAAAATATCTGCCTTAATATCAAGGCTTTACATTTCCCATTCATTTCATGTTTATTGGTATTCAAATGAATATCATAATCTCAAATAATTTATTGAGGTCACTTTGAAAAAACGATTTTTATCATCCGAGGCAGATTTATACTGAATCCCAGATGCGCCCTGTGTTTTATGTTTACCTCAAAGTTCCATATTAGCATTTTGTCCATAAAAGATGTCATTTTCTGATAAGACAGCACAGTTATGGCCTCTGTATTTTGGAGTTGACTCACAACAGTACTCTCATACTTGACGCAGATGTACAAATTTGTCGCCCTTAAAGAAAACAAAAAACGTGGCACCATCTGTCTCTAAAAACAGGCTATGACTGCACTGCGACCGGACAAGCTAAAGCACACATTTGGAATGATCCCTGCATCACTGTTAGATGATAGATATCAATTTAACATTTCCATTCTAGGATTTATTTTGTGATGTAATGATGTGATTTATTTTCTCTTTTTTCTGCTTCGTTTACCAGCCTCGTTTACATACAGTATGAAGAAATTGGTACAATGCTTACTCTTCTTGAATGGATACTGTATGTCCCTCCCTGTTTGATAGATAGACTGAACATTTGTATTCCTCACTTTCAAAATATCTGATACAATGACATTTTTCACATTAATTTATCTTCAGTGTAACAGAAAATGTTTTAACACAAGGTCACAATGTCTGTTATGTGTGAATGAGACAAATGAAGATTGAAAATTAGGGATATAACTAGTGCTTTTAAATAAATGTTGCAAAAATGTTCCACCATTATTTATGATTGACAATGTTTGGTTAAAAGTTGTGCACAAAGCATATTCAGTAAACTGTAACCTACTGCAGCACCAGCTCACTGTTCCTTTGTATGACTCATCTTGACTGTCAAAAAGCTGCATAAGTGTTGTGTAAAATGCTGACTTCTACCTTGGGCTTGAGTGTACACACAAGCCTATTTAACCTGGTTACACATAATTGCAGATCATCATCCTGTACCAAATCAGCCGTGTCTCTAAAGGCTCATTGTTCCCGGTGTGTTGCATTAGTCACATCCTCTAGCAATCCCAAAGAGGCCATTGCATTACACACATACAAGACAAGAACACAACACAAATCTGTTTTTCAGTGTATGAATTATTACTGTGACAAAATTACAGTACTGGGAGAATCTCATAAGGGGAAAGTCGAAGTGAAAAAGTGTCCCCTTCTGCTCCTAATGTATTATACTTCCATTCAGGATGTTCTGCTTCACTGATTCTTACAGCAGGTGGTGCAGCCTCATGGCTCTTATATATGTTGTTCCCTATGAGATCATTCTCCATAGCAGTTGTTGTCAGCATGTTACACTCTTGGCATATTTCTGTCGCGGACGTCAATACATGTGCAGAGTCCTAAACTGTGCACGGTCATTTTTATTATCCGAATGTCTCTAAAAAATCTGCTGTACTGTAAATACACAGCAGCAAATTACATGCAATGCAGTTAGCAACTTGATGGTGGTGATAATTGAGCATTTAGCAGCAGATATTTCCCTCTTTTATTATTCTGATATTTATTGCCTTCATTTGTTTCAGGGGCCTGCAGGCTGAACAGTTTTACACAATTTTTCACAAGGAAAAACAAACAAACACACAATAAAAAACAAGATTCAATATTGCATTTGTGTAATATAAATATGGTTGGCCTGTGCCAGGAATGTTTTGGTTTGCAACGCATCTGTACATTGCCAGCCAGGATGAAAGCAACCCGATAACCTGAGCTATAAGACTGAAAAAGCAACACATAACGAGGAAAACACCATTACATATTCTCATCTTAGTATCTAACAAAACTTGCAGATGAAGGTATAAAGATTATCATTTTTCATCTCTAACGGGCATCCAAATTTCCTTCCGTCCCCAAAAATATATGATGAATTACAATGATGTTTCAAACAGACCTTCTGCCTGGTTTGCTCGATTAGAAATGGAAGGAAAGTAGGTCTACTGCCCCTATAAGGGCATCCCAAAAAGTGTGGTCTCATGATTGCCCTATCTTACTCACCGTCAATTACAACACGTTTCTATGACTATGCTGCAGAGGTGGGACCAAGTCATTGTTTTGCAAGTCACAAGTTAGTCTCAAGTCTTTGCTTTCAAGTCCCGAGTCAAGACAAGCAAGTCCCGAGTCAAGACCGACAAGTCTCAAGTCAAATCCCAAGTCCTACCGTTTGAGTTTCAAGTCCTTTCGAGTCCTTTTAACAACGGAGAAATAATATTTACACAAATCATGTATGCTTTTAAGATCTGTATATATTTATCAAACCAAGAACATTGTTCAAACACATTTGAAATAAACAAAGGCAAATGTAATTTCCACAGAAAGTGCTGACATTGTATTTCCATTGCTTATTGCACTATAACTGTCTCAAAAGATCCCCATTTTTGCAAAACACTCTTCATCTTAAAACTTGAATCTAGCCTTGAACTAAAAAAACATGTCTTCACCCTCAAACAGGTATTTGGAGGATACCAAAAACAGTTGAATGCAACTTTTCCAAATGTGTTACCACTTTATAAAAAATATTTTCAGTCTTTTTAACTCATTTCAAAACCTAAGTGTAACCATAACCTTTTCAAGCATGTCACCACTTTATACAAGATATCCTCACTCCCAAAAAAGTGTGTGTGTCTGGAAGGGGACTAGATGTGAAGTGTCATGAACATGACAATGAACAGAGTTGTGTTTCCTATGTCAAGGCCCTATGCTGCATTGCATTTGCAAAAGATCAAATTGGCCAAAAGTCTGTCAGTCATTTGTGCACGAAGGGGACGTAGTATGATGCCACCATGGCTGAAAACTCGCTCCACTGGAGCACTAGAGGCAGGCACTGCCAAGACTCTGGTGGCCACTCGGAAGAGTGAAGGAAGAGACTTCATGTTCAGCGCCCAGAACAAAAGGGCGTTCTGTCCTTCGGCTGTGTCTAGGTAGTGACTTAGCTGTAGTGCTGGAGTGGTCCCAACATCCTTCTTCTGCCTCTTATGGTATGCAGCAAACAGCCCTTCTCCTTGTCCGAGGTCCTCTTGCTCTTCTTCATCAACCAGAGGCACAGGTTGCTCAGTCTCTGCAGCATCTTGCAGGATCAATTCTGGAAAAACATTGAACAACAGCAGAAACAAAAGAGCCCTTATTACCATTGGTGTTGGTGATACAGTGTTAGACTGAAAAATGCAGTTATTGATGCTGTCAATAAGATCAGACTACGAGAAAAAAAAAGCTGCATTGAACTCAATAATATTTACCTTTAACTTGTTGTGCCACCTCTGCCTTCATGTCACGATTGACCAGTACATAGTGCTCCAGCCACAGCAGAGAAAAGGCTGGATCCAAGGCGGCTGCTTTGAGGTAGACTGGGTCTGAAAAGGGGGCAGTGATCCCATCTTGAGTCCCAGCCATTTTCACGTTAATGAAGATCCCAAGAAATATTTTGTTCAGGGATGCCTGGAGACTTCCGATCAGGCCGCTCAGGAAACCAACTTGAGGCTTCAGCTTCTCAAGGTGATGATTGAGGGACAAGACTGATGGAACAACTGCACTGATTGTGACGACCTTCTCTCCCTGTGTCAAATCAGTTGCTTCTCCAAACGGCTTCAAGATGTCCACCAACTCCTTCAACAGATTCCACTCTCGTGGTGTGAATGACAACTCCTTATGCCCAGCCTTTTCTAGAATGGCACAGAGCTTTAGATGATCACACTGGAGAACTGCCTTTACTTGCCTCAGTGTTGAGTTCCATCTTGTGTTGACTGCAGCAGGGACGCCTTTCTGTTCCCCAAATTCACTATCAAACACATCTTTGAATGTTGTGCTTGTGTGCAGCAATGAGCTAAGTTTTGATAACTTGGAAAGAGAATGACATGCCACTTTTGTTTCTTTCAAACCGTCTCCCACCACCTGCTGAAGAGAATGCGCAAAACACTGCAGGCGCTGTTTCTTTGCCATAGCAGCATCCGTTTGCTGTTCTTCCAGGGTTAAGTCACACCAGAGACCAGGGTCATCAAGATGCTCTCCGTCATCATCCTCTTGTTCACTGGGGAAGCACACAGTGAATGCCTTTCGCATGTTAGCAGCATTGTCACTAATAATGTAGTCCAATTTATCTTTGATGTTGTATTCTTCGCATTTTGACTCAAATTGGTCACAGATTCGTTCAGCTGTGTGTGAGCCTTTGAAGCGATAGCAGGCCAAGAGATTTGTATTTAGCTGTATCCTCTCTTTAGCTGTCTCTTTCTCTATCCAGTGGACAGTGACACCAAGGAATCCCCTCATCTTTCAGTCAGACCAAATGTCCACAGTGACTGAAACATGCTCAGTGTTGCTCAATTGAGTTGTCAATCTTGAACGTCTCTCCTCAGCGAGGCTCTCTGTTTTTGATGTCAACGTTCTGCGACACACTGGGCTCTACTTACAGTCAATTACTTTCAGAAAGTGCCGAAAACTCTTGTGTTCCACAATAGACAGGGGAAGGTTGCAATCAATAATCAAGTCGGACAGTATTGCGTTACTGATAGCCTTCTACTGTGGATGACTCATGCTGTAATGTGCTACACGACTGTCCAAGAATTGTGAGATTGAAGGCTGTTGTGGTTCATCTATGATGCTTCTACTCATCTGGTATTCTTCAAATCTGTAACAGGTAAGCATATAAAACAGATGTCAGAAAGTCCCTTATAGCCACACATAAATTGCATTTGAAACTATCTCCTCATACCAATGCTAATATTGTGTTAATATTTATTTTTGTAGTATTATGAATTGTATTGTATACTGTAAGATTGTGTTTGTTTTAACATTACATTGATAAAATACATTTCCATTTTCAGTGTACACTTACTATATTAATTTATATTTTTCCTGCTTTACCTTGCCATCAAGCAGCCCTTTCCGACAGGAAACTGAAGTATGCTTGTTATTTCACTATCTCCAGCACACCTGATTCCATTGGCAAAAACAGCAATTTTACATGCATCACACAGAAATTGCTGGTCTACTGCTGGCTCAATGATTAAGTTTAATTGTGCTATTCTATGTCTTCGTTGATAGTTCAGCTTTGTTGTGATTTACCTAAATTACATAAACGACCTGAATGAGGCAGCAGTAGACTAGCAACTCCTTTGTGCTGCAAAGCAAAATAGCCATTTTTGTCCATGGAATCTGGTGTGCTGGAGAGAGTGAGATATACTTAGTTTTCCTATCGGAAAAAATTCGTCTGGCAGCAAGCTAAAATGGTACACATTTATAATATAAAGTATATTAAACTGACCTTGATTTGACTAGGCTTGCTTTAGTTTTGCTGCTGGCAGCAGTCTGTGTATGATCCACTGACTAGCTGCTAAGTACATACAATCTCGATTCAAAAAATCCTAAACTATCCTTTTACAATATGAGTATGGATAAGTTCACTATTTTGCACTTTGAGCCCCATTTCTGGTTTGTTTAGGATGAAATAGTGTGTTTGACACCGACATTTTAACGATTGGTCCCCCATGCTTCATGTAAGGGCATTCATAAAGCGGTCCTTAAATCAACCTTAAACGTTCGTTTTCAAAGATGTGCAACTCACCGAGTGCTCACTGGTTAGTGGTGATGCTCCAAAACGAGTGTCTCAGCGAAATACAGTTTCTGTCGGGTTTAATTTGCCATTTTGTATTCCAAATATCAAGCGGAAGTTAATAGCCTATACTCAGTGAGGTATCTGAAAACATAGCTAGTTCCACAATAACAAATAACACGGGTGGAAACCAAATATTTCGCCGATATATATATTTGTTTAAACTCCGAACACCACTTACCACTCGGTGAGTTGCTCATCCTTGAAAACGAATGTTTAGGGTTGTTTTAAGGACAATGTTATGAATGCCTGTAGCCAACCATTCTGAAGCAGGGGGTGATTCCAAATTAGCCAAAAGCTGGAGACTGGACCAATCGTCAACATTTCTATTTCATCCAAGACGACCCAGAAAGGGGGCTCAAAGTGCAAAATAGTGAACTTATGCATTAATGAACCCACAGGAGATACCGTTTAGCGTGTTCGCAAGCCAAGGTGACCTTTACAGTGTCATTGATATGTAGCTAGCTAGCAATTAGCCGATAAGCTAGTATTGGCTTTCATTCAAAACTTAACGTTCTTTGTGCAACTTGAAACGTTGAACGAACTTGGAAGTTGTCGCGTCTCCGTCTATTATCTTTGTCCTGCATGTTTTACAGACTGCAGTTCTTTTTTGTTGACCACCTCAAAGCTTTTAAATCCAAATGAAACTACCCGTGGTATCATTTTTGCCTACTTGGCGCATTATAGTTTGTTCCGCCTCATTGGTTGTCCAGTACTTTGATTGGTTGGATAAGTCTAGAAACATAAGGGGAGATGGAAAATATGTTTTGTCACGGTCAAAGTTGTGCAGTTAAAGGAGGGTCATGAAGCAGAGACTAAGCACTGCTATTAAGAGTCAAGAGCAGTCCAGCTGGCCAACAAGCCACTCCAGAGCCTAATTAAATTACTCTATCCGTGAGTGTCAGAGACATAAACAGAGGTTACTGCCTCTGAAGCACAAAGTCCCTGAGTGTCCTGTAGTCCAAACAGGCTGCTCCTTCTGAGGAAAAAGAAACTCCGACACTCAGCGCGCGCGCACGCACGCAAACACTGTGCTTGCTAAATAGTTAAACGAACCTCGCTTTTATCCTTCTTTCCTTACCCGTTTCAGTAGCGCGACTATGGGTGCACTTGTATTAGGTCAAACATACGCAAGCATTACATTCACTTACATGTTGAGTATTTGGCAGATTAACCGACATCTCAGCAGCTGGCAGTTTGGTTGGCATTACAGGTGGCTATTATTGACCTCATTTAAAGAGCGTGTTTTCTTGCGTGATTTCAATATCACGTGAGACGTCTTTAAAACAAAACAGATTATACATGTCTTATATGTTTGGGGTTTTAGAAGGTGTTTTATCCAATACAGACAATATTTCATTTTGTGAATGACCAAATAGGCTACCAACCTTCATGACATTCCCATCAGTGTCAACTCTATTTATGTTAACTGTTACGTCACATATTTATCATCTTAACAACATGCAATGAGCAACATGGTAAAAATCATCAGTATTGTCATTTTTAGCACATTAGCTGCCAAAGTACAGCCTCACAGAGCTGCTTGTATGGCTGTATTTTCTTGTTTAATGTCCTTCAAATTAAGAAAATGTAGCAAAGTAGTGTACCCATGTTTGAGAGACTCATATTGAATGGTGGTAGTGAAGGCTTTTTGTTTTATCCCAGTGACAATGACTATGTTAAATCGCAAAATGAATGTGGAAATTGAGATGTGTGTGAAATGATTTGAATAAAAGGCATGAGGGAGCAGTAGAATGAGATAGCGAATACAAGGCTGCATTGTATGAGGATGCAACATTTCCCCAGAAGGTCAATCAAACTCAAATAAAACCACAAAAAAGGTACCACTATGTCTGTTCAGAAAGTTTTTTTACTCCTTCTTTAACAGTGTGTGTCAGTCGTGATGCTGTATGACTCATCCATTGACATGTTTCAATAGACTCACTTCATTCAGGCTCCCTCCGCAGAGCTTTCCGATAGAGTTGCTGGTGACTTGGAACACTACATCGATTGAAACAAAATAGTAGTATATTATATTATTTGCAATGTATAGTTGAAAAGTATTGTAATGTGCTGCATATGTTATAATTCAATCCAGGAGCTTGTGACAAAAGCCTTGTAATTCATTTGGGATGCATTCTGAACTTCATCCTTCAAAGTGTGTTTGTGTGTGTGTGCATATAAACATGTATGTATGTGCTGTACAATGAATGCACAGAGCGACAGGGAGATACAAAGCATGTTAGACACAACATCAGAGGAGCTAGCTGGAAGCATTTCAAAGGTGTGTGCTGTTCCCCTGGGGGAAGGAGGAGACAGCTAATTAGTAGTGAGATTTCCCATTCTCCTACTCTTATTAGTAATTTCCTCATTACGGGCTGGCATTAGGCAACCAGACACTGAGAATAAAGCCACTGAATCCCTTTTCTTTCCAGCTTTTACAAGGCTTCCAGCTAGACCTCCCAGCCATACCACTGTTAGGGAAGCCACGTTGTGTTTAAAAGCATTAAAGGTAATCTGATAACGTGAAGGCGATGAGTTGTTTCCACTAAACAACAGCACCTTGTCCCAGGGTGCAAGCCTGCTGTTGATTTAATTGCCAGTGAATATTAAGCGGTGGTGAGTCTTTTTTGTAATTGCGGCCATAAATCAGTTGGCCATGCAGGGAAGGGGTAACAGGCGAGTGAGAGAGAGGAAGTGTGTTGAACACAGAGCTCATCTGGGGCTCACAGCCCCGCTGGACAACCAGTGGCATTGCGAAGGTCAGCAGCCATCACAATCAAAGCCTCCATTTCTCATGATAATGTGCGAATGGCCTCCTCCCAGATCACTCACCACATGCTGCATCTCTGTCCCTGAATCTGACAAAAATGAAGGTCTAAATCTCCCCACAAGTATGTGTCACCATGGAAACAACCGTTATTCAGTGCTCTCAACAATAGCCGTTAAATGAAAGGAGCTGTCTGATGGAATTAAAGAGTAGGCTCAGTTCCTCTTCCCATGTAATAAGTACTCACAGCACCAGCAGCAAAACCACAAAGGGCAAATGTGTACACAATAGCATAACCTACATTTCATCAACCACATTCATTTTGTTTTATTTTCTTTGTATCGCTCCTCTGAAAAGGTGAGCAAATGTAACACAAGTGAGTAGGATCAGATGAAACTGGAAGAAACAAGCAGACAGGTGTATCTGATTTTTGACAAAACATTTTAATTAACTGTTTTTAATAACAAATCACAAATGAAATTTCAGTTTAGGATTAGATTTATTCATCCATTTGCAAGACAGAGAGCGCAAACTACAAGAACAGGGGTTTGTGCAAATGCAGGCTTGCATATTAGCATATCTTACGACCCAACGGAATGACTGCACAGCACAGCTTAACAATAAAAGAAAGCATGCAATAAATCCCTTTCTTCCTTTTGAACAAATCAAATATTTACTAATGATGCATTGGTTGCTTCTCCCCCACACGGCCTGCAGTAACACCAGTTGCATATTATGTTTATGGGCTGTAAACCTTGTCCTGATTAACGGTGGCTGGGGGAAAGAGAGAGAGAGAGAGACAAAGACTCTCTATGAAAAATTTCAAATGCATCAGTGCGGTGTAAAACTTATGCCTCGTTAATTTTGTCGGACAATGGTGCAATGAGATAAGGAGAAATAAGCAGCTCAATGAATTCTTTCCAGCATTTTTTAATCGGCAGTGCAAGATGGCCACATGAACTGTGTTTTTATTGTCTCCAGAGTTTCAGCTCACTGTTTTTGCAACACTGTGGCACAAATGACGGTTTCCCATCAAAACATGAAGGATTTTTGCTTTTATAAAGTGACAACTCCAAATGGGTTCTGTTAGCTCCTGCACATAGCCCCACAATTATATTATTATCATATGCAATACATAATATTTGCAATAAAACTTTTCTTTTAATGAAAAAGACAAGTTTTAACAAATTAACAAATATTTTTCCAAATAGGTCTAAAGAGTTATTTGTTTAGGGCAAATCTGGCAAGGCATTAAAGACCCAAGCATCCCTCTTTTTAGATGAATTACAGTAAAACATCTGAAAACATTTCATGATTCAGATACCTCCAGGAGCAAATAACACATTTTACTGGCAGTGTTTTGATGTTTGAACCTAGAAAAAACCTATTTTGGCAATGTTGTGTTACTTATTAGAGAACACAAATAATAAATGAACACAATTATAAAATTCCTATATGTTAAAGGAATAACATTTGGTACGTTCTGAGATTGCAGAATCATATATCACGAAAATATCAAGAGGACAGGGTAATGAACCATTTGAGCCGGTGCAGCTCATAACCTGAGGCAATGTAGCAATAAGGTGATCTAGGTAATCGGGGGAAAAAAAGTTAATTTCAAAGATTAATATGTGACCTAGTTTCCCCTCAAGAAATATTGGCTAATATGTTCACATCCTGCCTTAATCATTAAGAAAAGGTTGCCACCAAGGATTTGTGGGTAATCATAAAGCTGGTTTCATAAGTAAAGTCTATGTGAGACTAAAGTCCCTCCACATAATTTACTGAGTATGGCTCCAAATCTATTCCTGCTGAATCGATCGGCCTCATTCCTGTTATCCACAGCGACAGAGGAATCCTCAATAGTTGTGATCTTCAAAGGAGTTCAGAGAGCAGCCAACAGCAGAGCCTGCTGTGTTTGGGTGTATTCATAAGAAGTCAATAGTCTGTATCTGGGGAGAGCTGGTAAAGCTCTAGAGGACAAATCAAAGTCAGATTAATATTGGTAGCTTGGGGATGGATATGTGTATGTTTGAGTTGCTGCAGTAGTCTTCAAGTGTATTAAATGGCTTTTGGTCAAGTGAATCAGTCACCATTCAGGACACATATACACCATATAAGATAAAGGTCAGATCAACAAGCAGGTAAATAAGGTATAGAGGCATGACTGTTATAGTCATAGGGTTGATCCTATTTAGTTAATTTAAAGGATTTTACATACTTAGGCATTCATGTCACTTAAACTTCTCAGTTTGCCAGCAGTGTTTGAGATTTATTAATTCCATTTTTTGACAGGATCTCTTTTCTTTGAATCTGAAAGGTATATATTTTACCTCTAAATGTAACTTAAATACTAATTTGCATTTGCCATTCAAAACCAAGGTAAGAGCAAAAATATTCAATGTATATTGTTATATTTAATTCAAAGATGAATTATTTAAAGTGCTCTTAATAAATCTTGATTAAAACGTGTCCAGTCCATCTACATTTGAGGTAAACTAATCCATATGTTGAAGTGATGAAAAGGTTTGAATGCCATCAGGATGCCTTTTGAAACTGTCTTTGCAACTCTTTTACTTTCTCATTCAATTACATTTTTATGCACATGTGACTCAAACACATCTTTCATTTCTTTTTTGTTAGAGGCCAAAACTCATTCTGGTATTTACTGGACATAGCATCTCAAACAGCAACTCATATCTGTGGGTTTTAAGGGGTCGGTTTAAGTGAGAAGTGGGGCTTAAACCTTTGTAGTAATAATATGTTCCTTTGGTAGAATACTGAGCCAAAACATGAAACAGCTTTATCTGAATTTTTACAGACCACGCACTGAAAACTATGACGACAGGCTGCACAACCCTAACAAGGTAAATTAAAGTGAAGGTTAAGAGAATCAGGCAAGACATTCTTGAAAATGAAGAGAACAGACACACAGGAACAGTTTGTTCTTGAGACGCACAAACATGAGCATACATCAAATGTAACACATTCCAGAGCTGGTTGAACATTAGAGTGTGTATCGAAGCACTTGTTTTAATCAGATTTGTGCTTTCATTGGATCTAAACTCTGCACTCTCCAGTTAAATTCCCTACAAAACATTGAGTTAAATTGTTTTGGGTATAAAAAGCAGCAAAAAGAAGAAAAAACAGAGCAGGAATGTGAAGAATGTCAACTGCATGACGGATGTCTCAGGGGTGACAACAACAGACTATTCAAAAGGAAAGTATCCATTGGACATGAAGGATAACTCTCACAGTTTATTCCAAAGCCACCAAACTTGAGTGAATCATTTGTCTTCTCTTTGAGAAAAACATAAGAAGCAACTTATGCTGCAGAAACCTAAACTCATCCTACTTTCACTTGCCAGCTGATGACATGGCTGTTTTCCCTCTAAATATGACTTGTGAGCTCCCTTTTGTAGCTAAAAGAAGCATACGCAAGCTCGAGCCATAGCAAATATTACACATAGCAGAAGTTAAGTCACTTGAAGATTCACAGATGTAAAAGGGGATCAGGTCCAAAGGGAGGACATGCTGCTGTTTTCTCACCTGGCATTAAGACCTAATTATTGGTGGATTGGATCAATATTTTACACAGAACAAACTAACTTGGCAACCTGCTGACAGTGTAAACACTCAGCATTACTTGCTTTCATATTCCCTAAATGGGGGTGGTGTAATTAATGGTTCATGTTGTATCAATAATGACATTTTCGGTTTGTTGAGAATGGCTGATGCACAGAGGTTCAAACAGAGTTTTCAATTAAGACATGTTAGGATTTTCCATTTGTCCATTCAAATGAACTCATGATGATGACTGATTTAGACTGATGATGATAAATATGTGATCTTTGTTTGTTTGGAAATATTGTTATATTGTTATCCAATATAAGGCCAATATTGGAGCCAGAAAAATGTAGGTACATAAAGAAAGGTCAAGGTATTAATTGGTCTGAATGCAGCATTTCTTCTTATACTTCCTGTAATTCGTACATATATATATATATATATAACATCTGGATTAAATGTTAGTATTTTCAAGTTGAGCAATATCATTTTGATTGCAACATACAGTACTGTACAGTTCATCTTCAAAAGTACCAGAAGATGTCACATAAGCAAAACAGTAACATAATAGAGAGGGTAGAAGTGCTGAATGTCTTGAGCAGTGAGGAATTATAAGTCTGCATCCACTGTATGGATCAGTACTGAGGGATTGGCCTGCATGCATAAAAATTTGGGTAAAAAACAACACAATCCTCCAGGACTGATACCGAAGCTGCTGGATGACCATGGTTTTCACAGCCAGGGAGAACAACGCTGGATCCACATCGAACAGACACATGTAACCAACAGCCTCTGTAGTGCTGTCCTTATGTAAACACTTGTGAAGAATGAGATAAATGAGTAACAACACATTTAGAAAGCTTTTCGCTTCAGTACTTGTCCAAAATTGCGAGGCATGCGTCCTTTCTCCCTCTCAGTTTTCTGGACTGATGCTGTGGTCAAAGGTAGGTCCCAGGAGCAGGCTGGGGTTTTAATCTGTTGGTGTGGTGGCAATAGGGGTGAGGATAGGGGTCAGTGACTCACTGATGGGACACATAGGGGAGATGGCCTTATGGCTGTAGTACTCTACAACTTGCTTGGGCACCTCTGCAAGAACACATTTGGCCAGGGCTGCAGGGGAAGCCTGCAATGGAGACAGAGAACAGCTGGATTTGTCAGAGGACTACAGATGGGGTTACAAATACTTGTTTTGTTTCAGACAAATTTAAATACAGTCAGTATCAGATATTAGAGTGTAACTGTTCTGTTCATAACTCATAAAAAACTGTCTTCTACTTTGATGCTGAGAGCCTGGGCTATATAGAAATTAAAATGATAATTTTATAGTTGATTACTTCATGTTTAACTAGTATGCTGTGGGTAAATATACTTTTGTTTAAGCATGTTTTGAAAAGAAATTTCAGAATCACAAAACTCATTAGATTAAGGGATGGATATCATTTATTTCACATGTGCAGGCAGGCCTGCAAGATAAATGAGTCTAGATGTTCAACAATTTATGTGCCGAGTCTGGACACATGACTTTGTGGGGAAAAAAGAGAATGAACTTGCTGTATGATTTGGAATTTTATATAATATAAGCATCACAAATATGTAATAATATTATGTAATACATATTTAGGTTAACGTTATAGATGAGTAATCATTTAAAGAAAAGAAAACACAAAATGTCTTAAGATATTAGTCTACCATTGCATAGATTCTGTAAGTCTTCTAAAGGGATGAAATTCATGTTCCCTTTTATTGGTTTTTGATAATTAAGGTGCAAAGCATTGTAGAAAAGCATCACGTCAAAACCTACTATACGATATGTATTGAAATATGGTGAATGTAAAGACCACAGCATATGATTCACATCATTTTCATACTCATCCCTTCACCTCTCATCAACTTGTATCCTGTATTTCTGTATTTATTAGGTTTCTCTACTTATTTATTATTATTATCTCTACATTATTGATTGTTTTTTAAATTTCAGTCTCCTGCCTATATGCTCTTTTAAACAACAATGGATTTCCACTTGCATCACTAGCACAGAAGTCAGAAGAAGTGGGTTTGAGGCTGAAGTCAGGAAGTTAAGATTGACAGACGGAGAGACAAACTGACCGTTTTGAAGTCTCTGAAGGGCACAAACTGCACAATGTCCCTGAGGACTGGCTCGCCCTTCGGTGAACGTAGGACTCCGTCATCTCCATCCAAAATCTGCATGTCTGTGAAGTCTGCATTGCCCACTCCAACAATAATTATGGAGAGAGGCTGGTAGGAGCCTCGCACAATGGCTTCACGTGTGTCTGCCATGTCTGTCACTACACCATCCGTGAGGATGAGTAGGATGTGGTATCGCTGGAAAAAGACAAGATTATTCAGTGTGTATTATCCATTCAGACACCAATCAGTTTTAACAGCAACATGTGGTTTAGCAAGAAAACCTCTAAGTGTGTGTTTTGGTCTTTCTGTTTTTTGGAATAGTAGCCTCTACTAAGTAACGAAGTCATGTGTACAGCAGTGAAAACAAGGGGATCAATATGTGTGTATGCATGTCTGTCTGAAAATGATTTCATGTTTCCACTAAACAGTGTAAAAAGAGAATTTGAGGTGTAGGAGAAAAATGAACATGGCAACTGTAATTATTTCTGATTGGTCCCATGAGAAGTGGATAGTTTATTGGACCCTTAAGGGGTTTATGTGTTACTCAATGTTCTGAGTGTATTTATCGCTAATGTGTGCCCTGAAAGCCTGGCTGTTTACTGCAGCTCATTCACTGATCAAAAGATGGAATAGAAAAGAGGAGTAATAATGACATGAAGTTCAGTGCAATAACAAGAGTATAATAGTTAAGAAACTAATGTCCGTGAACCCTGTGGGTAATTTAAGAGAGTAAATAAATAAGAGACTTCTGTTCCTCTACCCAACGAGATATCAATGAAAGATAAAGAGCCCAGTAACATTATTAGGCATGTGTGTTGAATCCCATTTCAACAGCAGTTTATGAGACTTCCTAACACAAAAAGGGTCAATGATTTGAAACATTTATAAAAGCAAACTAAATATACAGTACGTCACTGCAGGACTTCACTCCATAATTTCAAGAATACTAATTTGCTCTTTAAAAGGCTCTTTCTTCTTTTGCGCCATGAGCATTATAACTGTGAACAGAGGTGAACCAGAGGCTTCCCACTCTGGGAACTCAGCGGGATGCATTACAACAAAGCCTGTATTAGACCCATATATTTCTAATAGAGTATAAAAAAAGACGCTCACAGAGGCGTCTTTAATGTTGCCGTCGCCTGCTGCCAGTTTGGCTATCCTGTTAATGATGGGAGAAACATTGGTCGGGCCGTACAATTGGATCTTAGGAAGGCAGTTCTGGTACGCCTCAACCACTCCTTGGATCTCTGATCAAAGACAGCACAGAGCAAAATGAAGGAAACATCAATAACGTTATCTACAGTTACATCCACTCCACTTAAAAAAGCTGTATACTAAACACCTGATTTGTTATTCACTGCAGTCAAGTGTTTTTACGAGGCTTGAATATATATCCTGCCTTACAGAATTAAACATTTAAATAAAAACCTGACTCAACCCTTCCTTACCTTCACATTCATCATCCTCTGGGTTGAAATTAATGGCAAAGTCATGTGACACCTGGGGATGCAGAAAGAGAAAAATGTAAAACAGTTATTTAATGTTTATGGCGGCTTTGTCCCCAGAAGCGACTGCCCTGTGAACACTTAGAAGATATTACTCTGTACAATTTTGTTAGGAAGGGGTGATTTTTGTAGACGCAAAAGTGACACAAACTGAAAACTTGGAAATGTTCGTGGTCCTACAAAAAAGTTGACAGTTTTGAGTGTTATTTAGAAATAACTTCTGATGGCATCTCCAACGTTACTACTGCCCACATCAAATGATACTGGGGTCAGTTTGCAACAGGCACGCTCATTATTATGGAAGTCATTTTCAATACCAGGTAGGATCATTAAATGATTCATTTTGAATGTCAAATTACAGGCAGGGAAGTGATGTGCTCATAATCAAGAACTGATAACAGCAGACATGTAACTTAAATACTATGGTTGAAATGTTAATAATAATAATGGAATTGATTTTTGTGCTTTTCCAAGTGCTGTTAGTGCTTGACGTTACAAATGGCATATATTAGACATGTAATTCATTGAATAATGAGGACAATTCCCACTGGGTTACAGTGGAGTGTCTTACCCAAGGACACGACCGCATGCTGACTGCAGTCAAGGTGGGATTGAACCTGTGATTCCCTGGTCCCGTGATCCAATGATCAGCACACTTAACCTGTGCGCTACAGCCGTCCCTTCATTATTTGATTAATATATATAGATATTTTTAAATATAAACAAATTTCTATTTCAACCATTTCTTTTAATGTTCCTCACTCTCTCATGTGTGTACAGTAAGACATGTATAGCACTTAATGTATGCTATCTGGTTTGTGGAAAGAGACAGCAACCTTTCTTCTTTTAAATTGACTATTTTTGCCAACCAAACGTCATATTTACTTAGTTAATCCAAAAGCTGTATACTTGGCACAAAATGAATCCCCTTCTAGATACCTCCTCTCACAAGATATGATTTTTTCAACAAGCACCAACTGTCAGCCAGATCAGTGACAACTGACTTTTCTCCAGCTGGCTACTTTCTTTTGAGTCATTTCTGTCTTTAATGTGATTAACAGCCTGCATTCAGTCACTGTATTGTGGAATGGGGCCACTGCAAGAGAGGGGCTCTTGTTTTGTATCTCATTTAACAGGCCTGTTTCATGGCGGACCTTTTGACATGGAAATGCACAGGTGTAACTAATAACATTAATAATGGCTGTCTGTCTTCCATTTGAACGTGCCAGTTTTGAGGCTCTGCTTTTGTGCAGGCTGGTTCACTGGCATGGCTTATAGGGACTCCTAAGAGGAACAGAGCATCGGAAATTTAATTAGTTACACCTTTGCTTTTTATGCTACTGTGTGACACTCATTCAATATTACAATCTTATCTTTAGCTTTGCCTGTTCAGATGTATTTAGGATTAGTATCAGTACAAAATCAACAATCCCTTTAAAGCCATGAAAGACATCTTTTGTCAGTCATATTCTGTCAAAATTTGGAAATCAGTTTGGGTTATTTGAGGATTTAGACATGTGGGTTTTTATCTGTACTTTCCTCCCTTGTTTGAAGCTCATTTGGAAATAGGTAATATCAGATGCTCCAATGCATAAATCAGGATTTGGCAACATTTACATTTACATTTGATCACAGTTGTTTGATTGTGATGGCTGCCCACTGGCTATCAAATATGATCCAACCAGACACACACAGTCCAGATGAAGCAGATTAGATGAGTGTTCATCTGGTCTAGACGAAATAAAAACATGATCTATTGTTGCCTTTCATTTCAAATCCCGTTCATGTTCACACTGGCTCTTCACAAACCTCAATGCTACTTATGTGTTAATATAATCTGCTGTTACAAAGAGCTTAAATGACTGATAAGTAGAAGTGATACTAGTATTATGACCTGCAAATCAAAAGGTAATGCATGCTTATTATCAATATTGACCTTGAATAGGTAGAGACAAAAAATATGTGTCTAGTACAAAATGTTATCCTGATTCTTTCGGGGATCTTTGTCAAATATTCTTAACGATTTTACTGAAGTACAATGATAATAATAAAAGCACAATACGCTGCACTTCTAACTGCGTTTGACACACCCATACTAAAAACACAAATATGCTATCATTAAATCCTGTGGTTTGCATTCAGCTTTACTTTCAGATCAACAACAAATCACACAACAGTCCGAGGCAAAAACTGGATCGAGACTACGAGGGCACCTCTGATGGGGCCGTTTTTTGATGATCCACTTTTTTTTAACAATATCTGATGGTAAGGGATGTTTTCTTCTTTTAACCGTAGCTCTGACTCGTGCACGTTTTCAGTGGCTGACGAAAAACCAAAGACATTATGGCATATAAATTGCAAAAAATGTGAAGCTTCCCATTAAAGCACATAACTTCCTATCTGGTGCATCCTTGTCTGGAAAATCTTGGTTCTTTATATGTTTCCAAAATAAAATGTGTATGCATAATACATAATAAAGGATACAACAGTGCAGAAAAACACTGAGAAAGAGCCCTCGTCCATCAAACCCTCACAGAGGTGTAGCGTATGAGTTCATAGTAATGACTTAATTAGCATTCACCTGCAGCAAAAACCACAGCATGGAAACAGCATGAAATAAAATAAATGTGGCTTCTGCAGGGCAGCCAGTGTTATGGTTAATTCATTTGTGTTTACATAGCCACAAATCTTTGTATGATCAAAATGATAATTAGAAGTGTTTCATATCTGCATATAGAACAATACAATCATAAACAACAATCAATAAAAAACAGCCTATGTTTGGTTTGTCTGGTATGAAACCCCCTAGTGATTCAAGTGTGTGTGTGTGTGTGTGTGTGTGTGTGTGTGTGTGTGTGTGTGTGTGTGTGTGTGTGTGTGTGTGTGTGTGTGTGTGTGTGTGTGTGTGTGTGTGTGTGTGTGTGTGTGTGTGTGTGTGTATCTTCACATGTCAGACATCTCGTCAGGGCTCTATTCTGAATCACTGAAGTCCTTTGGTTCTCAAAGTCTAATTTGCTTAAACAAATGCGCTCACATTCATGAATTGTTATGTAAATTAAGCATCAACTCTACGGGGCTTTTATCATATGAGAACATGTTATTTTCTCAAGACAAGTTGATATTTTAAGACATGGGGCTTATGAATAACAAGTTGGTCATTTGTTTAAAATTTGACGGACTGTGTCAGAAAACAGGTCAGGTTGGAGGAATATACCAGGACTCCATGCGAACATGAATATATGCATAGTATTGTTCATGTGACGAGAAGGCCAGTGTAAGGGGAAATAATAAGAAAGGGAGGCTTTGTATGAAAAAAACAAACAAAACAAACAGGGAGAGATAAGAGGAGATATACTCACCTCGTAATTTGGAGGGATTCTGGCACCAAACCCCAAAGCTGAAAATCTTTTGTCACTGAAGAGATAAGCAAATAAGCCAGGCATGTATTTCAGTTACTGAAGTTTAACATGAGATAGCTTTTGAAATTGTTCTGAAAAGCATTGATATATTATCCATTTGTTCATGATTCTGATGGCAAACCATCTGCGTCGTTAAAATTCCTAAATGTTAAAAGCTGCAGCCAGCGTTTGCACCTGTTCAAAGACCTTTACACAGTCTTCATCCTCTCCACTTTTCAGCTCACAATTAAGATGGCCAGATATAACTATTAAGAGGCTCTGCTATGCTGAAAAATGTCTCCAAGGCCAGGGCACAGAGATTTGATAATAACAAAACGATATCTGTTTAAAGAGAGTGCACTATATTCACCCTCTGCTGAAGTATTTGTGTATCTGAAATCTGAGCATGAAATCCATTCACTAGATAGTCCAATCAAACATTCCCCCAACGTCACAAAAAGCAGTGTCCATGGAACACTCCTTTTGATTAAGATTTCCACAAGGCAATTTGTGACTTACAATTTACTGACAACTATATCATAAACCATTAACTGTGTATAACATGAGGATTCAATAATGGATTCATTTCAAACACAGCAGAAGAGTGCAATATGGTGATGAATGGCCTGCAAACAGCAGCTCGATGTAAAATGGATAGAACAACATGTATTGTATTCAAAGTCAAAAGTCGATTTCATCATTTTCCACTTAAGAGAAGATGCTTTTTTAGAGAGCTTTAAGGTAAACTCAGACCTGACCATGTTGACCTCACTATCCCTGCCGTCAACAACAACACATGAGATACTTGGGCAATACAAATGCTAGTTTGACTAAATAGAAAACCACAGTTCAATGTGGAACATGTTCTTATATCCTGAATTAATCTTATACTGCAATCAAAAACATAAAATGCCCTTTTGGTACATTTTTGCTAGCTTTGTAGTTAATTTGTTACAGTTACAATTTTAGTTGTATTTGTTTTGAATTGTTTTCTATTTTCTATTTGAAAGATGGGAGCTTTTATCAGGCGGGGATGGCCAAACCAAATAAATGCAATACGGGAAATCCAGTTTTTGCCTCGGACTGTTGTGAAATGTTTTGAACTAGAATGGAGTTTAACATAAGCAACAGAGCTTTCACTGGATGTTTCTACTCATATCAGTGAATATTGGTCTACAGATATCTCTAACGGCTGCCTCCATTGTAAGAACATTAACTCTTGATGCCTTCATGAGTGACAAGCTAAATTTTGCAGAACCCAGTTTAATCCCAGATAGCATCTCAAGAACCACAGAATCCTGAAATGATGTCTAATAATAATCAATTTACTCTGGACATGGTGAGAGTGCATCAAAGGATGCACAGCAAACTTTACACAGTTAATAAGTGTTGATTTATTTGGCGTGTTGACAAGTGTTGATTGGAGAGTTGTTTGTCCACTCTTAGAGCTAATATGGCTTTGAGGCAGCTTTTCAGAGCTATCCGAAGTGTTTAATTATCTCTGATGGGTGTAGACTCATATAGAAGCTGGCAGAGTGATGATTGTTACACTGTCAGAGTGAGCAACACACTCTTAACTGTGAACTCCTGACAGAAGCAACTTTATTCTGGAAAGTTGTTGTTGTTGTTGTTGTTCTGGTATAATGGTTTGTAGCAATGGCAATTACTGTACTTGCTAATATGCATTAGTGACCAGCAGGAATCTATTCTTCTTATTATTCCTACTATGTGTCTTATTATTCTTGCTGATTCTCAAGAAACTCTGAGCAGAGTGGCTGCAAATTCTCACTGCAACAGCCTGTTAGGAAGACATCACTGGATATGGTACAGGGGCCATTTCGAACACACATTTGGCTGCCTTCATTATCCTCTTTTCCAAGAAAGAAAAACATGTGATTGAATCCAACTTTTATTCTCTGTAATGCAACCTCTCCACATGCCCTGGCTAATGTGATGTATTATTCCAGATATAAACACACTCCGGAAATGTACTAAGCAAATGAATAGATTTCAGTGTCCAGCAGGTCCTGCAACTAATATGAAAGCATGAAAAACTGCCGTTGCTCTAAGCTCACCTTGAACACTTATATGTTTTCATTTCACTTTTTTTTATCCATTTTGGACCAAATTACTCTCACTACTGTGACCTCCCCAGCACACTAAGATATGTTGTATAGATGCAAAATAATAGGGGAAAACTTGTTTGGTACCAATGCAAAGACATATTATAAAAGGAAAGTCTTTTAATAGGGAAGGGGTGATTCATGCTGAGCCAATTTTAACTCAGATGTACTTTACAGCGCTCATTATCTCGACCTCCAGTCTCTCAGGCAAACTACTCTTTGGTGAATAACATACTCTTATAAATGTGCCCTTGACGCCTTAATGAATTGATGTCTATACGCAATTTGTGCATTTCTTAGCAGATCTCTCTAGATGTAGAGACATGTTGACACATTATCCCCAGCCCAGACAATGCAGAGAGGATTACGGTTTCAACATTTCCATCTTATGAATGTTGCTGCGAGGTTCATGGTGGGCCTTGTTTTCTCCCTTTGTCAGGAGCCACAGGGAGATCTGCCCGGTATAATAGCCCTCTCAGTAAGGTAAGCGAGCTTCTACCCACACAGACAAAAGCTAGTCACTCCAGCTCCATAATGCACTCCTCTGCAAGGACTCTAAAATCCCACATCACCTATATCCACTAAAGGCTAAAAGGTTTGCATGCCCACGTTTTACACCTCAATAACAATTCCAGCCTGAGAGGGATTGGCTGCCTACACTTGCGACACTGTTCTGCACCAGCAGCATGTTTCCATGTATGATACTTTTGTTTATATATGTGAACACAGAAATCATAAAGCGTAAATGACGAGCTGGTAATTTTAAGGCAGGTTTTCAGTGTCTCTAGTAAGATCTTTGGGATGCTATAATTAGCCAGAAAGTGCTCCCCTGATATTCAATAGAAGGATCTGCATAAATCAGTCTACGTGTTAATCCTCATCTGGCTTAGTTTCGACAGATGAGAGGGTCTTTCTCTGACACATATCATATAATAAACAATTTCCCAATATTAAAAAGTACCTTCAAGCCTGACAGCAATAAAGAAAACTTGTTTTCACAATTGTACATTGTTTAATATTTCTGTTCAATAAGACAATCAGTCATTAAAAAACAAATGTGTGTGCCTGAAGCCAAAGCCTGAGACAGTGTTTGTATTAACAGGGACGGGCATTTTCATACAATAAGTACAACTTCCTTCAGATTAGTTTCAGTGTTTTCTTCCCGCTGGACTTCCTCTGTCTTTACATCTGATTATACAGCACTCTGTTATTTTACCAGCAATAATGCCTCCCACTTCGTTTGAAGTGCCTACTATCCTGGTGTTATCCCCTGTCTCTGCATGTGTCCGTCTGCGGTTCCATCTAATGAGCCTATGCAAGCTAAGCAGGGACCAGTTGCTGTGTAAAAGATTCTGAAAAAACTGTATCTTCAAGTTATCCACAGGAGAATTCAATAGCAGCCACCACTGTGAAGCGCATGCAAAACAGTCAGAACTGTCCCTACAGCCATTGGCTTGTGCAAAAATAGTATTCAAAAGTGCATGTGTTGTATGTGTATCTTTCTGTCTCCAAATGTATTTTATACACACATACTGTGCCCTTTGTGATCTATTTACTATAGGATTATAGCAGCCTAGTCACCCAGTGCACAAACAGACACAAGGGGTATCAAAGAAGATGGGGGAAAATTGGGGAGGCGAGGGGTATGACTTGCAGATTAAAGGGTAAATACATCTTTATTGTGAGAGGCATGTGGTATGTGTTGTCATTATTTTTCTTCAAATTGTTACGTGAGAATGGAATGAATAAATACTCAAATGTCTTAGAAATCTCTGCCAAAGGCCTGTCAGATACGAAAAACTGACTGCCTATAGAAGTCCAAATGTCCTCTTTCTGTCAGTTTGTCAAAACAAATCTGGAAATGAATAGATACTTTGACAAAATGGCCAGTCAAGCTTGTCCAGAATATTGTGTCAATGCCCTTGGCTTCTACCAAGCCCTGCTTCAGCCCTACATTAGCCTCATGCATAAATAATGCCAGTGGAGTCCAAATCAGTTTGCTCTAATTTTCCAGGTTGTGCATTACTTTAGCATGGCTTTAACAGATATTAAAATGCATTTATGAACATGAACAATAGAAAAGGCTGTATTTGCAGGTAATAATTGGCTGCTTTTTGACAATGTGAGGCATTTATCCATTAAGGATGCAAAATGTATTCACTTGAGATGGAGGGGCTAGCAGTCAACAATTCAGTTTCTACAGTTCAAGAACAACCTGGTGAGCAGAAACGTAAAAACTTCCATAATGTTCTGCAAATCTGTTCTCCGGTCCTCCATGTATCCAATTCCAATCCTTTTGTAATGGTTCAGATAGAGTGGTTTGTTTCAGTGTGAGAGATCACACTGAAATGTCGTGCACAGGGCCCTCTGCAGCTCTCTGTTACAACACAAGACACTGACAATCCCTGTAGGCAGCACATAACCTTTACTAAGAAACAAAAGACTGACAAACCTGTCGTAGTCTTGACAGATCTCCCCCACTGCTATCAGAGCCTTCAGATACTCGTTGGGCTGGTAAGGGTTGATGTAGTGCAAAGAGCAGCTGTTCCTCGGGTCTCCATTGGAGGCTGTGAAGTCAATGGCAACCTGGTAGAAAGAAGCGTGCAGTATGAATAATAGGAATCACTAGATTACTTGAGTAGAAATCCACCGTTAGCTTCTGTATTTTGAACATAATTGTGCTGTTAACAGGTTAAGTTCATTTTTCTGCTTCTCAGCTTTTATTTTTGGCTTCTTTCTATATTACAAGTAATTCTGAGTGATCAAGCCTGAAATATGCATAATGGCAATATAAATTTGATCAGAGGTATGAACTTGGGCTTTTTACACCCACATACTGTAGGAACAGCTACAGCTCCTGAATACTGTAGATCCAAGCAGCCCGCTACGAAGGAACTGCATCTACCAAAGCAATCCTCAAAATTAATATTCATTGCTACAGTAATCCAGTAGAGAGTGAGAGGTAGCACAACAGAGGGCAGACTAAAGGGCAAAAGTTGAAGTTTTGAATTTATTCCACGATGCTGCCAAGAAAAAAAACTGAGTGCATGTACAAACACACCATCAGGGAAAGTTTGAAGGATGAGAAAAATCTTAAAATACTGTCTGACGCTCAGAAATGATAACCTTTGCTGCACATCGAATGCTAATGGACCACTAATGAAATCCATACCAGTCTGTTTATATAAAAGCAATATTTAACATTCAGATAATGTCACAGTATTAGGTAATACATACAGTCAGGTCCTGTTAAAAGCTCTAGGACAGAGAAGCATTGCTAAACACAGACTGCTCAATTTACCGTAAAGTGAATCTGGCATCCTCCCATGATGTAATCTAAGAAGGAGTACACTCTGTGGAGCTGCAATAGAAAAATAAACATGTATTTATAGCAAAACCTCAGAAGCATCTTTTCACATGCATCTGGTCATTAAAACTGAATCAACTCGACAAATGTGTTGACTATAAAGTGTAAACATTTTTTTTTTAAAAGGTTGTGAGCAGCGAAACAAAAAGTGCCCTCTGTGGAAATAGCCTCAAACATTTACTCATTAAGTTAAGCAGTCAGAGATAACAAACAAAGAAGATTGTGTTACCATGCAAACTAGAATTCATAATTACAATTCATTCACACTTTCTAAATTGCTATCTCATCATGTGAGAAATGAAACAGCGATTGGTTCAACTGATGCCTACCTTAAGGTCACTGAGGATGACAACTCCTGAATTTTTATAGTTCCTCTTCTTCAGCTTGTACTTAGGATTCACACAGTCCCATGACACCTAAACACAGCAGGTTGAAGACAGGAGGGTTTTGAACATGGCCAATAATTCTTAAGCACCATGACATTGGTTTCATCTGGGATGGATTTCAGCAGAGGCATATTGAAAATAGATGAAACATTTACACGGCTGTCTCTCCTCGGTCTCTCCGTGCACTGACCTTATTTCCACCACCAATTTTCTGCATTTCCCTGAAAGTGGCATAGAACTCGCCGATGAAGTCATGTTTCCCCCTGGAGTCATAATCCCACACTAGGCACTGTAGGCACACATGGTGGACAACACTGTTCATTATGTATATCTGTTGTCTATAACCATACATAAACAATTCAGCAAAATGTATTCATTCACCTTTCATCTATTGAACTTTTATTAATTCCTGTTAAGCCCTGGATGAGCAGTTTCTGACCCCTGTGTTTTGTACTGATGTTGATTTATTTGCTTAAGGTCTCTTACCTTGAGCTTACGTTCTTCATCACAGCTGCACAGAGATATGAGAGACACTTTGAAGGGCTCCCACACAGGATTCAGGTTGTTTTTAATCACCTGTTAGAGTAGGAACACATTATACATGAAATAAAGTGGCAGAAAAACAGCTGTTGCTTAAATTGAAAAGCTAATATGATGAATTTACCTCAGTTCTGTGCACAAGTTGTTCGGATAGATCGTCATTGATTCGGTATATTTCCAGAAAAGGGTCAGATTTGCTGAAGATATCCTGCAGAAAAAACAGAGTATCAAATCCACTGAATCTTAATGAGAGC